>NW_020172457.1:4911151-4990063 GCF_003031525.2 Neophocaena asiaeorientalis asiaeorientalis | reverse complement strand
TTTTTTTTTTTTTTTTTTTTTTTTTTTTTTGTGGTACGCGGGCCTCTCACTGCTGTGGCCTCTCCCGTTGCGGAGCACAGGCTCCGGACACGCAGGCTCAGCGGCTATGGCTCACGGGCCCAGCCGCTCCGTGGCACGAGGGATCCTCGCGGACCGGGGCACGAACCCCCATCCCCTGCATCG
Source organism: Neophocaena asiaeorientalis asiaeorientalis (assembly GCF_003031525.2). NCBI lineage: Eukaryota > Metazoa > Chordata > Mammalia > Artiodactyla > Phocoenidae > Neophocaena > Neophocaena asiaeorientalis. The sequence continues at coordinate 4,989,880 of NW_020172457.1, read as the reverse complement.
GCAGGTGGACTCTCAACCACTGCGCCACCAGGGAAACCCTTGAGTTCTATTTTGAGGTTTTTTGTTTTGTTTTGTTTTGTTTTGTTTTGGCCATGCAGCTTTTGGGATCCTAGTTCCCCGACCAGGAATCGAACCCGGGCCCTTAGCAGTGAGAGCATGGAGTCCTAATCACTGGACTTCCAGGGAATTCCCAGAGTTCTATTTTTGAACTCAGAAGGATCCTATGTACTCAAAGTAAGTTAAAATTTAGATGGAAGGAGATGCGTGGACTTTCACACTAACAGTAATGATGAAGAAGATGATGAATATGCTCGGATGCTTGCTGTGTGCAAGCTTTATTTTAGGTCTTACCTGAGCCTCACTGGGTGGGCACCACTGTGGTTCCCATTTTGCAAATGGGGAAACTAACTTGCAGAGGTGGGCCGTTGCTCATATTCACCCAGACGTAGACCTTCTCTTGGTCAAGAGTACAGAAAGTAATTTATTCTTTCAACTTCTGTTTGCCTGTTATGTGAGTCTGGTAAAACCATGTAATATTTGGGTTAAACACAAATAAGAAAGTGTTGAATAGAAACGTCATTGTTATGAGGGTGCTCCATAGCTCCCAAGGATAGTAAATCCTAATGGCTTAAAGAAAATGTCACTAAAGTGTTAAAAAGCTGACTTAGCTGATTTTTCTATTTCAGGCACAATTTTATTTAGGTAGTGATGGTCTTCATAGCCTGGGATAGAAAGCATCTGGCATTATGCCCAGAACTTGCCAACCATTCAAGTATTAGGAGAAAAATTATGGTTTAGGTTAATTTGGGATCTTGGCTGGTGGCCACGGCTTATATAGCTTCTGAACTGAGAGCGGGGGAGGGATGAGCTGAATTTCACTCCACCTCCTTCCGTTAGTGAAAGGAGTGTGTGAGGAGAAGGGAAAGGGATGGTACTAATCAAAGAAAAAGTGCATATTATTAAAATGAGCAAAATCAGGACCTCAATTACCAGGTCCCCGGAGGGGCCTAGGCATGCTGCAGGGGACACCGAAAGAAACAGGAAGTAGAAGACGGTTGGTGAGACAGAGGTGGATCCCAAGTTGAGGAGGGGGATGCTGGCTCAGGGGAAAGTCGCTAGGGGTTGGCTCAGCTCTCCTCCTAGGCAGACTGGAGGGGGACCAGTGTCCTCAGAGAGGCTTTCTCTCCCGGAGCTGGAGAGTTTAAAGGCCTAGAGTAGAGTGACACTGAAGGCACCAGAGGGAGGTGTCTCCCCCATCGCAATGCAGGTACTAACTGGTATACGAGGTGGAAACTTCCAGTATTATCACCCCAAACAAAGATTTTAATATTGAATAAACTATTTCAAATGGGAATTATATAGGCAGGGGCTATCCCCCGCAAATCCCAGACAGCAAAAATAAATTAGAGGCCTCAACCAGGTCCTAGCCAGAAGCTGAACCTGGTGGGCCTCTGTGCTTAAATAAATAAATGGATGGATGAATAAATGAATGAATAAATGGAGGAGAAGGAGGAAGGAAGGAAGGAAGGAAGGAAGGGAGGGAGAGAGGGAGGGAGGAAGCCCTTATTTGTATTTGTTGTTGATTTCTGTGGTATCGCCATAGATACTCCCATCATGGCAGGTTTTGAACTCTCAATGTGAAGTCACTGCACAGAGTTGATAAGAGATGCAGAGCAGTGACCCTCTTGGGCCAGTATCATCCAGCCGCAGCCCACCACTGAGTCTGCCCTAACTCAGGAGTCTGGTTTGTCCTCATCCATAAAGCAAAGACAACTATAAAAAGGTGACTCTGTGTCCCTCCCCCTCCACTGATTACACATTCACCACAGAATGCAAAACTGGAGCTTGATGTGCTTTGGAAATTTGGGTGTTAATCAAAACTTTCCATAAATGTTGTGAAATTCTTTGGTTGTTTTATATTAAATAAAACCCTCTGGCAGGGTTTCAAATGTGTCTGAAAATTACTTGTAAAGTTATTAGGAGGATAACAAAATGTAATTTAAATATAATTTTACTACCAAAACATGTTAATTGGGCTTCCCTGGTGGCGCAGTGGTTGAGAGTCCGCCTGCCGATGCAGGGGACATGGGTTCGTGCCCCGGTCCAGGAAGATCCCACATGTCATGGAGCTGCTGGGCCCATGAGCCATGGCCGCTGAGCCTGCGCGTCCAGAGCCTGTGCTCCGCAACGGGAGAGGCCACAGCAGTGAGAGCCCCGCGTACCGCAAAAAAAAAGTTAATTAAAGTATGCTAATGTCTTTTGAGTAGTTCTTGTGGAATATCAACAGTGTTTTAAAGCTGTTTACCTACACAAATTGTTCCAATGACATTTCTGGATCAAAAGTCCTAAAAATCCGTGATAATTCTGGTAATTAATTTGGTGATAGTTGCTGATACCTTTAGAGTTAATGCAACATTGAGACAGTAAATACTTATTTAAAGACCTTATAAAAATGGGAGTTCAGCATTAAAGTTATCTGTCCTAAAAGAGAAATGATGTACTGATTCCCATAAAAATAGAATTAAATGAGAGTCAAAGTCTCAGAGTCCTAACTGGTCTGTTTTTCTCATTATTCTCCATTACCTCACTGCACCCAGTTATTCTCTTTCTTCTCTGCTTTGCACCATGACCTGAGAGCTGGACTCTGTGATTGCATCACCAAGCTCCTCTGCAACAGCTTCTGGTTGACTTTGGCAAATGGGAGGCAAGAGATTGTGGGGCAGGAGGGAAAAGTCTGGATACTTCTTCCCCCTTCCTTCCTTGCTTTGGAGTCACATCTTGGGCACTAAGTGGATTCTTCCATGAAAACATTTCCCACTGGGTGAACTTCTTCCCCAGTGACATTGTTTTCTCCCTTTGTCTCTTCCTTCCGAGGGATTCTAGTGGCTCCACGCTGCTGCTAGTCTCTGGGTCCCTCCTGGCTTTGCTTCATTTGTTCCCGTAACCCTGCCCACCCCTCTAAAATCTCCCCCTCACTCCGGTCTCTTCATTTGAACCATCTGGAGTGAATTCTTCTTTCTGCCGAGATCCTGCCCTGATACATTCATATTATGTTCTTTCATTTGTATTTTCTATTAATTGCGAATGTAGTTCTAAGAACAGTTATTCCATGTGTTTCCATTAATCGCGAATGTAGTTCTAAGAACAGTTATTCCATGCGTTTGTGTTTTCTACCATGTGCCTTTTGAAGAGATTTATTTAAAGCCTTGTACGGTATGAGCAGCAGCCAGTCATACCAGATGCTGACTTGTATGATGTTCTAGTACATTCTGGGTGAATATTAGCCCTTTTTGGTACAATAAAACCTAATTCCAAGATATTGGGATTGAAAGGAAATAAATAAAAAATAACTGATAAGGTCTAAAAGTAAATGCATTAGCTTATTCTGCAGCCAAGGCAATGGCCTTCAGTCTTTATTCTGTTATTTCCTCTGTTTGAAATGGTTTTTCTATTAAAACTGACTTTCCCACTGCTGTCTTTTTGAGATGTGGCAAATTTACAAAACCAGGCCCCAGAATTAGAAAAAAAATATCGTAGAGCAGTGGTACCCAAACTTTAGTGAGCAATGGGGTCATCTAGAGAACTTGTTAGGACAAGGACTGCTGGGCCCATCCCCAGAGTTTCTGATTCAGTATGTGGTATAATAAGAGACGTATTTGGTCGTTGTCCCTAGTTCCTGGCACAGAGCTCCTAAAACCCCTGGAGTTTCCCGAGCGGTAGGAGTGTCTTGCTTTTTTTGTAAGGAGCCCCTGTTGAGTACACCAACATTTATGCTAGCGAGGTGATAGGATGGGGCCCCTACGTAGCCTCAGGATGGGGCTGGTCACCAGAAAGACCAAGCAATTAGAGGGCTGGAACTTTCAGCCCCATCCACTGACCTCTGGGAAGTACGGGTGGGGGGAAGAGCTACAGATTAAGCTGCATACAAACTCTTGAACAAGAAGATTTGATGAGCTTCCAGACTGGTGGACCCATCCACATGCTAGGAGGGAGGTGCACCCCAACTCCATGGGACAGAAGCTCTGCATTAGGGACCCTCTCAGACCTCGCCTGTGTACCTCTTCATCTTGATGTTCATCTGCATCCTGTATAATATCCTTTATAATAAACCGGTAAATGTAAGAAAATGTTTCCCTGGGCTTTGTGAGCCATTCGAGGCAATTATCAAACCCAAGGAGGGGGTTGCAGGAACTCAGATTTACAGCCAGTTGGTCAGAAGTACAGGTGACAACCTGGACTTGTAATTGGTGTCTGTAATCGGTGTCTGAAGTCTGTACTGAGCCCTTAACCTGTGGAGTCTGACAGTGTCTCTAGGTAGATGGTGTCAGAATTGAGGTAAATTTATAGGACACACAGTCTGTGTCCCCTAGAATTGGAGGATTGTTTGGTGGTATTGGAAAACACACCAGAAATAGGTCTGAGGTAAGGCCTGAGGATCTGCACTGCTGGCATGTTTCCAGGTGATGCTGATGTTGCTGGTCCAGGGACACAGTTTGAGAACCACTGCAGTAAATAATCTGGGTCATATAACATGGTTGTCTGGTGGCCCTTCAGATTATTCTCCATTTTACAGTTTATATTGGTGCTCTTTGCTGCTTGTGAGAGAAGGGGAGATAATAAATCAGCTAGAAAACATTTGTTTTGCCCTAAGTATTAAGCACCTTTCTCAAGACTTTACCTCTCATGCCTTATTTTATGTTCACAGTGTAAAGAATCCTGGGAAGACAGCTGTGTCCTTTCCCAAACTTTCTAATGGGTTTTCTTTCAGTTTCCCAAAGTAGTGATTATATATTTTCCAGATATATAGATGCAGCTTATTATAAAAGAGCTAATTCATCTGCAGTTACAAAGACATATTTGAGTGATTTAATTCCTTATTGGAGATGGTCTGTTTCCATTGTCAGGGAGAATGGGTCAGGAAATAAATCAAATAAATACATTTTAGTGCCTAACAACTTTTGTACTTCCTTACTAGCCTCAAAGTGCAGGGGGAACTAAGGAAAAACACAGTATTTCAAAGAAAATAGTAGCTATGTTGTTGTAACACTAGATGGACTTCTGTCAAGGCAAGATACCCATAAATCTAGAGGCTTCTTTTTATTGAGAATAGAATATACCATACCAAAATAACTGAGTTTAACCCCACATTATAGTTATTGTTGAATATATTAGGAAACTTAAGATAGAAAACTAAGGCAAAGAAAAAGCTCATAAATTTTAACTAAATCATAAACCCTTTAGGAGTTTTCACATTCAAAGTCAGCTCACAGCCAGAGGATACTAGGAAGGTAGTCAGGTTCTCAACCTGACTCCCATCTGGGAAGATGGATTAAGTTGCTATATCTGGGCCCATGGCCCAGCCAACATACATTAAGACTAGATTTATTTGAGTTACTTTAAAAATATTGATTTCAACACTCTTTGACATAAGTCATAGCAATATTTTTTTTAGATCTGTCTCCTAAGGCAAAGGAAACAAAAGCAAAAATAAACAAATGGGACCAAATTAAACTTAAAGGCTCTTGCACAGCAAAGGAAACCACTGACAAAACAAAAAGCCTACTGAATGGGAGAAAATATTTGCAAATGATATGACCGATAAGGGGTTAATATCCAAAATATATAAACAGCTCATACAACTGAATATCAAAAAGACAAACAACCGCTAAAAAATGGGAAAAAGGACTGAAAAGACATTTTCCCAAAGAAGACATACAGATGGCCAATAGGCACATGAAAAGATGCTCAACATTGCTAATCATCAGAGAAATGCAAATCAAAACCACAATGAGATATCACCTCACATCTGTCAGAATGGCTATAATCAATAAGACCACAAATAAAAATGTTGGCAGGGATGTGGAAAAAAGGGAACCCACATACACTCTTGGTAAATTGGTGCAGCAACTGTGGAAAACAGTATGGAGTTTCCTAAGAAAACTAAAAATAGAACTACCATATGATCCAGCAATCCCACTCCTTGGGTATATATCCAAAGAAAACAGTAACCAAGATATGGAAGCAATCTAAGTGTCCATCAACAGATGAATGGATAAAGAAGAAGTGGTATATACATACAGTAGAATACTACTCAGCCATAAAAAAGAATGAAAATTTGCCATTTGCAACAACATGGATGGACCTAGAGAATAATATGCTTAGTGAAATAAGTCAGACAGAGAAAGGCAAATACTGTATGTTATCTAAAAAATAGAATGAATGAATATAACAGAAAAGGACTCACAGATATAGATAACAAACTAGTGGTTATCAATGTGGAGAGGGAAGAAGGAGGGGAAAGGTAGGGTTATGGGATTAAGAGGTACAAACTACTATTTATAAAATAATTAAGCTACGAGGATATATTGTATAGCACAGGGAATATAGCCAATATTTGATAATAACTTTAAATGAAGTATAATCTATAAAAATTTTGAATCACTGTGTTGTACATTTGAAACTAATATTATAAATCGTATATATATAGCTTTAAATTGTCATCCCATCCTGAACGACTCATGGTGGTCATTGGCAGATAGAAAGGCAGTCCTAAAGTTGAAGCCTCGTATTATAAGCACAATAGTGGCACGCAGGTGAGCCAGGTAGGGGAGCAAATTCAGCACTAATATTACTCCAGGGAAGGTAACTAAGGCATTTTTAACTGGAAACAATACTCTCTCAAGTTCCTTCCCCTACAACTTGACTTGAGGTTACGAGAGTTTCTCTTCACCTAGTAAGAGCCCTCATGCTTTCAATGCAGCCACTATGCTCAGTCAGTATCTACCCCAGTTCTCCTCCTTGATGTGATTATTAGGTAGTTCTCTTTCTATACATATACAAGCATCATTTGCATGTTTAAAATAAACTCACTCTGGTAGTGTGAGCTTCCCCTGCTGAGCAGAACACATAAATATGTGCCTGCGGGGAAAAATAAATGCTTCTTGTTGTAAATGGAACAAAAAGAGGGAAAATGGTGTGGAAATTTCACTGCTGCCTGGTACTCTGTTTATATTCAGGCAAGGCAAGTTTATGAAATACATAGAAACAAATCCAAGGCTGAGTTTGAACTGGCATGATCTGAATGCAGGCCCTTTGTTGCTGTCTAATCTATATCACCTAGCTCTGATATCGAGAAGTGTTTACATGACGTTTTTAACCCTTAAAGTACGCTAGTATTGCACTGCCAGTGTCAATACTAAAATTAATAATAATATGCATGCAACAGGTCTTTGGAATCTTCTTACTAAAAGAAAGCATTCTGCAGCTCTTTTACGTAAATTCTAAATAATATATCTGTAAATCCGAGGACACTGTGGTTTCTGTTACAATCAGTGCCAGGCTAACTCTTCAATAATTTTTCAGTTCTGTGGTCAAGGAGAAGTTCTCTTCATTACACATTTCAGCTGGCAATGTCAAGATAAAGAGATGCCTTTTTGAAAGGGCCTGCATGGGTCTGTCTGATGGAAGAACTTACCTGCCATGATATCCATTGGAACTACAAGATCTTTTTTTTTTCTTTTAAGTCACGCACTTGTTTTAATTAGTGTGGGTAGATTCTGGTAAGCATGCCTGCTTCATCTGAGTACCAGGTATGAAAGGAACTCATTGAAGTGGTACATTATAAGTGCCACAGAGAGAGAGCTAGAGAGACACAGAGATGTATATATCTATATCTATATCTATATCTAGAGACATTTATTATGAAGAATTGGCTCACTCAGTAACGGAGGTTGAGAAGTCCCATGATATGCCAAAAGCAAGCTGGAGGCCCAGGAAAGCTGATGGTATAATTCCAGTCTGAGTGAGAACCTGGAGAGCCAATGGTGAAAATCCCAGTCAAAGGGCAGGAGAAGACCAATGTCCCAGCTCAGCAGGCAGGAAGAGAGAGGGGTGAGTTCTTCCTTTCTCTACCTTTTGTTCTGTTTGGGCTTTCAGTGGATTAAAGGATACCCACCCACATTGGGGAAGGCAATCTACTTTAGTGAGCCCACCAATCAAATGCTAATTTCATCTGGAAACATCCTCACAGACAGATTCAGAAATAATGTTTAATCTGGGCACTTCATGGCACAGTCAAGTTGACACATAAAATTAATCACCATAGTGTCCTTCAAAACTGAAAATGAAATAAAGTGATTCCCAGATAAACAGAGCCTGAGAGAATTGATATTAGAACTGCCTTATACTAATACTAAGGAAGTCCTTCAAGCTGAAAAGAAATGATGCCAGACAGAAATTCAAATCCAAAGGAAGGAATGAAGAACACAAAAAGTGATAAATCTGTGGGTAAATGTAAATAATTGTATAAATTTTTCTTTTTCTTTTTTTCTCTTTATTTAAGAGACATAAGATTGTTTAAAGCAATAACTAACATTGTGTTTTGGGGTTTATAACATATATAGATGTAATAGCATATTTATATGCTATATCTATATCTATATGTGTTATAAACTATAAATATAAATACATAAAATATAAATATATTAAATATAAACAGCATCTATAGATATACAGATGTAAACAGGGAGAAGGAAATGGAGCTATAGAGTAGCAAAGTTTCTGTTTTACCAGAATAACCTAAATATTAATCTGAAGTAGATTGTGATCAATTAAAATGCATACTGTAATCCCTACAGAAACCACTAAGAAGATAATTCAAAATGTATAGTTAAATCAACAGAACAATTAAAAGGGTGTGCTAAGATTTTTACTTAACATAAAAGAAGACAATAAGGAGGAACAGAGTAACAAAAAAGGTTTAGACATGCAGATAACAAATAGAAAAATACCAGGTGTAAATCCAACCATATCAATAATTACATTAAATGTGAATGAACTAAATACTCCAGTCAAAAGGCAGGTATTGTCAGAATGGATAAAATAGCAAGATGTAACTATGTTCTGACTATAAAATCACACTTCAGATTCAAAGACACAAATGGCTTGAAAGAAATATAATAGAAAAATATATACTATGCAAACAGAAATCATAAGAAAGCTGGAATAGCTAGCTATATTAATATCAGGAGGAAATTGGTAACTTTAAACACCTATATTAAAAAGGAAGGTCTCAAATCAATAATCTAAGCTTCAATTTTAGTAAACTGGAAAAAGACAAGTAAAGTCAACCTAAAACAAGCATAAGGATATAATAAAGATTTGAGTGGAGATCAGTGAAACAGAAAACAGAAAAAAAATTAGAAAAAAATCAGTAGATACAAAAGTTGTTTCTTTGAAAAGCTCAACAAAATTGATAAACTTTAGCTTGACTAAGAAAAAAAAAAACAGACCAAGATTACCAAAATCAGGAGTTTAAAAAAAGGATCATCAATGTCAACCCTACAAAAATAACAAAGATTATAAGGGAATGTTCTGGACAACTTTGTACCAACAATTAGATAACTTAATTTCATGAAATGGTAAATTTCTAGAAGGACACAAATTATCAAAATTGACTAACAGATAAACAGAAAGGCTGAACAGACCTATAACAAAGATACTAAATTTGTAATTAAAAATCTTCCTACAAACATAGCTTAGGCCCAGATGGCTTCGCTGGTGGATTCTATCAAATATCTAAAGATGGAATAATGTCAATCTCACACAAACTCTTTCAGCAAATAGAGGAGGAGGAAACACTTTCCAACACATTCTGAGTCTAGTATTATCTTAATAACAAAGCCAGAAAAAGACATGATAAGAAAAGAAAACCACAGAACAATATCCTTAATTAAAACAGACATAAAATTCCTTAACAAAATATTAGCAAACCAAATCCAAAAACCTATGAAAAGTATTATACACCATGACCAGGTGTGATTTATTCCAGGAATGAAGGTTGATCTAACATCCAAAAATCAATTTATGTAATAATACACCATACTAATAGAATAGAGGACAAAACCCACATAATCACTTAAATAGAAACAAAAAAACAAACATTTGACAACAGCCAAAAACTATTTATGATAAAAACTCTCAACAAAATAGGAATAGAAGGGAACTTCCTCAGCCTTATAAAACAGGCATCTACAAAAAACCTACAGCTAGCATTATTTTTAATGATGAACGAATGAATGCTTTCTCTCTAATATAAGAGATAAGGCAAGAACATCTGCTCTCGCCACCCCTATTCAACATTGTACTGGAGAAATGGAATAACACCAGAAAAATAAATTTAAAGGCATACAGGTTGAAAGGAAGATGTTAGAGTCTTTATTCCCAGACGACATAATCCTATATGGAGAAAATCCTAAAGGGTCAACAAAAAACCTTGCTAGAACTAATAAGTGAGTTTAGCATGTATGCAGAATACAAGATCAAGATAAAAATCAATTGTATTTCTATATGTCAGCAACAAATAATCCAAAACCAAAATTTAAAAATTCTTTTCACAGTAGTATTGAAATGAATAAAATGCATAGGAATAAATTTAATAAAAGACAAGTACACTGAAAATTAGAAAGCACTGCTAAGATAAGAAAGAAGGACTACACAAGTGGAGAGACATTTTATGTTCATGAATTGGAAGACTCAGAATTAACAGGTGGCAATTTTCCCCCAAATGATCTATATGTTCAATGCAATCCCTATCCAAATCCTAGGAAGCATTCTAATAGAAATTGGCAAGCTGGTCCCAAAATGTATTATGGAATGCAAAGAGCCTGAAATAGCCTAAACGATTTTGTAAAGTAAGAACACGATTTTATGTACTTGATTTTAAAACTTACTATAAAGGGACAGCTTGGGTGGTTTTAGTGTAAGGATATAGATATCAATGAAGCAGGGTTGAGAGTCAGAATTAAGAAATAAATCCTTATATTATGGTTAATTGATTTTCAACAAAGGTGCCCAAGCAACAGAATAGGGGAAAGAATAGTTTTTTCAACAACAAGTGGTCTCGAGGGAAAAGAGAAAAACACCCTTAACCCACAGCACACAGACGTCAACTTAAAATGAGATGACAGAGCTAAATATAAGAACTAAAACTATAAAATTCTAGAAGAACACATTGAAGAAAATCTTTGTGACCTTGGATTCAGCAAAGATTTCTTTGCTTAATATGATATGATACCCAAACCATGATCCACTACAGAACAAATTGATCAAATAGACTTCATCAAAATTTAAGACTGTTGCTCTTCAAAAGATAACTTTAAGTAAATTAAAAGTCAAACCACAAACTGGTAAAAATATTTGCAAATCACATATCGGATAAAGGACTTATATCCAGAATATATAAAGAGCTCCTTTAACTCCATAAGACAAACAATACAATTAAATAATAGGCAATAGATTTGAATACCCATTTCACCAAAAAAAATTATGAATAGCTAATAAGCAAATGAAGAGATGCCCAACACCTTAGGGAAATGTGATTTAAGACTACAATGAGACACTATTACATGCCTATTGGAATGCTATAATTAAAAATAAAACAATACCAAGTGTTGGTGAGGATGTGGATAAACAGTTGCTACGTTGCTAGTGGGAATGTAAAATGGTCCAGCCACTTTGGAAAACATTTTGGCAGTTTCTTAAAAAGTTAGGTGTAGGACTTCCCTGGTGGCGCAGTGTTTAAGAATCCTCCTGCCAAGGCAGGAGACACAGGTTTGAGCCCTGGTCCAGAAAGATCCCACAGGCCGCAGAGCAACTAAGCCTGTGTGCTGCAACTACTGAGCCTGCGCTCTAGATCCCGCGAGCCACAACTACTGAAGCCTGTGCACCTAGAGCCTGTGCTCCGCAACAAGAGAAGCCACTGCAATGAGAAGCCCACACACTGCAACGAAGACCCAACACAGCCAAAAATAAATAAATAAATAAAATTTATTTTTTAAAAAGTTAGGTGTAAACTTATGATACAATGAAGCAACTGTACTCCTACATATCTACCATAAATGTAAATATATGTCTTCTCAAAGATTTTAAGTGAATGTTCATAGCAGTATCATTTGCAATAGACAAAAACTGGAAACAATCCAAATGTTAATCAACTGGTGAATGGATAAACAAGTGTACGTATTCATATATTACTAAGCAATAAAAGGGAATGAACTATTGATAAATGCTACAACATGGGTAATCTCAAAAATATTATGCTAAGTGAAAAAATAGACATATCACATAATTATTATTCCATCTATATAAAATGTCCAGAAAGGGCAAATCTGTAGAGACTGAAAGTGAGGATTTACTTCAAATAGGCATAAGGGAATTTGGGGGCTGATGGAAATATTATAAATTAGGTGATAGCTAAATTGATATATCAATAAATTTACTAAAAAAAAATTGAATTGTATACTTACGAAAACAAACAAACACTCAAGCTCCTGCGTATTCCGATTCTTGCCCCTGGACCCGCCCCTATACTATCCTTCTCCACGTAGCTGGACCAATAATAATTCCCTTCACTTCAAGATGGGTAACAACTACCAAAAAACCAACCAAACAAACAAGAACAATAAAACAAAACAAACCCCCACAATGGAACCTATGTAAAAATGCATGAGAAAAAAAGAAAAGAGCCACAATAAATAAAAGACAGAAAAAAATACACACACTAGAAAAATTACCTCATGATCCAGTAAAACTTGTGATCAAAGAATTCTTTATGAAATCAAATAATTTAATGAGGAAATGATCTCCATGAAAAGTAAGTTCATATAAGATATATAGAGGCTCAAGAAAGAAATGATAGGACAGTACAGGAAAATAAAAATAAGTTAGCAGAGATCTAGAAAGCGAAAGAGGAGAAAAATTAAAATGATCATGAAAATTAAAATCACTGTTAAATCAGCAATGAGTAGAATATATACTGCTGAATATATACACCTGGGGTCATGGGATAAAATCTTTAAAAAATTGAATACTATTAAGTGGAAATGAACAAAGAATGCAAATGGATTGGATAGAAGATGATAGCTTTGAAAAGAGAGAGCTGAATTAACATACTCAAAATTAGTGACCATAGAAAAAAGAACAAGAAAAAAAAACATTCAAAGATGAAATTAAGGACTAGGTCTTAAAATAGACATTAATCTACAGATTGAGAGTACACACTATATCTTAAGAAAATACTACATATGCTAATACACACAAGACATATTCTGGTTAGCATATTCTATATAATATAAAGTTAAACATGCGTAATGAACCTGCTGGGCATCAGGCAGAAAAAATAAGACACTTTTAAAGGAGAATCAGTTTGGCCTCATACTACCTGGCAATATTCAGTATTCTTAGTGAAAAAAGTGGTGAATATTTTTACCAAATTTTTATCCAAGTTCGAAGGCAGATATTTTCAAATACAGTTTCCTGGTATATTTCTCGAACAAAGTATTATAAGTTGAACTTCTGTGAATCAAATGTTGAATGGAAAAGTTTTGGGTCAAAAAACAACGGATGGCCTTGAATCCATTGGATGAAAAACTAAGATTTAACAAATGAGAGAATAGTTAGAAAACTGCAGGTTAGTGTTTACTCTTAAGGTAGAAAAATGATTTATCTAACGTCAGGAGACGGAAGAGGAGAAACAGTGGAAGACAGTGTAAATATGTCAATTTGCTCATGGTCTATGATGAGTTAGTAGATGCCTTTCAGAGTTGATAAATTAATATGAGAACTATTAGTATATTATTTAACAGTACAACAGTAATATTGAGTAGTCAGATTTGAGTGTGAAGGGGAGGATGGTGCAGTGAAATGTAGAATTAAACCTATTTCCTCATTTTTCAAGTGAGAATCCAATATAAATCTGATTGTAAAGTAAAAGAAGATTTAGTATATTGTATCAATATTTAAAACCTGGGGGATTAATTTTGCTATTATAAGAAATTTTGCTATTATAAGAAAACAACACATTGGGTCAGAAAGCAAAACCATTTATAAAGGATACAACTAGGGCTTCCCTGGTGGCGCAGTGGTTGAGAGTCAGCCTGCCGATGGAGGGGACGCGGGTTCGTGCCCCGGTCCGGGAGGATCCCACGTGCCGCGGAGCGGCTGGGCCCGTGAGCCATGGCCGCTGAGCCTGCGCGTCCGGAGCCTGTGCTCCGCAACGGGAGAGGCCACAACAGGGAGAGGCCCGCGTACCGCAAAAAAAAAAAAAAAAAGGATACAACTAAAACAAAGTGACTCGGAAAGTTCAAAAATAAGAGGATAGGAACAACTAGGCCCTACTGTATAGCACAGAGAACTATATTCAATATCCTATGACAAACCATAATGGAAAAGAATATATAAATAAAAGAATGTATATATGTATAACTGACTCACTGCTGTACAGCAGAAATTAACATTGTAAATCAAGTATACTTCAATTAGAAAAATAAGAGGATAGGAAGAGTCATACAAGGCAAATTAAATTCATCAGAACCATTTTTTTTTTATAGATTCCATATATATGTGTTAGCACACGGTATTTGTTTTTCTCTTTCTGATTTACTTTATTCTGTATGACAGACTCTAGGTCCATCCACCTCACTACAAATAGCTCAATTTCGTTTCTTTTTATGGCTGAGAAATATTCCACTGTATATATGTGCCACACCTTCTTTATCCATTCATCTGTGAAACTGGAGATCTTAATATCAGACAATGGCAAATTAAAGACAAATTAAAGTTCACCAAATGAGATAAACATGCCATTCCACATTCATGACATAACAGTCATGCACATTTGCACACCAAATAAAACAAAGAAAATCTGGAGGAACACGCAAATTCTTTTTGCTACTCATGATAGATCAATAGATTTTAAAACTGTAGTGGGAGCTGTGGATGCCTCCCAGGAATTCTTTTACCTCTCCCCCATTGAATAGAAACGTGAGGTGCACTTGGAGTGGGGGTAATGGTGATAGAGGGAATTAATCCCGTCTAGAATTCAGGGTTAGCACCTCATTGTTTTAACCTAATCAGGACCATCTTGTCAGGCCTCCCAGTGATGGCTTCAGCAAACCAGGCCTATGCAGTCACTGTGCAGTATGCCCCATGCCTGTGATTACTTAGGAATGGACATGGGCAAATAACCCAATTTAGGCCAAAGAGTTGGAAAATTCACTGGGCTTCTAGGCAAAATTTCCGCATTCTACAAAAAAAAGAAACATGGTCATCTGTCTTCAGAATGCTGTTGTGTAGGAATGTGAGTTCTGGCCCTACTCAGCCATCTTTAAAAAGCACTGACAAACAAGAGGGTTTAGCTCAAGAGAATCATGGGAAATGATCTGGTGCTGTAGCCTCTGGGTAAGTCAACTTGAGGCTCACCCTACCTCTGGCTTTCAGTCAAGTACGTCTCAGATAATTAATAAGATAAATAAGATAATTAAGTATATCTAATTGGGATATAAAAAACTCCACACCTGAAAACCACACATCTGGTTTTCAAGCGCCTAGGAAAATTTTCTAAAATTGACCATGTAGGGCTTCTCTGGTGGCGCAGTGGTTGAGAGTCCACCTGTCAATACAGGGGACACGGGTTCATGCCCCGGTCCGGGAAGATCCCACATGCCGTGGAGTGGCTGGGCCCGTGAGCCATGGCCGCTGAGCCTGCGCGTCCGGAGCCTGTGCTCCGCAACAGGAGAGGCCACAGCAGTGAGAGGCCCGCGTACCGAAAAAAAAAAAAAAAATTGACCATGTACTAGCCACAAAGAAAATATCAACCCAATGTAAGAAGCAATATCACAGATTCCAGTCATAGTACAATAAAGCTAGAAATGAGTATCACAATCTAGAAAATCCACAGTCATAAATACTAAAATAGATGAACAACAAAGAATAAAAATAAAGTCCATAGCAGCACGATTTAGCCAAAAGGTAGAAATAGCCCATATGTCTATCCACTCATGAATGTATAAACAAAATGTGGTTATCTATACAATGGATGGAAAGTAGGTTGGGGTGCCAGTGACTGGGGGAGAACAGCAAGTGGGAAGAGACTGTTAATGGGTACAGGGCTTCTTTGGGGGATATTCTGGAATTAGATAGTGGTGATGGTTGCACAACTTGGTGAATATACTAAAAATCACCAAATCATACTTTAAAAGGATGGCTTTTATATGTGTAAATTATATCTCAATATAAAAAGTGACATACTTCACAGAATATATTGGTCACAGAGACCAACCATGATACAGTGTGAGAAGGGACACAAGCATGTGAATACCAGGAGGCAGGGAGCATTTGGGACTCTCTTAGAGGCTGGCTACCACATACATCTGATATCTTCTCCTATGTCAAATACCTTCAACTGGATTCAGCTCCTAATGTACCAAAACTGACATCTGTGTACTTATGTCCTTTCATTGGCTAGTCCCAGATATATTTCACAGCTCATTTTCTATCCTAAATGATGGCCTACTTGAACAAAGGTGATATGATTTGGAAATCATTTTCTAACATAACATTATTTCTTACTGATCTGTCTGCTCTCAAGTATAACAGTTTCCACTTTTAAGAATCGCCACTATATTAACTATAGATACATTATCTCCAGTCCTAATAGAAATCCTGTGAGGACTTCCCTGGTGGGGCAGTGGTTAAGAATCCGCCTGCCAATGCAGGGGACATGGGTTCGAGCCCTGGTCCGGGAAGATCCCACACGCCGCAGAGCAACTAAGCCCGTGCGCCACAACTACTGAGCCTGTGCTCTAGAGCCCACGAGCCACAACTGTTGAAGCCCATGTGCCACAACTGCTGAAGCCCGTGCACCTAGAGCCTGTGCTCCACAACAAGAGAAGCCACTGCAAGGAGAAGCCCGTGCACCGCAACAAAGAGTAGCCCCCGCTCACTGCAACTAGAGAAAGCCCGCGCACAGCAACGAAGACCCAAAACAGCTAAAAATAAATACATAAGTAAATAAATTTATTTTTTAAAAAAAGAAATCCTGTGAAGTAGAATTGCATATTATTGATGAGGAAACAGAGGTTTGGAAAGGTTACATAATTCGCCCAAGATTTCATTGCTAGTAAGTGGCAGAGCAAGGATTCCAAACCATGTGATAACAACCACCACAATAGTTAACATGTATTGAGTATTTACTGTGTCAGGCATTATTCCACCTGCTTTCCATGGATTATCTCATTTGATCATCACAACAACCTGATGAGGTAGGTACTATTATTAATATTTTACAGATGAGAAACTGAAGCTCAGTTACAAAGGTAGTGAGTGACAGAACAGAGACTAGAATCTGGGTATGTTTGACACTGGGTGCACTTTCCATTTTACCACACTGCCTCTCAGGGTAAAGCAGAGATGAGTAGATCAAGGGAGGGTTTCAGATTTTTATTTATGTACTATTCATTAATTTATGTACATATCCATGATATCTTTGGTCCATAAATAATTTCAAGTGGCCAGTCGGTCTAAACTCTCTTTCCATGAGTATATTACTAACTCATCTTTCTCATGTAGAAAATAACTGACTCAGTTTTCTATGCAAGTCTTTCACAGAAAGTCTGACTGATTTTTTCTAGATTCTATCCCTACATCTTTCCTTCTATACCTTTTGAAATTTCCCTCTAGTTATTTCCCCTTTTAGCTCTCCCCATAATGGGAGATAATGAACAAAACCTTTGAGATCCAATTCCACCAAAATGGTTTCCTCACCAACCACCTTGTCTGGAGAAAGATCTCCAGTTCCCAAAGGGGGCACTGTGGTTCTGGTTAGTGCTTCCCTAACGAGTTCCCACTTGGCTTTCTTCCTTTTGCTTCCTCTGAATGATGAATTGCAGTATAAATTTAGGATCAACTTTTGTAGGAACTGGACAACTCAAACACAAATCAAACACAAAAACCTGATTTTCTTGGAGGAAAAGGAAACAGCTGAGGTTTCTGCATAATTAGAATGAGAGGAGAGTGCCTTCAACAAGTGTCCATCTAGCAAAGAATTAGAGACAGAAACAGATTTACATGAACACAGTTAATGAAAACTAAGCTTCAGGACCACCCACCCGCACAGCCCTCTCCAAGGTCCCAGGAAGAGGTCCAGCATTTGTGTTCAGTCATATGTTTCTGTAAAATTTGCAAAACGTGGTATTTATTTTAACCACAGTTAAGGTTGCTATTCCTTCCTCAACTTTCTCTTGGTCACATGCCTCCCTAGATCCAGTCCTTCTGGGTGGCCTCAGCATGACTTGGACCTGGCTAAGGCCAAGTGGAGCTGGGGATGCATTCAGTTTGGGGTTAATAGAATATTTTTATGGGATTTGCAGTTATTACTGTAGAGTTAAGTTACTGTTAGGTGCCCTGGTGCTGGAATGGCTTCTAAGAGCACTGCTGTCACCCACAGAGCCAACTTACCCAATTATCATGACATGAAACTGTGGGCCAGTTGTCCTATAGGAATAGGAATGTGTGCCCAGCACCAAAATTATGTCAGTCGTGTTGGTGGGAATGTAAATTGATACAGCCACTGTGGAGAACCGTACGGAGGTTCCTTTAAAAACTAAAAATAGAACTATCATATGACCCAGCAATCCCACTACTGGGCATAGACCCTGAGAAAACCATAATTCAAAAGGATACATGTACCCAATGTTCATTGCAGCACTATTTACAATAGACAGGATATGGAAACAACCTAAATGTTCAACGACAGATGAATGGATAAAGAAGATGTGGTACATATGTATGATGGAATATCATTCAGCCATAAGAAGGAACGAAATTGGGTCATTTGTAGAGATGTGGATGGACTTAGAGTCGGTCATACAGAGTGAAGTAAGCCAGAAAGAGAAAAACAAATATCATATATTAACGCATATATGTGGAATCTAGAAAAATAGCACAGATGAACCTATTTGCAGGGCAGGAATAGAGACGTTGACGTAGAGAACGGACATGTGGACACAGGGGTGGAAGGGGAGGGTGGGATGAATTGGGAGACCAGGATTGACATATATACACTGCCATGTGTAAAATAGATAGCTAGTGTGAACCTGCTATAAAGCACAGAGAGCTCAGCTCGGTGCTCTGTGACGACCTAGATGGCTGGGATGGTGGGGTGGGTGGGAGGGAGGTCCAAGAGGGAGGGGATATAGGTGTACATATAGCTGATTCACTTCATTGTACAGCAGAAACTAACACAACATTGTAAAGCAATTATACTACAATAAAAAAGCAAAACAAAACAAAAAACCCCCAAATTATGTCAGTCGTGGTGGAAGAACAAGATTTGGAATGTATGGACACAGAAGCTAGTCCACAGAGAATTCTTACAATCATTAGACGTGTAAAATTATAAGCACAGGATTTGGTTCTTATAGATGCCTGTTCAAAATAGAAGTACTCTTATCAGGAATATATTTGATAATGCAGCAAATCCAATTATAAATACACCAAACATTTTTAGGCAACTCACACAAAAGAATATTGCCAGGGCATGAGCCTACAACCACAAACAGTAACTTCTACGGATGAAGTCGCACCCTTTATGAATCCCTACAAACAATCATAAAAGATACATTTATATGCAATAAACATATACACTGTATATAATAAAATATATATATAAGACCATACTAGAGGAAAGAAATATCTTTCTATAGAAAATATTATAAAGTCACTCTCATATAAACAGGTGATCAAAGAGTATGCAGCCAAAATATGTACAAAACATATCATAGAGGTTTGTCAGGCAATAAGTCAATAAAAACATTGAATTCGATTTATGATGTTTGTGGTATTTGTCATATGTTTACAATTTTTAAATTTGCTATGACTGTTTTATCACTTTAAATGAACATTCTCATTCCTGCCTAATTTTATATTTGTACATTTGTGTTCTCTTGCTCACAACAGATCTCCAAAATTACATACATTTCAGACCCCACAAGACCCACATCGGCCCCTGGTTAGAGGTGTTCTCTCTGAAACTAGAGCAGAAGGCTGGCAGAAAAAAAATAGATTTGAATTTTTGGCTTATTTAATAATCAGAGATTTTATTTCTGAATTTCAGTTTTAGTTCTATGAATTTCCTTTTTTACTCAGTTTTATTGAGATACAGTTTACATATACTATATATACAGAGATCTTAATTATACATACACTTGACAAATGTATGTATGAGATAATAGAAAATATATATACTGGTCTCTGCCTCCAGTTCCTGGCACAGAGCTCTAAAGCCCTTGTGTATTCCCAAGTGATAAGAGCACTAGGAACATCTTTTGTTCTATTGAAGTGACTATGGGTGGGCTCCTGGATGGCTTCTGGTAGGAGCTGGTTACGAGAAAGACCAAGACATGATTAGAAGCTTGGAATTTTAGCCCCAGTCAATAATTGATCATACCTATGTAAGGACGTCTCCATAAAAATTTCAATAGCACAGGGTTCAGAGAACTTCCAGGTCCAAACACATCCGCACTGGGAGGGTGACACACCCCACCTCCACAGGGACAGAAGCTCCCACACTCAGGATCCTGCCAGACCTTGTCCTGTGTATTTCTTCATCTGGCTGTTCATCTGCATCCTTTATCATATACTTTAATAAACTGGTAAATGTAAATAAATGTTTCCCTAAGTTCTGTGAGCTACTCTAGCAAATTAATCACACTGAGGAGGGTGTCGTGGGACCCTCCGATGTATAGCCACGTCGGACAGAAGTTGTGGGGAACCTGTGAACCTACTTCTTGCAATTGGCATTTGAAGTGGTGTGGGAGCAGTCTTAACCTGTGGGTTCTGACACTATCTCCAGGTAGATTGAGTCAGAACTGAGTTAAATTGTAGGACAGCCAGTGAAACAGAGAATTGCTTGGCGTAGGAAAAACTCCCATACATTTGGTGACCAGAAGTATCAGAAGTGGTGTTCTGTGTGAACGTGGTAGTAGTGTGAGAGTAGAGGAGACACACAGGAGAAACTCAAAAGGGAAAGACTGGGTTTCTCCCTACACAGGAGGAGACCTGTAGCTTTCTCTAACTCAGTAGGCACCCATGAAAATAACACCCAAATGAAGATATAAAACACTTTCATAACCCTCCCAAATTCCCTTGTGTCACTTTCCAGTAAATACTCCCCCACTAGAGGCAACTGGTATTCTGATTTTTATCACCAGAGATGAGTTTGCTATTTTTGAACTTCATATAAGTGAAATAATGAAGTACATATATATTCCTTTGTGTTTGACGGCTTCCTTAAGCATATGTTTCTGAGATTCCGTCATGCTGTTGCCTACATGCTGTTGCCTAGGAAAGTAATCTCTTCCTTTTTATTGCTGAGTAGTTTTCCATTGTGAGGCTGTATCACAATGTGTCCATTCTCCTGTTAAACAAGTGGATATTTTCAGGTTTGGGATATTATGAATAAAGCTGCTACATATATTTGTGTATAAGTTGTTTTGTGAAGATTGTCAATTCTCTTGGGAATGTACTTAGGAAAGGGATTGCTGGGTCCTATGATAGGAGAAAATGTTATATATATATTCTAACCATTATTGAAAACAAGGTGTTTAAGTCTCCAGATATTATTGTTAAATTGTATATCTCTCCCTTCAATTTTTCTTTCTTTCTGTACTTTGTAATATGCCACCCCAATGCCTCTGCTGTTTCTAATGGAAAGTCAGGTGTTAATCTTATTGGGATCCTTTTGTAAATGATGAGTCACTTTTTTCTTGCTGCTCTCAAATTTTTCTCTTTATCTTTGACTTTCAGCATTTGTGTTTATTTTGCTAAGAGCTTGTTGAGCTTCTTGAGTTTTCAGCCATTATTTCTCCTCCTTTCTCTCTCTCCTCTCCTTCCCATTATGTGTATATTGATGTGCTTAATGGTATCCTACATTTCTTTGAGATTCTGTTCACTTTTCATTTTTTCCTCTGGCCTTCAGATTACATAATCTCTATAAATTTATTTTTTAAATTGTCGACTCTATCTTTTGCCTGCTCAAATGTAATATTGAACCATCTAGTGAATTTTTCATTTCTGTTATACTTATTGACTCCAGAATTTCCATTTGGTTCTTTTTTGTAGTTTCTATCTCTTTATTATATTGATATTTTCTATTTTATGAGACACTGTCATCATTCCTTCCTTTACTTCTTTTCTTTTTTAACACCTTTATTGGAGTATAATTGCTTTCTTCCTTTACTTCTTTAAGAACTGTTTCCGTTACCTCTTTAAGCATAGTTCTAAGGATTGTTGTGAAATCTTTATCTGTTAAATTCAACAGTTGGGCCCTTTCATAAGCAGTCTGTTGCCTGCTTCTTTCCTGTGTATGGTCTTTCCTGTCTCTCTGCATGTCTTATAATTATTTGTTGAAAGTTGTACATGTAGGAATACTTTGTAGCAACTCTGGATACTGATTTCCTCCCATGCTGGGGCTTGTTGTCCGCTCATTTGTTTAGTGACTGGCTGCAATATTTTAGTGAAGTCTATTATTCCCACAGTGTGAAGCCTCTGATGTTGCTTCTCAGTGGGTGCAGCCTTGGGCATGTGCGTGGTCATCCTGGTCTGACCATGGCTTTTGCAGGACTCCCTTGGACTGTCTCTTTCTCACCAGCTGTTAGGCTCACTCACTGCCAGCTGATTGGTCTATTGCTTTCAATGCCCCGGGGTATACATCACTCCTCAGTCTGACCTGATTACATCAGCCACTTTGCAGGGGTTGTTTTTGAGGCAGGTCTTTGAGGTTTGTTCTGACTTCAGAAGTGTTTTTTGTAGCTGTCTCTTTCCCTGATTTTTTATGGTTAGGCTAGCTGGCCCACGATTTAGTATGTTGCTCTAATGAAGCTACCAGTCTCCTCTTAGTTGCTCACCAACAAAATCTCCATTGTTTTTGAGAGTGTCCTTAGGCTTGAATGTTCTCGCACTATTTCAAATAAAGTCAGTTCTTTGGGGGACAGCTTGGATGCTCTCTAATCCTGTAGACTGTCTTTCCCTCCTGGCAAAATCTCTGGAACTGGCTTCTTTTGGAGAGGACACCCTGCTTTAGGTGCAGGGAGCTGGGTAGGTGGCTTGCCTCTCTTGGCATGGAGAGTCTTCCCTATGAGCAAGCTGGAGCAAGGGCACCTGGGGCTCCGATATTCTTTACTGGCTGTGCTTGTGGTAGAGCCTCTATACTATGAGCCTGGGCTGGGTGGAGGAAGGGTGCCCTGACACCTCAGCCATACTCCCCAGGAATTTAGCCTCTGCAACTCTGTAACTCTCACTTTTATCCACCAGCTCTCATCCACCATGGTTGATGAAAGGCACTGGGGCATTAATTCTCTTCTCCATTCTTCTAGGCTAGCTCATGTGCTGAGCAGGTATATTAGTCAACTCAATAACAAAATACCATAGACTAGGTGGCTTAAACAACAGAAAAGTATTTTCTCAAGTTCTAGAGGCTGGAAGTCTGAGAATAGAGTGCCAGCATGGTCAGGTTCTGGTGGAGACTGTCTTGCTGACTTGCGGGGAGCCAACTTCTCACTGCGTCATCTCACAGTAGAGAGAGAGAGAGAGAGAGAGAGAGAGAGAGAGAGGGCGGGCGCAAGCTCTCCGGTTTCTCTCTTATAAAGTCGCTAATCCCATCATGAGGACCCCACTTTCATGACCTCATCCAAACCTAATTACCTCTGGAGGCCCCACCTCCAAATACCATGAAACTGAGGGTTAGGGCTTCAGCCTATGGATTTGGGGGAATATACAAGCATTCAGTCCATTTCAGCAGATTTCAGTGCCTTTCAGAAGGCTCTGAGGCACAAAAGCAGAAACGCCTGGCATGCCCTTGAGGTGGGACCCTGTTAGCATGATATATGTATTCTATATATTGATTATGCTGGTTAGATTTTCTATAATCTTATTTTTTGTCCATTTGACCTGTGTCCTGTGTTGGACCAAAAGTGATATCTCTTAGTTTTGCTGCGGTTTTATGTATGTATATCCTTAACTTTCTGATTTATACAGATAGTTTCTGTGCTATTTGTGTTACATATATTCACAACTGATGTATTATCATTGTGAATTAAGCTCTTGGCATTATCAAGTATTCTGCTGTCTCATTTAATGCTTTTTGTCCAGATTCAACATTTTCTGACATCATGATCACAGTCTCTGCTTTCTTATTGTCTTATTTGCCTGCTATACCTTTACACATCTCCCTCGTTCTAGCCATTTTGAATCACTTTGATTTAGTTGTATCTCCTGAGCACAGAGTAGCGTTGTGCTTTGTGAATCAATCTGAAAATCTTATTAACAGGTAAGTTTCCATTTACACGCATTGAAATGAGTGACAGGTTTGATTTAATATCTATTTTAATGTTATATTTACTGTGCATTTTGTTTTATTTAATATGTTCCTTTCTCTGTGTAGTATGTTTCCTTTTCTCTTTAAAATTTTTTTGATGCTCAGAAAAATTTGAAAATTTGTTCTTGCAGTTACCTTCCAATGTTCACGTGTCACTCTGCCTGTGTGTGTTTGGGTCCAAGTTTCGCCCTTTTGTATGGATACCAGTCCTATCAAATTGGGGCCCACCCTTCTCCAGTATGACTTCATTTTAACTAAATGTACCTGCAATGACCCTATTTGCAAGTAAGGTCGCATTCCAAAATACTGTGGATTAGGACTTCAACATTTGAATTTTGGGGAAACACAACTCAACAATAACAACTCCCATCTTAATATCTTCTGTGGTGCCTCAAACTCTGTCCTTTGATTCTTCAAGCTATTAAGATTGTGAGATTCCATCTAAGTTCTGTTTGTTTGTTTGTTTTTTGGCCACATGGCATGGCATGTGGGATCTTAGTTCCCTGACCAGGGACTGAGCCCGCGGCCCCTGCAGTGGAAGCGTGGAGTCTCAACCACTGACTCTTAACCGCTGGACCTCCATCTAAGTTTTAGTAGCTCCCTTGGAGGAGGACTATGGGCTTCCCTTAGTCTAAAAGCCATCAAAAGGGAAAACTTACCCAGTCTGGTCTCTTTTCCCAAGTGTCAACCCCCCCTCTTGTTTCTTCTTCCTTTTGGTTGTTCTCTAGTGCCTTCAAGTGGTTGTTTTTATATTTTGATAGGAATTTCATGGCTCTTATTTGTAGGAGGATTGGCCCAAACAAACTCTTCCACCATTATTGCAAGACTCTCATTTTATGTTATCTTGGGTTTTGTTTTGTTTTGTTTTGTTTTTTGGGGGGGAGGGATTGAGTTTTTGAATTTGCGACTAGGTGTTTTTCGTATCCGCAAATGTTTAACAATGTTTAATTCAGTTTGGTTATTGTGCATGTTTCCTTCTGCTTCATTTTTGGGAGGGATTTTTTATTGGCTGAAATGTTATGATTTTTATTCTATGTTACCTTTATATGTTGGCTTTGTTTGTATGTTATCTTCCATTCGCCATTCATTTGGAAATGTTCTGTTTTTTCTTGGACTAGCAATAACAGGCAAGGATAAGGATTTGACAGCTTACTGTATTTCACAGTTCACGTGCGCCCTCTTCTGTTTATTTAGTAAATTGTAGTTCCTTTAATAATTACACTTTTTGGAGGGTAGGTTGGTGTCTTTCATTTTGTTCTACCAGTTATTACTAGTTATTTTTTAAAATATGCTTAACTTCCTGAGGTTCTAACAAGGTTTTATTTCTTGATGTCTGGGATAGTTGCAAGGTGTGTTCACCTAGAGAAAATTCAGTGAGCTGTATACTTATGACATGTACATATTTATATATGCATATTACACTTCAATAAAAAGCTAAAATATACTTAAGTCTATAATTCTCTAAAGACTAATGTCAATAATGAAATGGTAGTATGTTTGAGAAAATTATCTTCTATCTTCCACTTTTGTTATAACCTACCTACTATTTTTGTCCAGTTGTTTTGTCCATATATGCCTAAAAGGTATATTTTATGAATACACTTAATGGCATCTTAAAGTTACTTGTTTTTAGATCATTTGATGCTCACTGCCA
This sequence comes from Neophocaena asiaeorientalis asiaeorientalis, assembly GCF_003031525.2. NCBI lineage: Eukaryota > Metazoa > Chordata > Mammalia > Artiodactyla > Phocoenidae > Neophocaena > Neophocaena asiaeorientalis. The sequence goes on along the minus strand of NW_020172457.1, from coordinate 4,964,015 downwards.
GTTTTTTGCAAACTATGTCTTTAGCATTCATGAACTCTCTGTCTTGATTCATCTTGCAGCTGAAGTACAAAATCAAATAATTTTTAGTGGAAAATAGCACTCCTTCATAGTTTCACCATTAAAACTAGCACAGCCTTGCATATTTAAGATTGTCTTTCTGTTGCTTCAAAGAAAGAAAATTTGGCACATCACAAACATTTCCCCTCGGGCTTCTCTGGTTGCGCAGTCGTTAAGAATCCACCTGCCAACGCGGGGGACACGGGTTCGAGCCCTGGTCTGGGAAGATCCCACATGCCGCGGAGCAACTAAGCCCGTGAGCCACAACTACTGAGCCCGCGTGCCACAACTACTGAAACTCGTGTGCCTAGAGCCCATGCTCCACAACTACTGAGCCCGCGTGCCACAACTACTGAAGCCCACAGGCCTAGAGCCCGTGCTCCACAACAAGAGAAGCCACGGCAATGAGAAGCCTGTGCACCACAACAAAGAGTAGCCCCTGCTCGCCGCAACTAGAGAAAGCCCGCGCGTAGCAACGAAGACCCAAAACGCAGCCAAAAATAAATAAATAAATAACATTTCCCCTCAAAACTTGTTAGACAATGTTTTATTTTCTGACATCATATATTGGTCATAATATGAAGTCAGCCTATTTTTTAAATTAAATGAAAGATTCTTTAAATTCTACAGTGCTTTACAATTTTGAGAAGTTTCACACACGATTTCATCTAATCCCAGAATAACCCCTTCCCCCCTCACTCTTAAAGTGTCCCTCCCCCTTTCCCTCTCACCACTGGTAGCCCCTGGTTTGTTCTCTATATCTGTGAGTCAAAGCCAGCACATCTTCAAAAATTCCATTGTGTAATTTTTTGTTGCTGGTATATAGAAAGACAATTGATTTTTTAATATCCATCTTGTATCTAGTGACCTTGTTAATGCATTTATTAATTATGATAAATGATTCTTTTGAATTTTCTGTATATATGATTGTGTCATCTCTGAATTAAACATTCTATCTGCTGTTTTCTACTAGGATTCTTTTCCCCTGCTTTACTGTGAAATAGCAAATGCCCTCAAGGGAAAAGCCAGGGGAAATATGAAGTCCACCTCACTATGTTTCCTTTGTTTCACATATTGTAGCCCCTCAAGTCCTGCCTGAGTTACATATTCTCTAAATATTTTAAACAGTTTTTAAATGTACATTGTACATCTTTTATAGTTGTTTTCAGCAGGAGAATTCATCTGATATTAGCTATTCCATCATGGCTGGACCAGAAGTACAACCTGCCTTTTTGCTTTGTTTGTAATTTTATTTTCTACTTACATGCTTATGGAATTCATTCTTTACCCTTAAATCTTAAGATTAACCAAGAAATATATAGGGGTTGATGGATTTTCATTAATTTATTGTTTCATGGGAATCTTTTTGATGTGCAGTGGGGTCTTTATTTAGTTCCACCAAATATTATTCCACTTATTTTGTTCATAAGTCAATGAAAAGAGCCACAATCAAGGAGCACTCCCTCCCTCATAGTTTCATCATTAAAACCAGCATCTACCTGCCTTTCCATCCTTGGATGGAGGATCTCTCTTCTAGTGAAAGGACAGCCCCTCCATTGTGCCCTGGATCAGAACCCTCTCTTCCCCAGTGTATCAACCTCTTCGTCTCCTGCATCACTAGCTTCTTCCTCACTCCTGAATCACCATCAGCAAACAAGCACACTCTAGTATCCCCTATCCTAAAAAAAGAAAATCTGCCTTCACCACATACCTCCTCCAAGCCCAGTTTGGCTCCCCTTCAGAGGGAAACTTACCAAAATTCCCTTCATTCTCTTTCTTCATTTTCTTCCACTTTCTCCTCAACCCCCTCCATCTGCCTCCCCCGTTCCCCACCACCACACAGTACTCCGTCAAAACTTCCCTTGTCAAAGCTGCCAGTTAGCTCCATTTGTCAAATACTATCATTTAATATCTCACTCAGTCTCTCAACAGCATTCAAAACACGCTTTCTTCTTTTGGCTTCTATGACTGCATACTAACCTGGTTTTTCTCCTGTCTTCACTCTTTTATTCTATGTATATTCTCTCTGAATGATCTAATCTAGTCCTTTGAATTAAATATCATTTATATGCTACTGACTCCCAAATATATACATCTTTGGCTCTGGGCGTTCCCTTGAGGGATGGGGTTGTCTCTCTAGTGGTTTATTTAACATGTGCACATAGCTGTCTAAAGCTAATAAAGAGAACAATAAGCTCCATTCCCTCTCTCCATACCTGTTAATCCTTCATTTGCTCCCATTATGGTAAATGGCCCTACCATATATTCAGCTGTTCAACCCAAAACAGTGATCATCTACAATCCCCCTCTTTCCTTCAACCCCTATTCCCCACTTTTCTGTAAGTCCTTTCAGATACACCTGCAAAATGCATTCAAAGAAATTACACTTCTATTTTGCCTGTAATCGGTGAAGTTTAAGTCACCATCATCTCACCATTACCAGTTCTCTAACTGGGCTCTGTGTTTCCACACTTGCCCCCAACAGTACATCCTCCATGCAGCAGCAAGAATGATCCCTTTAAAATGTGATCCATATCACATCATTCTCCTAAACCCACCATTGGCTGCCTTGTACTAAAGTCCAAACTCTGCACCATAGTCTACAATTTTTATATGCTTTAGCCCTTGCCCAACCACAAAGAGCCAGAGGATAATCCCATTGTGTACCCAGAAGGTGGCAGCTCTGATAGCTATCAACTCCTTATCATATCATGTTGTTTACACAATATTTTTCCAGTTATGAAATATGTCATAAAGAATGAACATTACATCAGGGGAGTGATGTCAGCATCATGGTGGCATAAAACATTCCTCTTTTTTGTCCCCTTTTTAAAACAACAGAAAAGACATCCATCCACAAACCAAAGCACCTTTGTGGGAGCTGTGGGATCCAGGAGTCTCACCTACCTGTGCATCCAGTAATAGACAGACAGATTTCGGTATAGGCTACAGAATCAGGGGAGCCAGTGAACCTGCCCAGAACCCCCTCTTGCTATGATTGGAAAAAAATATATACCGAAACTGGAGAGTACTGACCTGGGCAGATACTTATGTATGAGAGGGAATTCGCAGAAGTCCAGCCTTCCTGATTGGAGATTCCAGCACACCATTCTAGAAACAACAACAACAACAAAACAAGTTTGGTCACAGCAGAGGGGGTGGTAAGAGGAACTTTCCCAGTGTCTCCTCCCCCAAGGAAACACTGCACCAGGCTGATGTATCCAGTGGCGGCACCCTCTCCCTCGTTAGGGGTAGGGGAGGATAGTTTGGGGTGAGTACCCAGCTACCTCAGTTGTGTGGGACAAACCTGTTTCTCTCCAATAGCACCCAGAGTACTGAGGTTGGTCTCTCATGACTGGAGATGGGGTAAGAGGCAGAGAAGGGATGCCTTTCCTGCTGATTACACTCAGCAGGAAGTCCACCCACAAACCCCTGGGAGTACCACACCTGAGGATCTCCCTACTAGATCCACGGGTCAGTGCTAAACCCACACCTCGCCCTAGTCTGTGGCATCTCCACGTGCACGCTTCCTACTGCAGTAGGGAAAGCAAGCTCCTGTGGCTAGGAAGCACACTCAGAAACAGGCCACGTAATGTGGACAAGGGAGAAACCACAAACTGAAGCTATAGCACCACCTTCTGGAAAACAAAAGAGAGGTTTCCAGGAGGCTGCCTGGTGACTTGTAAGCATCAGAGAAGACCTAAAAGCTTAAGAATCCTGCCACACGAGGGAGCAAGAGAAGTGGAGTAAGAGTACCAATACAAAGAGAGATAAAACCCCAGGTAATAACGACACCATTGAACAGGATACTCCATCAGAAACCAACTAACAAAGGTTTAAGGTGGCATCTCCTTAATTTCAAATGTGAGAGCAGTAATGCAAAACTACAAGGAACATTTAAGATCAAGGAAACATACCATTACAAAAAGAAAATAATGATTCTCCAGTAACAAAGCTCAAAGGTACAGAATGTTGTGATCTAGCCAAAAGAGAATTCAGAATAGCTGTCTTGAAGAAACTCAACAAGCTGCAAGAAAACTCAAAGACAGTTTGATGAAATCTCAAAAAAAAAAAAAACAAGATCAAAATGAAAATTTCCCCAAAGAGATAGAAATGAACCAAACAGAGATTCTGGAGCTGAAGAACTCAATATATGAAATGAAAAATGAAGTCGAATCTGCAGTAGAGCAGAGCAAATGGAAGACAGAACAAGTGCGCTAGAGATTAGGAATTTGGAAAGAACCCAGTTAGAGGCAAATAAACAAAACAAGTGTCGAAAAGAGTGAAAAAAGCCTACGTGGTCTATGGTATTCTATCAAAAGGACAAATATAATAACTGGGGTTCCAGAAAGAGAGAGAGGGAGCAGAAAATTTATTTAAAGAGATAATAGCTGTGAATTTCCTAAACCTGAGGAGAGAATTGGGCACCCAAATACATGCTAATAGACCATCCTATTGGTCATGATGTATAACACTTTTAATGTGTATCTGCTCTGGGTTTTTGCTTTGCAGTTACCATGAGGCTTACACAAGACATCTAACAGATAACACGGTATATTTTAATTTGATAGCAGCTTGACTTCAATCATCTACAAAAGTTTAACCCTTTCACTTCTCCCTCTTTATATTTTTGATACTTCTCAGGATATAGAAAGAATTCTAAAAGCAGCTAGGGAAAAAAGGATTGTAACCTACAAAGGAACACCCATTAGGCTATCAATGGGTAGCAGAAACCCTACAGGCCAAGAGTGTGGAATGGCATACTCAAAGGGTTGAAAGAAAAAACTTGCTAGCCATGAATGGTCTATCTAGCAAAGTTATCCTTCAGATATGAAGAAGAAATAAAGCCTTTTCTAGACAAAAGCTGAGAGAGTTCATCACCACTAGACCTGCCTTGCAAGAAATGCTGAGAGGAGTTCTTTGAGCTGAAATGAAAAGAAACTAATCAGTGACAAAATAATACAAAAGTATATAACACACTGGTAAAGATAAATATACAATCAGACCTAGAAACTAAATCTGTAATAGGATAGTTTGTTAACCACTTAATTTTAGTATAAAGGTGAAAGGAAAAGAGTATTAAAAGTAATAATAGTTACCATAATGTGTTAATGAATATGCAATATAAAAATGCAACATCGAAAATATAAAAACAGAGAAGTAAAAGGGTGAAACTTTCATAGATGACTGAAGTCAAGCTGCTCTCAAATTAAAATGCACTGTGTTACCTCTGAGAAGTCTCGTGTAAGCCTCATGGCAACAACAAAGCAAAAACCTAGAGCAGAAACACATTAAAAGGGTTATACTCTTTCGTTCAGGCCCATGGCACCGGCAGGATGGGCAAGTGTCGCAGTCTTCGTACTGTGAGGAAGCTCTGTAGCCACCAACGAGACCAGAAGTGGCATGATAAACAGTACAAGAAAGCCCATTTGGGCACAGTCCTGAAGGCCAACCCTTTTGGAGGTGCTTCTAATGCCAAGGGAAGTGTGTTTTAAAAAGTAGGATTGAAGCCAAACAGCCAAATTCTGCCATCAGGAAGGGTGTCAGGATTCAGCTCATCAAGAATGGCAAAAAAAATCACAGCCTTTGTACCCTATGATGGTTGTTTGAATTTTACTGAGGAAAATGATGAAGTTCTGGTTGCTGGATTTGGTCGCAAAGGTCATGCTGTTGGTGACATTCCTGGAGTCCGCTTTAAGGTTGTCAAAATAGCCAATGTCTCTCTTTTGGCCTTATACAAAGGCAGGAAGGAAAGACCAAGATCATAAGTTTTGATGATGAAAACATGATAGTAATAAATTTCCATATGCCAAAAAAAAAAAAAAGCGTTATACATCATGACCAAGAGGGATTTATCTCTGGGATGCAAGGATGGTTCAACATAGGCAAATGTGATATACAATATTAAAAGAATGAAAGATAAAAATCATATGATAATCTCAATAGATGCAGAAAAGGCTTTTGACAAAATACGTCCTTTCATCATTAGAACCCTCAACAAATTTGGTACAGAAAGACCATACCTCAGCATCATAAAGGCAAATATGATCAACCCACAGCTTACATTGTACTCATCAGTGAAAAGTTGAAAGCTTTTCCTCTAAGATCAGGAATGAGACAAGGGTGCCCACTCTCACCACTCTTATTCAATATGGTACTGGAAGTCCTACTTAGGAGCAACTAGGCCAAAGATATGAAAGTCATCCAAATCAGAAAGCAAAAAGTAAAACTGTCACTATTTGCAGATGGCATGATCCTACATACAGAAAACCCTAAAGACTCAACCAAAACACTGTTTGTTGGAACTAATCAACAAATTCAGTAAAGTTGCAGGATATAAAATCAGCATACAAAAATCAATTATTTCTATACACTAACAACAAAACATCTGAAAAAGAAGTAAACAATCATTTTGATTCAGTAGCATCAAAAACAATAAAATACTTGAAATAAATTAACCAAGGAGATGAAAGACCTATACAATGAAAACTATAAGACATTAATAAAAGAAACTGAAGAAGACACAAATTGAAAGATATCTCGTGTTCATGAATTGGAACAATTAATATTGTTAAAATGTTTATACTACCCAAAGCCATCTATAGATTCAATGCAATCCCTATCAAGATTCTAATGGCATTTTTCACAGAAATAGGAAAAAATCCTAAAGTTTGTATGGAACCACAGAAGACCCTGAATAGTCAAAGCAACCTTGAGAAAGAAGAACAAAGTCGGAGGTATCGCAATTCCTGAAACAGTATGGTACTGGCATAAAAATAAACACATAGACCAATGGAACAGAATAGAGCCCAGAACTAAACCTACGCATATATGGTCAATTAATTTACAACAAAGGAGCCAAGAATATACAATGGAGAAAGGACAGTCTCTTCAATAAACGGTGTTGGGAAAACTGGACAGCCACATGAAAAAATAAAATCGGACTATCTTACACTGTACACAAAAATTAACTCAAAATGAATTAAACACTTGAATGTAAGACGCGAAACCATAAAATTCCTAGGAGAAAACATAGGTGGTAACTCCTTGACATAGGTCATGGTGATACATTTTTTAATCTGACACCAAAAGTAAAAGCAAGAAATGAAAAAATAAACAAGTGGGACTAGATCAAACAAAAAAGCTGCACAGTAAAGGAAACCACCAACAAAATAAAAAGGCAACCTACTGAATGGGAGAAAATATTTGCAAATCATACATCTGATAATGGGTTCATATACAAAATATGTAAAGAACTCATACAACTCAATAGCAGAAATATAAACAATTCAATTAAAAACAGGCAGAAGATCTGAATAGACATTTTCCCAAAGAAGACATACAGATGGCTAACAGACACATGAAAAGGTGCTCGACATCACTAATTATTAGAGAAATGCAAATCAAAACCACAGTGAGATATCACCTCACACCTGTTAGAATGGCTATCATCAAAAAGACTAGAAACAACAGCTGTTGGCAAGGATGTGGAGAAAAGGGAACCCTTGTACACCATTGGTGGGAACGTAAACTGGTGCGGCCACTATGAAAAACAGTATGGAGGTGCCTCAAAAAACTAAGAATAGAACTACCATATGATCCAGCATTTCCACTTCTGGGATATATCTGAAGGAAATGAAAACATTAATTCAAAAAGATCATGTTCATTACAGCATTATTTACAATAGCCAAGATATGGAAACAATCTAAGTGTCCATCAGTGGATAAATGGATAAAGAAATTGTGAGATATATACATATTTTGGGGGGGGGGAGTTGGCCAAAATGTTCATTTGGGTTTCAAATGAACATTTTGGCCAACCCAATATATAAGATGTTATACACACACACACACACACACACTGGAATATTGCTCAGCTACGAAAAGAATGGAATCTTTCCATTTGCAACAACATGGATGGACCTCAAGGGCATTGTGCTAAGTGAAACAAGTCAGAGAAAGACAAATACTGTATGATCTCTCTTATATATGGAATCTAAAGAAGACAAACTTGTAAAAAATGGAGTAGAGTGGTGTTTACCAGAGGTGGGGGGTGGAGAAGTGGGGATATGTTGTTCAAGGGTATAAACTGGGAACTAGTAGATAACTAAGTCCTGGAGAGCTAATGTACAGCATAGTGATTATAGTCAACAATACTAAGTTATAAATTTCAAAGTTGTTAAAAGACTAGATATTAATTGTTCTCACCACAAAAAAGAAATGACAATTATGTAACATAACAGAGTGTTAGCTAATGCTGTGGTAGCACTCTTACTGCAATATATAAATGGATCAAATCAATATATTGTACACCTTAAACTTACATAACGTTATACGTCAGTTATATGTCAACAAAAAAGAATGAACGTTACATAATGTAAAGTGTGAGGGATAATAAATAAATCTCTGTGTATCTATCACCCAGGTTAAGAAATAAATAATTCCAAGACCTTAGACACCCCTCCTTAATGTGTTCTTCAAGGAGCCACCTTCCATCCTAACCTTTGGGCTAATAATATCCATGCTTTTATTTATAGTTTTACTATATAAGCATGTATCCTTGTTTAGTTTTGGCTATTTGGGACTTATATAGATGGCCACATATAGTTGGAATTGTTTCTTTCAGTAAATGTAACATTTGTAAAGTTAATCTACACTGATGAATGTAGTTATTATTTAAATGTATCCATTTTTTAAATTATTTATTTATTTATTTTTGGCTGTGTTGGGTCTTTGTTGCTGCGCACGGGCTATCTCTAGTTGAGGTGAGCGGGGGCTACTCTTCGTTGCCATGCGCAGGCTTCTCATTGCGGTGGCTTCTCTTGTTGCAGAGTATGGGCTCTAGGCGTGCGGCTTCAGTAGTTGTGGCACATGGGCTGAGTAGTTGTGGCCTGTGGGCTCTAGAGCGCAGGCTCAGTAGTTGTGGCACACGAGCTTAGTTGCTCCGCAGCATGTGGGATCTTCCCTGACCAGGGCTCAAACCCGTGTCCCCTGCATTGGCAGGCAGATTCTTAACCATTGTGCCACCAGGGAAGTCCAAGGTATCCATTTTTATGTTTAGGCATATTTGTTTTTTCTACCTTTAGGCTTTTATAAACAATGTTTCTATGAATATTCTAGTACATATCTTTATTCTTTCCTGTTTTATTGAGATATAATTGACATACAGCATTGTATAAGCTTAAGGTAAACAGCATAATAATTTGACTTACATACATCATGAAATGACTACCATGATAAGTTTAGTGAACATCTGTCATCTCATATAGATACAAAAGTAAATGGGAAAGTGGGGGGAGGGATAAATGAGGAGTTTGGGATTAGCAATACACACTACTATATATAAAATAGATAAACAAAAGGACTGACTGTGTAGCATAGGGAACTATATTCAATAACCTATAATGGAAAAGAATCTGAAAACATATATATATATAACTGAATCACTTAGTTGTACACCTGAAATTAACACAATGTTGAAAATCAACTACACTTCATAAAACAATTAAAGAAGTTGAAAAAAAATTTCCCTTGTGATGAGAACTCTTAGGATTTACTCTCTTAATAACTTTCATATACAACATACAGCAGTATTAATTATATATATATGCACACACATATATATACATACACACATGTAATATATATATATATATTATATAATGTTGTACATTATATCCCTAGCACTTATTTATCTTAAAACTGGAAGTTTGTACCTTTTGACTGCCTTTATTCAATATTCATCTCCTACCTCTGGTAACCACAAATCTGATCTCTTTTTCTGAGTTTGTTTATTTGGTTTTGAAGTATAATTGACCTATAACACTGTGTTAGTTCCAGGTAGTGATTCGATATTTCTATACATTTTACAAAATTTAGCTTTAAAAAAAATTTTTATTTTTATTTATTTGTTTTGGCTGTACCATGTGGTATGCAAGATCTTGATTCCCCGACCAGGGGATTGAACCCCTGCCCCCTGCAGTGGAAGCGTGGAGTCTTAACCACTGGATCACCAGGAAAGTCCCTGTATACATTTCAAAATGATCACCACAATAAGTCCAGTTACCATCTCTCACCACAGTAAGTCCAGTTACCATCTTGGTTCCCCAATCAGGGATTGAGCCTGTACCCCCTGCAGTGGAAGCGTGCAGTCTTAACCACTGGATCACCAGGAAAGTCCCTCTCTACATTTCAAAATGATCACCACAATAAGCCCAGTTACCATCTGTCACCATACAAAGATATTATATAATTAGTGACTGTATTCCCCACACTGTACATTTCATACCCATAACTTATTTATTGTGTAACTGGAATTTTCTACCTCTTAACGCCCCTCACCTATTTCTCTCCTCCACCCAACCCCCTTTCCTCTGGCAACCACCTGTTTGTTCTCTGCATCTATGACTATGTTTGTTTTGTTACGTTTGTTCATTTGTTTTGTTTTTTAGATTCCCCATATAAGTCAAATAATGAAGTATTTGTTTTTCTCTGTCTGATTTATTTCACTTATCATAATATCCTCTAGGTCCATCCAAGTTGTCACAAATGACAAGGTTTCATTCTTTTTATGGCTGAGTAATATTCCATCGTGTGTGTGTGTACATATATCACATCTTCTTTATCCATTCATCTATTAATGAGAATTTACGTTGCTTCCATATCTTGGCTATTTTAAATAACGCTGCAGTGAACATAGCGGGTGAATGTATCTTTTCAAATTAGTGTTTTCATTTTCTTCAGATAAATACCCAGGAGCGGGATTGCAGGATCATATGGTAGTTCTGTTTTTAGTTTTTTGAGGAACCTCCATATTGTTTTTCATAGTGGTTGTATCAATTTACATTACCACTAACTGTGTACAAGGGGTCCCTTTCTTCCCATCCTATCCCGTATTTATTTGCAGACTTTCTGATGATAGCCATTCTGACAGGTGTGAGGTGATATCTTGTAGTTTTGACTCTGCCTATTTTTTTTAATCTATTTTTTTATGTTGAATTTCATTAGTTCTTTGTATATTTTGGATATAAACCCCTTATCAAATATATGGTTTGCAAATATCTTCTCCTAGTAGGAGGCCTTTTCATTGACAGTTTCCTTCACTGTCCAAAAGTTTTTTACTTTGATGTAGTCCCATTTGTTTATTTTTAATTTTGTTGCCCTTGCCTAAGGAGACATATACAAAATATTTCTAAGTCAGGTGTCAAGCGCATACTGCCTGTTTTATAGAATTTTATGGATTCAGCTCTTACATTTAAGTCTTTAATCCATATTAAGTTTATTTTTTATATGGTGTGAGAAAATAGTCCAGTTTTCCCACCTTCATTTATTGAAGAGGTTGTATTTCCCATTGTATATTCTTGCCTTCTCTGTCATAGATTAATCGACCATAAGTGCATGGGTTTATTTCTGGGCTCTCTATTCTGTTCCACTGATTTGTGTCTGTCTTTGTGCCATTACCATACTGTTTTGATTACTGTAGCTTTGTAGTATAGTGTGAAATCAGGACACATGATACCTCCAGATTTGTTCTTCTTTCTGAAGATTGTTTTGGCTATTTGTGGTCTTTTGCGTTTCCATACACATTTTAGAATTACTTATTCTAGTTGTGTGAAAAATGCCTTTGGTATTTTTTTTTTTTTTTTTTGCGGTATGCGGGCCTCTCACTGTTGTGGCCTCTCCCGTTGTGGAGCGCAGGCCCCGGACGTGCAGGCTCAGTGGACATGGCTCACGGGCCCAGCCGCTCCACGGCATGTGGGATCTTCCCAGACCGGGGCACGAACCCGCATCCCCTGCATCGGCAGGCAGACTCTCAACCACTGTGCCACCAGGGAAGCCCGCCATTGGTATTTTTATATGCATTGTATTTATTCTGTAGATTACCTTGGGGAATATAGTCACTTTAACAACATTAATTCTTCCAGTCTACGAATATGGTATAACTTTCCAATTGTTGGTTTCATCTTCAGTTTCTTTTATCAGTGTCTTATAGTTTTCTGAGTATAGGTCTTTTACCTCCTTAGTTAGATTTATTCCTAGGTACTTCATTCTTTAGATGTGATTGTAAATGGGATTTTTTTTTTTTTTTTTTAGGTAAGCGGGCCTCTCACTGTTGTGGCCTCTCACGTTGCGGAGCACAGGCTCCGGACGCGCAGGCTCAGCAGCCATGGCTCACGGGCCCAGCCGCTCTGCGCCATGTATGGATCTTCCCGGACCAGGGCACGAACCCACGTCCCCTGCATTGGCAGGCGGACTCTCAACCACTGCGCCACCGGGGAAGCCCGGGATTGTTTTCTTAATTTCTCTTCTAATAGTTCATTGTTAGTGTATAGCAATGTAACAGATTTCTATATATTAATTTTGTATCCTATAATTCTACTGAATTCATTGTGAATTCATTGATGAGTTCTAGTAATTTTTTGGTGGCATCTTTAGAATATTCTATGTATAGTATCATGTCATCTGTAAGTAGTGACAGTTTTACTTTCTTCCAATCGGGGTTCCTTTTATTTCTTTTTCTTGTCTGAGTGCTGTGGCGAGGACTTCCAATACTATGCTGAATAAAAGTGGTGAGAGTGACCATTCTTGTCTTGTTCCTGATCTTAAAGGAAATGCTTTCCATTTTTTACTGCTGAGTATGATGTTACCTGTGGGCTTGTCATATATGGCCTTTATCATGCTGAGGTATGTTCCCTCCATACCCCTTTGTTGAGAGTTTTTATTGTAGATGGATGTTTTGTCAAAAGCTTTTTCAGCATCTGTTGAGATGATCATATGATTTTTATTCTTCAGTTTGTCAATGTGGTGTATCACATTGATTGATTTGCAGATATTGAACCACCTTGCATTCCTGGGATACATCCCACTTGATCATGGTGTATGATCCTATTAATGAATTGTTGAATTTGGTTTGCTAATATTTTATTGAGGATTTTTGCATCTATGTTCATCAGTGATATTGGCTTGTAATTTTCTTTTTTGTGTGCTATCTTTGTCTGTTTTTGGTAACAGGGTGATGCTGGCCTTGTAGAATTAGTTTGGAAGCATTCTTTCCTCTTCAATTTTTGGAATAGTTTGAGAGGATAGATGTTAACTCTTCTCTAAATGTTTGGTAGAATTCACCTGTGAAGCCATCTAGTCCTGGACTTTTATTTGTTGGGAGGTTTTCTATTACTGATTCAATTTCATTACTGGTAACTGGTCTACTCATATTTTCTATTTCTTCCTGATTCAGTCTTGGGAGATTGTACATGTCTAAGAATTTGTTCATTTCTTCTAGGTTGTCAATTTTATTGGTATATAATTGTTCATAGTAATACCTATGAGCCTTTGTATTTCTGTGGTGTCAGTTGTAACTTCTCTTTCATTTCTGATTTTATTTATTTGGGCCCTACCTCTCTTTTTCTTGATGCGTCTGGCTAAAGGTTTATCAATTTTGTTTATTTTTTCTTAACAAACCAGCTCTTAGTTTTACTGATCTTTTCTATTTTTTAAAAGTCTCCATTTCATTTGTTTCTGCTCTGATCTTTATGATTTCTTTCCATGTACTAATATCAGATTTTGTTTGTTCTTCTTTATCTAGTTCCTTTAAATGTGAAATTAGGTTGTTAGGGATATTTCTTATTTCCTGAGGCAGGCTTGTATTGCTATAAACTTCTCTCTTAGAACTGCTTTTACTGACGTCCATAGATTTTGGATTATTGTTTTCATTTTCATTTGTCTCCAGGTATCTATTTATTTCTTCTTTGATTTCTTCAGTGATCCATTGATTGTTTAGTAGCATGTTGTTTAGCCTCCATGTGTTTGCATTTTTTGCAGTTTTTTTTTTTCTTGTAACGTATTTCTAGTCTCATAGCACTGTGGTAAGAAAAGATGCTTGATATGATTTCAGTTTTCTTAAATTTACTGATACTTGTTTGATGGCTTATTAGCATGTGATCATGTGATCTATCCTAGAGAATGTTCTATGTGCACTTGAAAAGAATGGGTATTCTGCTGCCTTTGAATGCAATGTTTATATATATATACATATATATATGTATATATATATATTCTATTTGGTCTAATGTGTCATTTAAGGCAGCATTTCCTTATTGATTTTCTGTCTGGATGATCTGTCCATTGATGTAAGTTGGGTGTTAAAGCCCCCTACTATTATTGTGTTACTGTCAATTTCTCCCTTTATGTCTATTAATATTTGCTTTATGTATTTAGGTGTTCCTATGTTGGGTGCATGTATGTTTACAATTGTTATATCTTCTTCTTGGATTGAACCCTTTATCTTTATGTAATGTTCTTTTTTGTCTCTTGTGACAGTCTTTGTTTTAAAGTCTATTTTGTCTGCTTTAAGTATTGCTACCCCAACTCTCTTTTCATTTCCATTTTCATGAAATACCTTTATCCATCCTCTCACTTTCAGTCTGTGTTGTCTCTGGATCTGAAGTGAGTCCCTTGTAGGCAACATATATATGGGTATTGTTTTTGTATCCATTCAGCCACTTCATATCTTTTGATTAGACCATTTAGTCCATTTACATTTAAACTAATTATTGGTAGATATGTACATTGCCATTTTGTTCATAGTTTTGGGGTTGTTTTTGTAGTTCTCTTGTGCACTCCTTTCTTCTTTTGTTCTCTTTGCTTGTGATTTGATAACTAACTATCTTTAGTGTTATGTTTGCATTCATTTCTCTTTTTTCTGTATCTATTGTAGATTTTTGGTTTGTGGTTACCATGAGGTTCATTTTAACTATATATGTGATTATTTTAGTTGATGATCTCTTAAGTTTGAACACATTCTAAGAACCTTGCATTTTTACTCCCTCTCACACACATTTAATGTTTTTCATGTTACATTTTACATTTGTTTTGTGTATCCCTTAACTACTTAGTGTGGATATAGATGATTTTTACTACTTTTGTCTTTTAACCTTCCTACTAGCTTTATAGGTCGTTGATATACTACCTTTGCTGTATATGTCTTTACCAATGAGATTTTTCCTTTTGTAATTTTCATATTTTTAGTTGTGGCCTTTTCCTTCACACTTAGAGAAGTCCCTTTAACATTGCTTGTAAAGGTGGTTTCATGGTGCTGAAGTCTTTTAGCTTTTGCTTGTCTGTAAAACTATTTCTCCTTCAAATCTGAATGATAGCCTTGCCAGGTAGAGTACTCTTGGTTGTAGGTTTTTTCCTTTTATCACTTTAAATATAATTGTGCCACTCCCTTCTAGCCTGATAGTCTTATGGGCATCCCCTTCTATGTAACTAGTTGCTTTTCCCTTGTTGCTTTTAATATTCTCTCTTTATCTTTAATTTTTTTTTCATTTTAAATGCAATGTGTCTTGGTGCGGTTGTCTTTGAGTTCATCTTGTTTGGGACTCTCTGTACTTCCTGGACCTGGATGTCTGTTTCCTTTCCCAAGTTAGGAAAGTTTTCAGCTATTATGTCTTAAATATGTTCTCTGCCCCTTTCTTTCTTCTTCTGGGACCCCTATAATGTAAATGTTCATATTCCTGATGTTGTTTCAGAGGTCTCTTAAACTGTCCTCATTTTTTCAAATTCTTCTACATTCTTCTGTTCACCTTCAGTGATTTTCACTATTCTGTCTTCCAGATTGCTAATCTGTTTCTCTTATCTTCTAATCTACTAGTGTATTTTTCACTTTAGTTATTGTATTCCTCAGCTCTGTTTGGTTCCTCTTTCTATTTTCTCTTTGTTAGAAACTTCTATCTTCTCATTGTGTTCATCCATTCTTCTTCTGAGTTCTTCTGACCATCTTTACAATTATACCTTGAATTCTTTATTGGGTAGATTGCCTATCTCCACTTAGTTCCTCTTCTAGAGTTTTATCTTGTTTTGCTTAGAACATATTTTTCTGTCTCCTCATTTTGCCTAATTCTCTATATTTCTCTGCATTTGGTAAGTTGGTTATATATCCTGATCTTGGAGATGTGGCTTTATGTAAGAAATGTCCTATAGGCCCCAGGAGGATACTCCCCTCTGGCCACCAGAGATATGTGCTCTGGGGGTACCCTCTATGTGTGCTGCATGTGCCCTTCTGTTGCAGTGGGCTGACTACTGTGGGTGTGCTGGTAGATGTGGATAGCCCCTGGTCAGGTTGGTTGTCAGGCCTTGCCTAGTGTGAATGCTGCCAGCTGCTGGTGGTTGGGGTCTGGGCCCAGGGGATCCTGTGGCTGGTGTCAGCCTGCTGGTGGGCAGGGTCAGGTCCTGAGGGCTGGCTCAGGGCCCTGGGTGTCCTGAGGCTAGTGCTGGCTCACTGGTGGGTGGGGCCATGTCCTGGGGCAGCTTGTGGTTCAGGGGTCCTGTGGCAGCCAACTTGCTTGTAGGTGGGGCTGTGTCCCTGCCTGGACAGCTGCTTGACTTGGGGTGTCCCAGGACTGATGCTGACTGGCTGGTGGACAGGCTGGGTCCCAGCATTAATAAACTAGAGGGAGGATCCCAAAATGGCACTTGCAACACTAGCATCCTCATGGTAGGATGAGCTCCCCAAAATGGCAGCTGCCAGCATCTGTCTCCAAGATGATTCCCAGTTGCCTCCTGCTTCTCTGGGAGGCTCTCTAAGATTAGCAAGTGGGTCTGACCCAGGCTTTTTTCAAATTACTGCTTATGCTCTGGGTCTTGGGTGTGTGACATTTTGTGTGTGCCATTTAAAAATGGAGGCTTTATTTCCCACAGCCCTCTGCCTCTCCTGAAAGTAAGCCCCAGGGGCCTTCAACGACAAATGTTCTGGTGGCTCATCTTCTGGGTGCAGGACCCTCATGCTGGGGAGCCCGATGTGGAGTTTGGACCCCTTGCTCCTTGGGGAGAACCTCTGCAATAGTAATTATCCTCCAATTTGTGGGTTGCCTACCCAGGGGTATGGGTGTTGGCTATACTGCATCTCTGACTCTACTATCCATCTTGTTGTGGGTCCTTCTTTATATCTTTAGTTGTAGAAGATCTTTTCTGCTAGTCTTCAGGTCATTCTCATTGCTTCTTGCTCTGTAAATAGCTGTAATTTTGGTGTGTCTGGTGTGTCTAAATTTGGAGGTGAGCTCAGGGTCTTCCTCCTCCACCATCTTGGCCAGTCCCCCTCTAGTACATATTTTGTGGGAGTGGATTTGCCAAATTATAGGATACGTACATGTTCATTTTTACTAGATAATATCAAATTGTTTTCAAAAGTGTTGTAAAATATACTCCCAACACTATGAGTTCCAGTTGTTCCATGTCTTTACCAACATTTAGGATTGTTGAACTTTTTCATTTTTGTCAGTCTGGTGGGTCTATGATGGTCTCATTTTATTTTTGCTTTGATACAAATGAGGCTGACCTTTACATATGTTTTCTGTTTATTTTTTTAATTAGGGTGATTGGTTTATATTTGTTGTTCCAGCATAATTATTAAAAGGCCTCCCTTTGTTCTTTAACATCTCAGTTTGGACAATAAATTATGCAGCATTCTACTCTTAGTTGAGTTCCTCTACTAACATGGAAATTCCCTTCTTGCTCTTTAGGATTAAGGATGATACTCACGTGGTCAAGTGAGTCTGAGGGAAGAAGACTAAATTTGGGTAGATACAGAGGATGGAGCAAAAAACAAATGAAAAAAAAATGAAAAAAAAAAGAAAAAAAAAAAAACAAATGAGAGGGAAATCAAATGTATTAACTATGACTACTTAGTCTGACTCAGGATGACCATTTCCAAAATAATGTGAGATGGTGCCTTCTAACGGGTACAAGCAGATGGACTTGATCAATATCATTCAGCATCAAAGTAAAAGAATTTGTTTACTTATTTCTGAGAAATGACTCAAGTCACAATCATTATTTGAAAGTTGGTCACAGTGTATACTGCAGCTGCTTACTTCCCTCTCAATCTGTAATAATTCTTTTAAAAAGTTGCATATGAAACCAAACAGTACTTTTCATAACTTGAGATCATTTTGTGAAGTCCCCTACTCTTTAAAAAACTCACTTGTAATGGTGCTATTGAACCACTTCCATATTATACTCAACTAATGCTTCATTTCCCCCCAAAAGGAAATCAAATAAATAACATCTCTGTAAATAATTTGTATTGAGGGGTACTTTGCATTTGTCAAAATGATTTATGGTTCTAGTCTTCTTCCTTGAAGAAACCCTGAGAAAGCATTTTTCCCCATCCTTGTAGATGAAGGAGAAGAAGCCCATCAAGGCTGAGTGTCCCCCAGTCATTAAGGAGGGGAAGTCACGCTGTTGCCCCAGAACTTTGGAGTCTCTGGTTTAGCCCAGCCCATTTCCCAGTAAAGCACATTTCCTTCCTAATATGATTTAATGGGGTTGCGTGTACGAACTCATGCTGGGGACCAAATGCCAAATTATTTTCTTGCTCAATATTCTTCTGCCATCATGTCAAACATGAGAAATTTCAACATTCCAAGTTCATTTCATTTGTAATCACTTGAACAAAAACTCTCCCAAGACAAGCTTGACAAATGTTATTTCTCCTATTTAGAAAGCTCCCTAATAGCTGGAAGGATTTTTCGTCCAAATCTCCCACAAACTGAAGTAAATTTAAAGATAAATCCCACCTTTGGAAGGAAACCAAAGGTGGGAAATTCTAGCTCTGTTTCTTTAGTTATAAGTGATTACTAGGCAGGGGCTTATCCTGTACACATAAGTACTAGTGTTTTCTGCAGAAGATGCTCTAATTCACTGTTTACCAGATTAGATTCTGCCTGCTGGCTAACCAGTGGTTTAGGGTCTTTAGGAGGCACCATCATTGTCTTTGCTCCCCCCCCGCAACTCTTCAGATTGCTAGTAATTTAAATATGGAGCACTCAGTAGCAAGAGGATCACTGAGTTCATTTGTTTGGAACAATCCTTTCCCAAACTGTTGACGTGTTGATGTGTTGGGAGACACGTCAATCACTGTGTTATGAGGACCACATGGCTGTGTTATCCAATATGGTAGTCACTAGCCACATGTGGCTATTTACATGTTAATTACGTAAAACATAAAATTCAGTTGCTTAGTCTCATCAGCAACATTTCGAGTGCTCTGTAGCCACCCCATCGGATGGTGCAGATGTAGAATACTTCCATCACTGCAGAAAGTCCTACTGGACAGGGCTGCTTCTTAGTGCCCTGGTGAGCAAGGTTTCCCAAATGGTTTTGCTGTTTTCCTCATGGACTGTCTCAGATCTCTCAAAGCCCAGCCTCTAATTGGCTCTACCCCACACATATCACTCTTCATGAGGGCCAAGGTTCCTCTTGTTTGTTTCTGCATTCCCTCACCTCCACAGAAAGCCTCTTCCAATTTAATTCACAGGTGTATTAGGGAAGGAAACTTTTGGGCAATGACTTTTTAGAGCAAGGCGACAAGAATGCCAGTCTCGTGAGTGCCACCTGTGTAGTTCTGTCGGCTTTATTTAGCTCTTGATCCGCCTGGTCACCCAGCTATCTTCTGTTGGCTGGTGTCACAAATAAGCATTCCTGGCTACTGGTGAGCATGGGGTCATTCCTCACCATCCCCTCTCCTCCAGGTGCCCTGCCCTCCAGGCACTTCTTGCTCCCCAACGTTCCTCAGACTTCCTTGTCTCATATCTTTGTTTCTTCCCTGGCCAATCCCTCCGCATTTATCTAATTTATCTTATCCGATTTCTCTCTGCATAAGCAGCTCAGTTTATGTACTTAACAGAGCAGAAAGAAAACTTGTCATTTCTGAAAAAAGAAGTGAGGTTGCAAATGTACAGGGTAGAACAAGATTAGGCAGGATCAAAAGGCAAGAGCAGGATGCTCATAACAAAGGCAGTTTAAAAGTTATAACCATAATTGTTCATCCTATTGGAATTTATTGGCTGTCAGCACACTGTGGGTGTAAATTGTTAGGCATTTTGATGAGTGATCGTCCTTCATTCCTTCTGGCTCTCTGGCTCATCCTCTAGCAAAGCTCAATGTCATCTTTAAAAAGAAAGAACAGCACACTGATGAATTAATTTGCAAGTATTTGACTAGCTCTTCCAGTCACAAATTTGGAAGTAAATAGATATTTTGCATAAAACAAGTGCAAGAGCATGGAGTTAAGTACATGGAATATCAGTCCTTATTCACTGTTATTAGGGTTCTCCAGAGCATCAGAACCAACAGGATGTGTGTAGATGGTGGGAGTGTATTTTTGGGCCTCTCACTGTTGTGGCCTCTCCCGTTCTGGAGCACAGGCTCAGCGGCGCAGCCGCTCCGTGACATGTGAGATCCTCCCAGACCGGGGCACGAACCCGTGTCCCCTGCATCGGCAGGCGGACTCTCAACCACTGTGCCACCAGGGAAGCCCGGGAGTGTATTTTTAAAATAGGCTCATGTAATTGTGGGGCTGGCAAGTCTGGTATATGCAGGGAAGGCAGACTGGAACTTCTGGCCAGAGTTCATGCTGCAATCTTGAGTCCAAAGACAGCCTGGAGTCAGAACTTCTTCCTCTTTGGGGGATCTCAGTCTTCCTATTTAAGACGTTCAACTGATAGCATGAAGCCCACCCATATTATGGAGAGTCTAAGTCTACTGACTTAAATGTCCATCACATCTAAAAAGTACCTTCACAGCAACATCCAGACTGATATCTGATCAACTAGATACCATAGCCTAGCCAAGTTGCCACATAAACTTAGCCATCGCAGTCACCAAACATGTAATTAACATGATGAGTGGGTGTATTTGCTAGAGCTGCCA
The DNA here is from genome assembly GCF_003031525.2 of Neophocaena asiaeorientalis asiaeorientalis. NCBI lineage: Eukaryota > Metazoa > Chordata > Mammalia > Artiodactyla > Phocoenidae > Neophocaena > Neophocaena asiaeorientalis. The sequence continues at coordinate 4,943,252 of NW_020172457.1, read as the reverse complement.
TAACAAGTACTACAGACTGGGTGGCTTACACAACAGAAATGTATTTTCTTACAATCTTGGAGGCTAGAAGTTTGAGGTCAAGGTGTCAGCAGGGTTGGTTTCTTCTGAGGCCTCTCTCCTTGGCTTGTAGATGACTGTCTTCTTTCTGTGTCTTACCATTGTCTTCCCTTTGTACAGATCTGTGTCCTAATTTCCTCTTCTTCTAAGGACAACAGTCATATTGGATTAGGGTCCACCCTGTGACCTCACTTTGATGTAATTACTTCTTTAAAGACTATCTCCAGGGACTTCCCTGGTGGTCCAGTGGTTAAGACTTCACCTTCCAATGCAGAGGGTGCAGGTTCGATCCCTGGTCAGGGAGCTAGGATCCCACAGCCTCATGGCCAAAAAACCATAAAACAGAAGCAATGTTGTAACAAATTCAATAAAGACTTTTTTTTAAATGGTCCCCATCAAAAAAAAACCTTAAAAAATTTAAAAAATAAAGACTCTCTCCAAATAGTCACATTCTGGGGTATTGGGATTTAGGACTTCAACACATGAAATCTGGGGGGGAAGGGGCAATTTAGCCCATAATAGTGGGAAAACACAAGAAAATTCAGGGGTGGTGGTGACTTTCCATTGTGCTGAGAAATGCTGAGTTCGATTTAATAATTTCCAAGTGATCGGGGTGGACCTGGAAGCAGATAATGAGTTTACTTTGATGGATGGATAACTTCCCTGTAGTAAGCTTTAAAATGGTCTTCCCGTTTAAAAAAAGGAGTGTTTATATGCTAACTATTAGATTGAAAAAACTGAGATATGGGATAGGGAATCAATTTGCTACCCCAAATGTAGGACAGGCATGGTTCCACAAGGGCATCATCTGCAGATGTCAACATCTCTTTCCCCCAATTGTAAAACAAAGCTGTTGGATGAGAGATGCAGGATTGTTGGACTCTCCACAGCATATGTGGCTGTTGGTTACTTTCTTTGGTTTATAAACTCATTATCTGGTTTTAACACTTAGACTGAAGTGGTCTTCTTCTTGATTGACTGATTGGTTGATTTTTAAGCTTATTGATTTATTTTCTAATTAGAAAAATATTCTGGCTTATTGCATACATTTAGAAAATTTATAAAAGTATGAAAAAAATTATTAAAAATCAGAGAAATTTCACCATATATTTAGAAAATCTGGAAGTAGGTTAGTATATTTCTTTTTTCTAGGCATACTATACATTTTCAGTAGAATTAGGATTATACTACAGTCTGTTTTCACATATTATATTGTACTCAACATTTCCCTGTTTCTTACTTATGAAAATATTTAAATGGTTATGATGCATTTATCCATTTCCATGCATGTATCCATTCTTTTCACATGATTTTTAGTGCCTTCAACGTGCTCTGCCTTGTGCTAGGTGCTGGGGTTGCACTGGTAAAATAGACAGGAGTCTTGCATTCATAGAGACTTTCCCATTTTATGGACATATGAACATGTACTTAAGCACACCTTTCTTCTGCTCAAAGAAAGCTGAGTTGGAAGGAAGGCATTCTGCCCTCTCCCTCTTCCAGCTGTACACCGAGAAATGTGAAATAATGGCTGGCACTCCAGCAGCCATCTTCGACTGCTGTAACTTTGAAAATGGAAGCCAAATATTGAATACAGGACGACATATAGGAAATCTGGTTGTCTGAGCAAACCATGGAGATAGTTTATGGGCCCTGGGCTGTCCACATCATGACTTCATCTATGTGAAACGAAAATAAACTTCTAACCTGTTTAAGCACTGTTATTATGCTGTTAGGCACAAAACATATCCTAACTGATACAACGCTATTTGGATAGAGCCTGCAAATTTCTACATAATATACCACATTTCATCAACTCTAAGACATGTTTGCTTTTGTTTCTACAATGCAGTGTCTCAAATCACTACCATCTTAAAATGAAAGACAGTTTAAATGACTTTTTTTGAGGTGAAATTCACGTAACATAAAAGTCACCATTTTAAAGTGTACAGTTCAGGGAATTCAGGGAATGCCCTGGCTGTCTAGTGGTTAGGACTCTGCGCTTCCAGGGCAGGGGGCATGGGTTCAATCCCCGGTTGGGGAACTAAGATCTCACAAGCTGTGTGTTATAGTGCCCCACCCCCCAAAAAAATTTTTTAAAAATAAAGTGTACAATTCAGCTGTTTTTAGTACATTCACAATGCTGAGTCACCACATCTAGTTCCAGAACAGGAAACCCTGTACCTGTTAAGTATCACGCCCCATCTCCCCACCCTCCCAGTCTCTGGCAACCACTACCCTGCTTTCTGGCTCTGTGGATTTGCCTGTTCTGGACATTTCATATAAATGGAATCATACAGCATGTGGCCTTTTGGGTCTGGCCTATTTTGCTTAGCATAATGTCAAGGTTGATCCATGCTGTAGTACATATCAGTCCTTCATTTCTTTTTATGGCTGATATTCCATCGTTTGGCTGTACCACATTTTGTTTATCCTTTCCTCAGATATGCATGCGTGTTTGGGTTGTTCCCACTTTCTGGCTATATGAATGATGCTGCTATGAATGTTGGTGTAGAGTCTTTTTTGAGGACGTGTGTTCTCGTTTTCTTGACTATATACTGGCAAGTGGAATATCTGGGTCATATGGTCACTTTATTTTTAACTTTTTGAGGGACTGCCAAACTATTTTTACAAAAGTGGTTGCACCATTTTACATTCCCACCAGCAATGTACCAGCAGCGTTTGTACCTTTTATCTATTAGGAATAATGCTGCTATGAACATTCGTGTACATGTTATTGCTTGGACATACATTCTCAGTTCTCTTGGGTATATACCTAGGAGTGGAATTATTGGGTCATATGTAATTCTGTGTAAATTTCTGAAGAACTGTTGAGCTGTTTTTTACAGTGGCTGCACCATTTTACATTCATACCAGTAATGTATGATTCTGCATGCCCTTACCAACAAGTAATAGTGCATCTTTTAGTCAGTGTCGTGGAGTCAATGAAATATGATATGCAAATTTTCTTTGGACTCTCATTTTCTGCCTTTTTATCTTAAAATCTAAATAACAGAGATAAGCACATAGAATAATAAGCATTTTTATACTTAGCACCCATAATTGACAAAATTTAACTTTCTGTTCACTTTTTGACTTTAGATATTTTAAAAAATAAATAGAACATAACAGATAAAGAGTTCAAGCCCCCCCTTTCCCCTTCACCACACCTATTACATGATCCCCCTCTCCAGAGACAATTGTTACCACAAATTTGGCATTTATCCTTCTAGATTACATTTTATTATCATTGATAAATATTATAAATATGTAACATTTCTATATGTTTTTCAGCTCTAAATATATGCCACCACATATTCTGCAACTTGCCTTTTAAAATAAACGCTGTTTTTGAAAGTCTATCTAGTGATGTGCTGGTAAATAACTACCAGCTCTTCTGTGGGGGGAAAGGGGGTGTGATTTGTAGCTTTTTCTAATTTCAATGTTGTAAATACTCCTAACATGGCTGATCTCAAAGTACTGATGTAATATCAACCAGCTCGCAAAATTCCTGAAATTTTAACAATCAGCTCTTGAGACCCGGCTGCAGCATTCCACTAAATTTTCCATATCCATGTGTAGATCTGGGCTCTGGTTTTGTTCTTCATTTTAATAGTGTAAGACTGTGTCATGATGTTTCTATCCATTCACTTACTGACAGACACCTAGATTGTCTCCAGGTTTTCATTGTTATAAAGCAGCACCACAGCAAGCACCCTTCTACATCTCTCTTGTGCACGTGTGCAAGATTTTCTGGGTCACCAGGTATGTTCATCATCAGCTTTACTAGACGTGGAAAACTGCTCCCCTTAGTAGCTGCACCAGTTCACCCGCTCACGGGTGGTATATGAGAGATCCCACTTCCCCACAACCTTGCTGACACTGGTGCTGTCAGATGGTGATTTTTGCCATTCTAAAGGGTAAAATTCCATTGATTTCAATATATTTTTGAAGTATAGTTGATTTACAGTGTTAATTTCTGCTCTACAGCTAAGTGATTCAGTTATACGCATACACATTCTTTTTTCATATTCTTTTCCACTATGGTTTATCATAGGATATTGACTATAGTTCCCTGTGCTATACAGTAGGACCTTGTTGTTTATCCATCCTGTATGTAATAGCTTACATCTGCTCACCCCAACCTCCCACTCCATCCCTCCCCCCACCCCCTCGGCAGCCACCAGTTTGTTCTCTACATCCATGATTCTGTTTCTGCTTCGTAGGTGGGTTCGTTTGTGTCATATTTTAGTTTTTTCATATTCTTTTCCACTATGGTTTATCATAGGATATTGACTATAGTTCCCTGTGCTATACAGTAGGACCTTGTTGTTTATCCATCCTGTATGTAATAGCTTACATCTGCTCACCCCAACCTCCCACTCCATCCCTCCCCCCACCCCCTCGGCAGCCACCAGTTTGTTCTCTACATCCATGATTCTGTTTCTGCTTCGTAGGTGTCGAACTTGTGTCCCCTGCATCGGCAGGCGGACTCTCAACCACTGCGCCATCAGGGAAGCCCGCATGTATCTTTTTTATACATATATAAAATTTTATTTATTTTTCCCTGTTTTTGGTTCTTCGTTGCTGTGCACGGCTTTCTCTAGTTGCAGCGAGAGGGGGCTACACTTCGTTGCGGTGTGCGGGCTTCTCATTGCGGTGGCTTCTCTTGTTGCAGAGCACAGGCTCTAGGCACCTGGGCTTCAGTAGTTGTGACACGCGGGCTCTGTAGTTGTGGCATGCAGGCTCTAGAGTGCAGGCTCAGTAGTTGTGGTGCACAGGCTCAGCTGCTCTGCAGCATGTGGGATCTTCCCAGACTAGGGCTCGAACCTGTGTCCCCTGAATTGGCAAGCGGATTCTTAACCACTGCGCCACTAGGGAAGCCCTCATGTATCTGTTTGAATTAGAGTTTTGTTTGGTTATATGCCCAGGAGTGGGACTGCTGGATCATATGGTAGTTCTATTTTTAGTTTTCTGACGAACCTCCATAATGTTCTCCATAGTGGCTGCACCAACTTACATTCCCACCAACAGTGTAGGAGGGTTCCCTTTTCTCCACACCCTCTCCAGCATTTATTATTTGTAGACTTTTCAGTGAGGGCCTAAAAGTAAAATTCCAATGATTTCATACATAGTTGTCCTTCATCCTGAGATCCAGCACCTATTTATATGTAATTACTTATATATTTATCGTTTCCTATTTTTATACACTTAACTCTGACATTTATCTCTAGTGATGATAATAAATACAATAGATTATTGTAGAGCTTCAAAGCTCAAAACTAGGGAATGTGGCTACTTGGCTTCTCTATGAATTGAAAAGAAATGTAAAACTTCGATTTGGAGATTTAGAAAGAGAAGCTAAGATGTGTGTGCAAGGTTGTATTGGTTAGTATTGCATTTGGCTGCAAGCAGCGAAGAAACACATTAACAGTGGCTTAAACAAGTGTAGCAAATATTTATTTCAAGCAATAAGAAATTCAGGGCTGGTAAAGGAGGCAATAGGCCATCCTGGACTCAGATTCCCACCATATTTATCTGCCATCCTTAGCCCGTGGCCCCTTCTTCTCATACTCATCACTTCACGGTTGCAAGATAGCTGTTGCAGTACCTGGCTTCACATCACCACTCAAGGCAGGAGGAAGGAGCAGTGCCCAGTTCAGGAAAACAAGGGCTTTCACATAAATACCGAGAGGACTTTTGTTAGTATCATTGACCAGAACTGTCGCAGTACCATCTCATGTGGTAGACAAGTATTTTTAGTGGGGGATACATTATATCTCATCCTCTGAACAAAACTGGCATTCTGTTAGGATGGGAAAAGAAGGGTGATGCATGCCACAAGTTATTTGAATGTGGATTTTACATGCATTATTTTTTCCTAGTATCATCAAATTGGGTAAATGCTGGGAACTTGTTCAGAAATTTCTACTATCCAAAAAAAAAACAGAACACACAGTTTTCATTGCCTTATTCATCACTGTTTTGTTCATTTTACACTGCCCATTAAGTATCTAGGTTTCACTTCCCTTTGTCTCTTTTCACGAATTCAAAAAGAATTTAATATTTAACCAGGCACTTGCTATCTTATGATGAGTTTTCTAGGCAAGCCTCATGCCATAAAAGTGCAGAAAATTTATAGGTATAGGTTGTGGGGTATGAGAAAGAAGCACATGGGGCCTAAAAAATCTGATTTGTCATTATCGTTTTGCGTTTGCAGACACGTCTCTAAAAATGTCTCATATTATTAACATAACTCAGGAATGCTTTTCCCCAACGTTGAAGACTCTTAGCAATATGTGTAGGCAGGACCAAAAAAGGTGTGGTTCCTTATAGACCATTACCAAAAGGTGAATCATGGGAGGGTTGTAAATTAAACAGGAAGGAGGATATTTGGATATGAATGGAGGAAATACATTAGATTCCACAGCAATTAGACTTCTGCATAAAAGAAGCATCTGGTTTTAGAACTTGCAAAAAGAATAAAAAGTGAGAATTTGAAGGAGATCTTGAAGAAAGCATCTAGGCATTCAGCTAACAGTAATTAACTACTAAGTCCTGTGAAGAAAGGCTGAGCTGTGGAATGTAATCATTGCTCCACTTCCCAGGACACCTGTTATTTATTTTTTTAAAACTTTCTATTTCATATTGGAGTCTAGTTGATTAACAATGTTGTGATAGTTTCAGGTGTACACCAAAGTGATTCAGTTATACATTTTCCCATTTAGGTTGTTACATAACATTGAGCAGAGCTCCCTGTGCTAGACAGTAGGTTCTTGTCGGTTATATTTAAAACGGATAACCAGGACACCTGTTATTGAGATGGTACCTGCCGTGTGTCACCATTAGGACCTAAAGAGGGTGGGTGTACCTGTGTGTCCATGTTACTCTGTAATATTCATTTACTGAGGTCTCAATTTTATATATTCTACATTGTTCAATTTTATACTTTCTAGAATAGATCAGAGAAGCAATTAGTCATCTACTACCAAGTGTTTCATTTAACATTTTATATTCCCACTGGAAGGATTTCAATTCTAGTTCTGGATTTTAAACTTTCTGAAATAAGAAAAAAAAAACTTGACTGATGTGGTCTCTGATCTAAGACAACACAATGCGTATGTGAAGCTGAACTCGTATGCCTCTTTAGAAGTGCATACATCACATAATGCAAGGCACACAGGTTATTAACAAGAATGGTTTTCTCCACCACGGCTGTGTGTGGCACCCATGCTTGTGCGCAGGTTCCTGTGAAAGGAAGCTTGAGACTCTCATCTGCATCAGGCTGCTGTGAGGATGGAGGTAGTTTCCATTTCACACCTGGCACACAGGGGATGATGAGTAGGTGTCAGTTCCTGTCCCCTCTGTCCTCCAGGGTCATCTGCATCTAAGTTTGTCTGTACTTGCATAGGTTTAGCTTTTCCCTTTGAAGAGCCATTAGGAGGGGCAAAGGAATGGTTCTGGGGACAGGTCTTCCTCCCCAGAATCTCTGGGGAGGCCCTTGGGAGGGCCCTTGAGGTCAGCTCCTACCTTATGTTTTGAAGAACCCCTCAGACATCTGGATTAACATAGCTAAGAGAAACAATGGCTCTTTCCGTTTCACAGATTAGCAGACACCGAAAAATCAACAGGGGGAAAGCAGCTACCTCCAAAGTCAGAATGACACTTAATGGGGTAAATTCAGATTGAGACCTGTGGGTATAGGTCACTGTCCAGGCAACACCTGAGGACAGAGTGGTGCCCATCAGAGCACAGCACTGGGGCGTCAAGTGTCTTTTCTCTTGCTGACCTGAGCATTGGCTTGACCGGCCATTAGAGTCCAGGAAGAAGGTGAATGAATTTTCTTAAAAAAAAAAAAAGACTTCATTTTTTTGAGATCTGTTTTAGGATTATAGCAAGATTGATAGGAAGATTCAGAGGTTTCCCATGTAACCCATCCCCACACACGCACAGCCTCGCCCATTACAATATCCCCCACCAGAGTGTACATTTATTACAACTGATGAATCAACAGTGACACATTGTTACCACCTAAAGTCCTTAGTTTACATTAGGGTTCACTGTTGGTGGTGTACATTCTATCAGTTTGGACAAATCTATAATGGCATGTATCCACCACTACAGTATCACACAGAGTATTTTCACTGTCCTGAAAATCCCCTGTGCTCTGCCTATTTACCCCTCCCTCCCCACCTAATCTCTGGTGACCACTGATCTTTTTCTTGTCTCCATAGTTTTGCCTTTTCCAGAAAGTCATGCAGTTAGAATCATACAGTATGTAGCCTTTTTTGGATTGGCTTCTTTCACTTACTCATACGCACTTAAGTCTCCTTTTCAAAGTTTGATACCTCATTTTTTAGCACTGAATAATATTCCATTGTCTGGATGTACCACCATTTATTTATCCATTCACCTACTGAAGGACATCTTGGTTGTCTCCAAGTTGGGGCAATTATGAATAAAGTTGTTGTAAACATCCATGCACAGGTTTTTATGTGGACATAAGTTTTCGAATCCTTTGAGTAAATACAAGGGGCACAATTGATGGACCGTATATAGTAAGAGTATGTTTAGTTTTGTAAGACACCGCCAAACTAACTTCCAGAGTGGCTGTGTGTACCAGTTTGCATTCCCGCCAGCGATGAATGAAAATACTTGTTGCATCACATCCTTGTTGGCGTTTGGTTTTGTCAGCATTCTGAATTTTGGCCATTCTAATAGGTGTATATAGTGGTATCCCATCGTTGTTTAGAAGGAGAATTCTTCAGCTAAAGATTCCCTTTATTTTCCTCCTACAGAGAGGATTTACTTCATGCCCAAATTTGTTATCTCTTTGGCTCTGACCATGGTGCTGAATCCTCTGATCTTGAAAATTCAACTCCTACCATGGTAGTAGATTCACACTCTCAACAGCTGTGGGATGCATTAAACGTGGTATAAGGAAGCATGTGCCCCTCCTAAAGCCACGTATTTAAGCTATAGAGTTCACCTGCTCCCTTGAGCGCCTTTTAAGGAATATAAGATTTGGGGAGAATTTCTGGTTAAAATTTACAGATTAGGATGCTCCCAGTTCCTGAACTCCATCTGAATATGAGTAGAAGGTTTTGTTTGTTTGTTTCTTTAGTTTTGGCTGCATTGGGTCTTTGTAGCTGCGTGCAGGCTTTCTCTAGTTGTGGTGAGCGGGGGCTACTGTTCGTTGCAGTGTACGGGCTTCTCATTGCAGTGGCTTTTATTGCAGAGCACAGGCTCTAGGCGTGCAGGCTTCAGTAGTTGTGGCATGTGGGCTCAGTAGTTGTGGCTTGCGGGCTCTAGAGCACAGGCTCGGTAGTTGTGGCACACAGGGCTTAGCTGCTCCGTGGCATGTGGGATCATCCCGGACTAGGGATTGAACCCGTGTCCCCTGCACTGGCAGGCGGATTCTTAACCACTGAGCCACCAGGGAAGTCCCATGAGTAGAAATAAAGTTTTTAAATAGGAAACCAACCAGTGCCAAAATAAATGGAATGCAGGTCAAGTACAGTATTTCCCCTCAATTTCTAATGGAATAACAATAGCTATGCCATAGCTCCTACGACAATGACCACAGAGAGGCTTCTGCTTCTCAGAGTGGGGATTCCCAACTTCAGTGTGGTGCTGCCTTGCTGACATCCAGCAAATTTTTGTTTATGTAAAGCTTTATTGTAGGTTAATCCTCTAAAGATAGAATCTGCGGGAAATAGCACTTTTCATGCCAATTCAGTTCAATGCTGAGTGCCTACACTGTGCTAAACGTGTGCTGGGAAATGTGGACCCTGACATCAAGAAGCTTACAGTCTATTAGGTGAGAAAAACATGAATGTGGGTGATGTTAATGGAAGGCAGAATGTACTATGTGATTTAACAGAGACACCATGTGTTAGAAGAATTGTGACAGGACAGTGATCCTTCCTGATGTAAAACCTAAGCAGAGAGTTCTCCAGAGTCCTGAGCTCTGGTCTTGACCTTCCACTTACCCTCCATTCCAGGCCAGGGGCAGACGTACCTGAATTGACAAAGTCCGGTCAGCCATAAATTTCCTGTTAGAGATGCATTCCACTTTGCTACGAGATCCTGGTCATGACTCTTGGGACTCCCGCTCGCTGGGAGCTTGGGTGGATTGCCTTTTTTCCTTCAAGTACTGCCAACCAGGGAGCAGATAGTCTCAGGCAGGTTGGGACAGATAGTGTTTAATCTGCTCCACGGACACAAACTGCAGCTCCATCTCCACCAGCTCTCTGCAGACAGACAAGATAGAGATTAGTGTGCGGAGGTGGTGTAAACAAAGGGTCACACAGGAATTTGTTCAGCAAGGATAAACCACACGATCAGACTCTCCTCCACTGATTTGGGAGGACACTGGTCAGCAACAGGATTACAGTGTCTTTCACCTGATTAAACAGCAGGTTTTCCTGTTGCCCTTCTTTGGGTCTCTTTCTCAGGACTTAAAAAAAGTACTTCAGAGAGAAAGTTGTGGCATGCTGGGGGAACAGCATGGGGAGAGCAGCATGGGATTTTAACTGCATGAAAAGATGGCACTTGCAATCAGTTTACCAATATCTTGAGGTGGAAATGGCCTGAGAAGTAGAGTTCTGGGCACGTTACAGAGGAACTCGCCTCTCAAGGCCTAGACAGTGCTTAGAACATTGTAGGTGCTCAACAAATCTTTATTCAACTGAATTGCTGCTGAGATACTAAAGGAATGGGGGGACCGCTGCTTCCCAGGGCCAGTGCTGTGTTCCAGTAGACAAACAGGAAGAAGTCGTGTGTTCTGGACCTTTGAGACACTCCCACGACCCAGCAGACCATAATCCTCACATTCTACAGCACCGAGTAGAACTCTTGCTACTGGGACGAGAGGCATGAACTCAGGAAAAGCTCACCCAAGGACCTGGAATCTGGCCCATCTCAGCCGGCCACATCATCTTCAGATAAAAGAGGCCAATATGCATGTCCACAATCCCTCTTTTTCTCTTTATTCTCCATTGCCACTTTCATTTTCAGGATATCTCAGTGAGGTATTGCTACTGACCTTACCTTCTAGATACGAAAAATGGGGCTAGTGGTTTCTTTCAGTCCATCAGTGCGGAAACAGGACCTTTTCCAAGGTCATTCCAAAGTCATTCACAGGTGGGGCCCTCCCAAGAATCTCGTAACTGTTCATTGTTTTGTTGTTGAATTTCTGCTCATCTATATTTCTCCCAGCCTTTTCCCTACCCAACTCTATTTTTTGCAGGAAGTCAGTCAGTGAGGTAGGATGAGAAAATGGCTCCATATACAATCCACACCTTACTCCTTTGCCCTTGGTCTCCTGCCTGCCCCTTGACCTTCCCCTCTGGCCTGTTCAGTCACAGGAAGGAAGCCTGAAGGGAGGGGCAGCTGTTTTCATAGAGTAAAAATGCCTCTTACAAAAGTATACCCAAGGGCTGTGCTTTTTTCCGAGACCAGTTCTGACAGCTAAGAAGGCTGGCGCCCAACTGGCACAGTCCAGTACCTTTGTTCTGTCACCTCCTGCCGCATCAAGGCTTTGGCACAGGACTGGCTACCCAACCTCTGCCAGGCCTGTACCATCTCTGCCTAAACCATGGCGGGTGGTATCCAACGTGTATCAGGGTTGATACAGGTTGATACAGATCCTGCAGACAGGATTTGTAAAAGCAGTAGATGTACCATCGCCCTTCCGTCCTCCTCCTCTTTGGCTTCCTCCTAGGACTTTTGATGGACAAGCTCCCTGTCCACCTACAGATCCTCTTATCTCCCAGAAGGAAGAATTATGTGTCTACCGGCACTCATCTCTTCTCTAGCTTTAGAAAGTGCTAATCGTGAGACAACAAATCTGCACAGTTTGGCCACAAGGCTTCGCAACCGCACCCACATACCAGGGCAGTGCCAGCTAAGGCAATTATCTATTGTTTCCACCCAGTGGGCAGGGTTGGCCATTGGGTACTAAGGCCACCTGGGTGGAACGAACCTTTTCAAAGCAGGGTGGGTCCAAAGCAGTTGGCTACAGTTTGTTCCTTGGCCTTGAGAAAGAGTGAATGAGGGGCACAGAGGTCAGAACTTCTCTAGAATCAGGTCATGGGAATTAAAAATCAATGCCAAAAAATCCTCTCATCAACTTAAAACAATTTCAATGGGGTTCTAAGCTCCAGTCTCAGGAGAATCAAAACTCATGGCCATGGGTGGCCATTGTGCCTAGATAGCGTAGAACAAAGGGGATGCTAAGTGCCTCTTCCCATCCCCCATTGACCCACCGTGTGGGTACTGAGACAATGGTTCTCCCTTTGGATACCCCTGTTTTACCAACTGTAGAATGGGGTAAATACTGTTAAAACTCATTTCAAAGTCTTTTTAAAAAAAGGAATGATTGGCTGGTAGAGCTACTGCTTTAACTATATGCTGTATGAAATGATCAAACTTAACTTGTATTCTGCAGACTCAACTTTCTAACTTACAGCACGCAAAAGAAAGAGGGTGAACAAAAGTACTAAGGCAAAGGAAGACGGCACCAAGGTTACAGGTGTATGGCATCCATCCACTCAACAAAAATCCTATCGTGGCCATACACCTGGGTTTCCAAGTAGCCTCAATCAGGTAACAATTGAAGACATTAAGCCTTGCAGGGCTGGTCTAAGCTCGTGTCGGGTCCAGAGACGAAGCACTGTAACTGCGACATTGCTCTGATTCCTTGGAGGACAGTTAGTAGATACCCTTCCCTTCACAATTCCTCCTGACCTAGGCAAACACGGCCCTCATTCCTTTCATCTTTCTCAGAAATGCAGAAGAACAGTTCTGTCAGCCACTTACGTGCAGCCCCGAACAAATCATCTTGCTCCCTATCCACACATAGCATAACATGCACAGAATCCCAGGAGCTATGCTGCCCTTGAGGTCCTAAAGAGCTAGAAATAAAGATCAAAACTAGGGCTTCCCTGGTGGCGCAGTGGTTGAGAGTCCGCCTGCCGATGCAGGGGACACGGGTTCGTGCCCCGGTCCGGGAAGATCCCACATGCTGCGGAGCGGCTGGGCCCGTGAGCCATGGCCGCTGAGCCTGCGCGTCCGCAGCCTGTGCTCCGCAACGGGAGAGGCCACAATAGTGAGAGGCCCGCGTGTTGCAAAAAAAAAAAAAAAGACCGAAACTAATATAGAGCCGTTTGGGTACATAGTGATGCTATTACCTACCATCTGTAGTTTTACCTAGTCTGTAGTTCAGTTGAGCCTGTTTTCTTGACATCATTATTAAAAACTGTGTGCCATCCGAGTGCACGGTCAGAGCGGCCATTGCTAGTGTAACCTGGACTACCCCCAGTGGCTGCTGGCAAAGCCTCTGCTGAGATTTCTCACCATGATTCCACGGCGTTTTTCATGATGAGCAAGTGGGAGATTCTGGACCCCCTCTTCCACCAGCCATGCCAACTAACCATCTAGAAGTCCACAAGCCACTTAAGCTCTAAGCCCCCTTTTTAATTTACTTAAAAATTTTTTTTATTGATGTATAATTGATTTACAATGTCGTTTAATTTCTGCTGTACAGCAAAGTGACTCAGTTATACATATATTCTTTTTCATATTTTTCCATTATGGTTTATCACAGGATATTGAATATAGTTCCCAGTGCTATACAGTAGGATGTTTTTGTGTATCCATCCTATATATTGGGTTGGCCAAAATGTTTGTTTGCGTTTTTCATAACACCTTACGGAAAACCCTGAACAAACTTTTTGGCCAACCCAAGAGTTTGCATCTGCTAATCCCACACTCCCAATCCTTCCCCCACTCCCCGCTTTGGCAACCACAAGTCTGTTCTCTATACTTGTTTTTGTTTCATAGATGTGTTCATTTGTGTTGTATTTTAGACTTCACATGTAAGTGGTATCATATGGTATATGTCTTTCTCTTTCTTACTTCACTTAGTATGATCATCTCTAGGTCCATCCATGTTGCTGCAGATAAAGCCACTTGACCTCTCTGAACTGAATTCAGACTAATACTTGGACTCCAGATTTTTTGGTTTCCTGATAAATAGTGCATTGAAAACTATTTCATTAACGCTTAAAAAGGCCTTGAAATGTCACCTTTGAAATATACTACATTTAAACCTCACAGCTTTGAAAAATCAGAATGTCTGGTGACCTTGGAGGTGATCTGAGCCAGGGGTTCTAAACTTGGGGGTTAATAACCTTGGAGGCTTCTTGGAAGGGCCTCAGAGACCTGTGACCCTTCTAAAATATGCTCAATTTTTTGTGTTTGTGCATGTGTACTATTTTTCTTCTAAGGGAGAGGGGCCACAGCTGTCATTAGAGCCTTAAAAAAGGACCTTGATGGGACCACCTTGTTTTCTAAATTTTTTATAAATTTATTTTTGGCTGCATAGGGTCTTTGTTGCTGTGTGCGGGCTTTCTCTAGTTGCGGTGAGTGGGGTCTACTCTTTGTTGCGGTGCACGGGCTTCTCATTGCAGTGACTTCTCTCGTTGCGGAGCACAGACTCTAGGCACATGGGCTTCAGTAGTTGTGGCTCGCAGGCTCTAGAGCTCAGGCTCAGTAGTTGTGGCGCACAGGCTTAGCTGCTCCGTAGCATGTGGGATCTTCCCAGACCAGGGATCGAACCCATGTCCCCTGCATTGGCCGGGAGATTCTTAACCACTGCACCACCAGGGAAGTCCTGGGACCACCTTGTTTTAGAGATGAGAAAATGTGGTTCCTTAAAATGGTAAAATAGCTGGAAGTAGACCTAGGCCACTTGGCTTTGAGCTCTTTGCACGATATACAATTTTCCATAAACAACTTATAGACGTTCAAGTTAAACACAGTGAACTCATGGGCTTGTGGACTTCCTTCTGAAATCCCACTAATATGATGATAACGGGTAAAATAAGTATGAAGCAACAAGGACAAAGAGAATGTGAGAGTAGACAGCAGCCCATGAGGCTGTCAACAAAATCTTAGAGAAGGGACAGATTTGTGGTAAGGAAACTTAGGCCGAAACCTAAGACCCCAGAGAAGAAAGTCCACAAGAAGCAATCTGATTCCTGTGCAGATCGGGGGAAAGTCAGAGTTGCAGCCAGCCACCTCTGAAGACGGGGACCGAAAACCAGTCTCACTGGGAGTCTGGGTAAGGGCTCAGTTAAACTCCAGTCTTCTCTCCTGTCCTCCCAACACAAATTCCATTCTCTGGAGAAGCTCTGGACTTAGGAATCTCAGGCACAGCCAAGGGAGGATTAGGTGCCTTACTACAAAGAGGGTTAGATTTAAGTCCACATTGTGAACAGTGAGCTTTCCTCATTGTTCAGCTTCCAGCCGTTTTCTTTAGTTCAGCTTCCAGAACCTGGCAGCCTGGCTTACAATATACCTCCGGCTGGGTTGTCTACCGTCAGTCAACTCACGGCCATCAACCATGCCTGTCTATGGCTGGGAACCACGCTTCCCAGAACCCCTTTCCTGGCATGATTCCAGGCTCAACCTGCCAGTGAGAGGAACGTGCGTAAGACTCGGGCGGCTGAGAGGAGAGAACGCCATCATTCCAACGGTCAGCTGTGGCGGGTTCACGGATCTCTCCCCACAAGCTCCCATTTCGCGGCCTCTTTTGGTAGATGCTGTGGCTTCTTGGAATTTCCTGGTACCTCCAGCTTCTCCCACCCCAGTGCCGCAGGCTCAAGTCCTCAGTGACAGTTTCACTAATTCTTTAGCCGCAGCTTTCAAGCCCTTCCCTTCCTCAGCAGCCTCCTCCCACATTTGTGAAGGCCCTAATGCCTTAATTTATTCTAGTGAAACCTATGGTGATTCTGTTTGACCCAGTCTAACTGATAGACACCCCAGCAGGAGAATGAAGGGTTCGTTTCTGAGGAAACTGACCAGACCAAGAGAGGAAAAGAAAAAACACCCCAAACTTTATAAATAACGACACTGGGAATCCTCAGTGAAGCAGCTGACTGGCTGTCCTTCCAATCACCTTATATTAGTTTTCTATTGCTGCTGTTACAAATTATTACAAACTTAGTGGCTTAAAACAACGCGAATTTATGACCATACCATCCTGGAGGCCAGAAGTCTGATACAGGTCTCACTGGGGTAAAAGCAGTGTCAGTAGAGCTGCGTTCCCTTCTGGAAGCTCTAGTGGAGATTCTCTTTCCTCGCCTTCTCCAGCTTCTAGAGGCTGACTGTGTTCCTGGCTCATGGCTTCCTTCCTCCACCTTCAAAACTCGCAACGAGGCATCTCTCTGACCTTTCTTCTGTAGTCACGAGCTCCCTCTGACCACAGCTGAGAAAGGTTCTCTGCTTATAAGAACTCGTGTGATTAGATTGATCCCACCTGGGTAATGCAGGCTACTCTCCCCATCTCAAGGGCCTCGACCTGAATCTCATCTACAAAGTCCCTTTTGCCACGTGAGGTAACATTTCCACAGGTTCTGGGGCGTAGGATGTGGATATCTTTGGAAGATCATTATCCTGCCTATCACCCACCCTAAGGTGAGCCCACCAGTTGGGAAGTCCTGCCAACGTATAGAGAGTTTCTAACAGTTTTAAGATCCCCATCCTTAAATACGAACGGATAGTCAAGGATCACAAGACATCTGAGCAAGCCTCTAACATGAAAGACGAAACCAAAAATTAAAACACAAAGAACCTGAATAAACAGCAACAATGCAGGGGGCAGAAACCTTTAAAAAGGGGGCAGGGGAATAACTGTTTAACATCTTCAGAGGCATCTGTGAATCCTCAAAATAGGAACAAGAGGCTAAAAAAATACAGACAAAAACTCTCAGATATTAAACACGTGAGCAGTAATAAGAGTTCTGTATTAAGTTTTGAAAATACAGGTGGGAATTTTCCCAGAAAGTAGAACAAGATCAGAAAGGTAGGAAACTGGAAAGGAAAAAATAAGAAAAATCACAGGGTTAGTCCAGGAGGTCCAGTATAGGAAAAATAACAGTTCTAGAAAGTATAGTGAAAACGAATAAAGGAAATTACCTAAGATATAACAGAAATATTTTTGAGAGTTGAAAGACTAAACCTCCAGAATGAAAGGGATATTAAATACCTGGTCAAATAAATGAACAAAACCTCTATCATACACATGATGAAATTTAAACAACACAAGGGAGAAACAGAATCTCCTGAAAACTTCCAGAGAAAAGGACCCAGAAATCAGCATTGTATCAGGCTACTCAGCAACAAGGGGGGCTAGAAAACAAACGTCTGTTTTCCAATCAGGAATTCCAGTCAAATTATCAATAAAATATAAGAGTAAAATGAAAAGCCTCAAAAAATTACCTCCTGGTCATCCTTTCTTAGGAAACTACTGAAGGATGGGCACAAAAAAAAGGGGGGAGAGGATGAGAGTTAAAAGTAAAGCAAGAGGGCTTCCCTGGTGGCGCAGTGGTTGAGAGTCCTCCTGCCGATGCAGGGGACGCGGGTTCGTGCCCCGGTATGGGAAGATCCCACGTGCCGCGGAGCAGCTGGGCCCGTGAGCCATGGCCGCTGAGCCTGCGCGTCCGGAGCCTGTGCTCCGCAACGGGAGAGGCTGCAGCAGTGAGAGGCCCGCGTACCGCCAAAAAAAAAAAAAAAGAAACAAATGGGCTGAAAGTGGTTGCTTGTGGGAGGGCAGAGGATGGCTCATTGTTATCGTGGGACTAGCACCATCTGACTTGATAGTCTATGGACATGCATGCCATTGACAGAAATAAAAATGTAAATGTAAAGAACAAGCCAAATGCCCATCAAACTGATGGCAAATAAACAAAATGTGGTCTACCCATACAGTGGAATGTGATTCAGCCACAAAAGCAATGAAGTACAGACACTGCTACAACACGGAAGAGCCTTGAAAACATTATGCCAATTGAGTGGAGCCAGGCGCACATATTGTGCGAATCCATTTGGATCAATGCCCAGAATAGGCAAATCCACGGAAAGCAGACCGGTGGCAGAGGGGCACTGAGGCGTGCCTACTTAATGGCTACGGAGTTTCTTTTGGGGGTGATGAGAATGTTCTTGAGTTAGATAGTGGTAAAGGCTGCAAAACGTCATGAATGTACGAAAAGCCACTGAATTGTACACTTTAAGTGGTTAAAATGGTGAACTTTGTTAGGTGACTTGTATCTCAGTAATAAAATATGAAGAATACTGGATTCTGTCTATCGAGTATACAGATTTTATTTTTGGCTAAATGAGAGTTGTTTACAAAGTCTCTACAACATATTTCTACATTCTTCTGGCTTCAGTAAGAAAAGGATGATGAATATGATTGAAGCCTTCGATGATTTATGGTTTCCACAGTTCCTGAGCATCAGTCATCATCCTGCATCGCCAAGATTATACTTTAGGCACATTAGACAGAAATGAATTATGTACTAACCTCAAAATATAATATTAGAAATATTTATGCATGCAGTTCTTCAGTAAACTTAACAGCTTGCTTTCTTGTCATCTGACACTCTCAGAGTAGAGAAGTGCGGAAAACTTAATGAATTCAGAGTTCTGGGAAGTGACGGCTTGTGAATGAGGTTACACTGTATTCTGCTCCTCTTTTCCCCAATCATATTTATTTCTCATTCTTTGGCATCCCGTCCTTCCGCAACATCTTCTATTGTCTGTTTTATGCAATAGTCAATCACTGAAAATCAGGTAAGTCATTCTGGCCACAAAGAAGAGCTTGATCCTTAAGAGACAAGCCAAGAAACAAACCTTGGCCACTAAGACTTGGGGTCTCATGAGGGCATTATTTTCAGAGTTCAAATTTGTTTCTGTTGTTATTCTTTAGTGGTTTGTTTATTTGGGTTTTTGGTAGGTCGCCAAGAAGATCTGAAAAATCCTATCTCACTTGATAGCTTTTTAGGATCTATCCAAAGCTTCGCTGTGCTTGTTAGTTTCTCCTAAGTCACTTGATGTCCTCATTTATACACCCTACTTAAAAAAACTCAACCACGAGAGTGTATGTAGAAATGGGATGTCTTTTCTCCTTTAAGCAACATCACTCATTCTTTCCTAAAGGTTTTACTTTTATGTGGATTGTTCTTTAAGAATCACTTGGAACAATGCTGCAAAATAATGCAGCTAAATGTTTAAGCAATTAGAGAGTGGTTAGTTTTATTAAACTTTGTACACAGAGTTTTGTTTGCAAAATGTTTACAGCTACTAAGTGGTTGTAGTGCATGACTGATTTGTGGTAAAATTCTAGCAATATAAATTCATTCCAAAGAAAAACCCAGAAAGACCAAGTGACTTGCCAGGATCACACTGCACAGGAATGAAGAAAAATGCAGATTAGTACTTTTAGTTGAATAGTTGCCATTTAAATAGTTACAAGCAAATTGGGTATTTGCATATTATATAAATAAAAATTAATTTATACCAACATCATAAGGCAAATGAACCATTTGTGAATCTTGTAGTATTTGACATGCTTATTAATAAATGAAAACTTTAAAAGTTTTAGTTTATTAAAATATGATTGCTTTTTAGAAAGGTATATTTTATTTTTTTAAAGTATTTGTGACTTGTTAGGGCCTTATCACTTGTTACTTGGAGCCACTCCCACCTCTCACCTCAGTAACTTCACATAATAGTTTTCAGTTAAGTAATGTAATGGTTATTTTTCCAAATAATTATAAAGAAGATCCCTGATTAAAGACATTGGTAATATTCTTTTCTTATCTATGGGTAGGTCTCCCAAATTTTAGCAAACACATATATATTTCATCTCTCTTTCTCTACACAAAGAGTTATCGGGTGTGATATCTATTAGGCTATTACAAATATGACCCCAATCCTGGAATAGAAAAAGGACCTTCGTGGAAAAACTAGTGAGATGTGAATCAAGTCTGAAATTTAGTTAACAATAAGGTACCAATGTTGGTTTGTTAGTATTGACAATGTACCATGATTACATACAATATAATAGAGGGTGAGAGATAGAAAACTTCTTTGTACATCTTTTCTTTAAAGTTATTCCAAGAAAAGGTTTATCTAAAAAGTTAGGTACTGTAAGCAGAAAGTTTGAGTCTAGACATGAGTACTTTGAGTTGTATAGTTATCTACTGCTGCATAACAAATAACCCCAAAATGTAGTGGCTTAAAACAACAAACATGTATTATGTCACCATTTCTGTGGGTCAGGAATCTGGGCACATTTTAACTGGGTCCTCTGGCTCAGGGTCTCTCATAGGCTACAGTCAAGGGTTCGGCTGCAGTTGCAGTCATCCCCAGGCTGGTTGCAGGGGGATTCATTTTCAAGTTGACTCATGTGGCTCTTGGAAGGCCTCGGGTCCTCATGAGCTACTGTCTGAAGCCATCAATTCCTTCAGATGTGCCTCTCCATTGGGCAGATCCCAACGTGGCAGGTGTCTTTCCTTAGAGAGAGAGACAGACAGCACATGCAAAAACATGAAAGAATCACAGTCCGTTTGTAACCTAATCTCAAAAGGGACATCCGCTTCTGCTGCATTTTATCGGCAAGAAGCAAGTCACTAGGTCCGGCCCATGCTCAAGGGGAGGGGACTATACAGGTCATGAATACCCACAGGTGGGGATCAGTGGGGGCCATCTGAGAGGCGTCTACCAAACGAGCAGCCCCATGATTACATCCACAATGAAGAGAACAGCCCTGATCAAGAGAGAGGCACTGGAATCAGAGCGATCTGGGTTTGTACTCCTACACAAAAACCTTACAGTTACATGATCTTGGACAAGTTACTTAATTCTTCTGTTTGTTCTCTCACGTGCAGAAATTTGAATTAATACCTACTTCATGGGACGAGTTTGAAAGTTAGATTAAGTGAGATAATTCATGTAAAATGCTGAGCAAGTGACTAGCACAAAATAAAAGCTCAGTGGTAGCTGTTACTATTGTCATCACTGTTGTTTCCTATCTGATTCAGAGTCACTTGAGCCTGACGCTGAAGATTGCTGGAGTTCTCAGGCTGAGAAGGAGGAGGAAGATGTGGGCAGAGGGAATATTACACACACGCTTGGAAACGCGCAGGTGCCTGCAGGTCAGCAGCAGCAAGCAGCTGGGTGAGCTCGAAGCCAGGCCCTAACTGGGGCGGGGGTGGGGGGAGCGTCTGGAGAAGAGGGTGGCCACCTAGGCAGGGGTGAGACCCACGAAAGACAGAGAGGGAGCAAAGTCACGTGCCAGTAGAAGAATAACTGGACAAAACACAAAAGCTGGACTAAAGGTTAAGAGGTGGGGCAAGAAAGCCACCTAGGAGGCTGCTGAGGGTGCAGAGAAAGGGGTGGATTTTGAAGAAGTTAAGACAGAAGAGAGGCAAGGCTTGGAGAGTGTGGGTGAGGCCGGGGCAGGGGAGGCGGTCAGCTTTAACCACGGCGAGAGCTGGTTTTGGGCAATGAAAATGAGCACAGCTTTGGCATAATAATTGAAAGAGGTCTAGAACAGCAGGTTAAGCTATCTAGTACCCTCTGGAGGCAAGGTTCAAGTACAGCTGCGCCTGTTTTGAGTAAGGCGTCCTTGTGGAAGAAGGCTGCGGGGCAAGTGGCTGCTTGGTCCCGACTTGACCAGTTGAAGAGTCACGCAAATTATCTTCCAAATACCCGTGTGCGTGTGTGACTTATTGGGTGGCCAAGTCTGGTAAAGCTGTTTGAATGAACACGTGATCCTTTCTTTTAAAACTTAAAAGATTTTGTATGAAAAAACTAGAAATATGGAAACAAGGAGTTGTGAAAAATATCTGTGGCTGGAGCTCTAGGTGGGGCAAGTCATCACGTGGCAGGTCTATCTGGAAACAGGGGAGTAAGTAAGGTTACTCAGGGAAAACAGAGTAAGAAAGGAAAAGACAGAGTTCTGGGGAAATAATAACCACAGGACGGAAAAGGAAGCGAAATGGTCTCATTTGATTTGCGTGGCAGACAGAAAGTCCAAGCCCTAGCCCTGAGGTGAAAGGCCTTTCCCGGACAAATTATAAGCAGGAGTGGGGAGAGGCAGGGCGGGTGTGGGAAGGGTAGGAAGGTGGAGGCCTGAGCTTTGGGAAGCAGGACGAGCTGTCACCTGACGTCAGGCTGCGGAGCTGCTCCAGGCCGGAGGGAAAGCAGAAGGACAACGGCCTGGACTTTGCCAAGGTGCCCCTTCCATGCAGCAGGATGGCACGTGGAGACAGCTGGTGGCGTAGCAGGATGACCTTCGGCTAAATCAGTACCTGGGGCAGAAAGAAGCGGCAGATGAGCCCTGGGAGGTGGGCGGCTGAGACAGCTCCCTCCCGCGCCTTTTTTTTTTTGTGGTACGTGGGCCTCTCACTGTTGTGGACTTTCCCGTTGCGGAGCACAGGCTCCGGACGCGCAGGCTCAGCGGCCATGGCTCACAGGCCCAGCTGCTCTGCAGCATGTGGGATCTTCCCGGACCGGGACACGAACCCGTGTCCCCTGCATCGGCAGGCGGACTCTCAACCACTGTGCCACCAGGGAAGGCCCCTCCCGCGCCTTTTCACCCCACTGCTAGGACCTAGAAAACCCGGCGTTGTTTTTGGTCTAACAACTTCCTTTCCAGGGTAAGAAGGTAAAATTCAGGAAAGTAGTTCAAGTGTGACCTGGGGCCTTCTTCACCTTGCTTTCCAAACCGAATGGAAACGTTAACTTTGTCGTGTCCTGGACATAGAAACCTAGTCGTCCGTGCCATGTTCCCTCCCGCGCCTTGTCAGATTTAGCTTCCAGCCCACCTGAGCCTGGCGCTGCCCTGTAAGAAAAGGGCCTGGCGGACCACGGGATCCACTCTACTCCATGGAGGCAGGGGAGCGTTTGAAGGTGAGGTCTACAAGCTCGCAGTGGGATATACTCCCGCTCTACGCCTTTCAAGTGACCCGAGACATCACTTCACCCACTTTTTCCTAGGTATCCAGTATCAAAACAAATATCCCCACAAATTCTGTGGAATTCCTCTAAAATACAACCGTTAGCAATATGCTATTAACCATTTATTAGCATTAAAAACACACGTAATTCAGGGCAATGAAACTCAAAAACTGAAAGAAGAAAAACCACCTTGGTATTTGTTTTCTTGTTTCTTATTCACGGCCCCAAAGGTCACCAATACATTTTCTCCTCTTAATCGGCGGCACGGTGCTCTTCCCCAATCATTATAACCGATTTCAGATGGTGCTAGAAAATTATATTGACTCTGAACACCAAAAGAAATCAGTCATCCTCTAAGGGGTCATAGGAGGATGCGAGGGTTGGGAAGGGCCCAAAGATTAATAAATCCACCACACACTCAGCCTTTTAACCCATGCACGACGGAGTCTGTATTACAGGAAAAATACTACAGAAGGTTTATTGTACAAATGAGTGTGAAGTTCTAGCAGTGAGACGTCGCATAATTAACCTGTTGTTTGTAACACCACTGCTCACCGCTGGCGGCAGGGAGCTGGGGGCAGGGGTGACGGCGGGGAGGATGGATCAGCTGCAGCGGCAGCGCCAGGTGGGCTCCCCTCACCGGCTGGTCTTTGCTTTCAAAGTCTTCAGGGCTGGTCCCATTCGTTCCTTTTGCCGCTGGCAGCGCAGCTGGTCTCCCCCAAGAACACTGATTTCAAATGGTGCTAGACAATCACTATTTAAATCTAAACCACCATGTGAAACCAGCTTCCTGAAGAAGCTTTAGGATCTGTTCTTCCTTCAAAGTGAATAAATAAGACAACCTAGAAAGGAAAAGGTTGAAGCTCCGCTGTCAGGTATTTACTTTGTGGTCTAAATCGAGCTTTAGCAAATCTCTGTGCATGTGCTGCTCTCACCAAATCTGATGCGGGGCGGGGCGGGGCGTGTGTGTGTGTGTGTGTGTGTGTGTGTGTGTGTGTGTGTGTGTGTGCGTGCGCACGCACGTGTGCCTGTGACTCTTTATTCTTGAGCTGCCCAGATCCGAGTGCCCAGGTGCAGGCTAAGTCAAAGTGCTACAACATACATGTAAATGGTACCAAGCAAGCAGGCGCTCTGGTACGCGTTCAAGAAAACACTTCCCTAAACCTGGTGCCTTCGTTTGAAGATAATTTTGTTTGATTCAAAGGATGACTATGATTTGGGGGTCTAAGGAGGACAATGGCATAGCTCAGAGGTAAAGTAATATACTGATGCTAATGAGATCCTAATGTTTTTTCCAGAATGGAATTCCTTAGATTGCACCTATGAGTAAAGGATTTTTGTTGGCTTTACTTAAGATTCTGCTCCCCTCCACTCACTGCACTCCCTTCTCCTTAAATTATTTTTTGCTGCAGCTCTTTTCTCCTTCCCATCATGGTTCTTGATATCATTTTATTAGGAAGCCTACAGCCGTTCCCTTCAGGGTTCTAGGGATTCAAGAAGATACTTACTGTATCTGGGACACCTAACTAAAGAGATGTGCATTCTTTTTTTTTCAATGGTTATGAAAAATTCCACACATACATTAACTTTGAGTGACAATAAATGTATTCCTAAATCTCTTCCACCTAAATTCAA
Organism: Neophocaena asiaeorientalis asiaeorientalis; assembly: GCF_003031525.2. Classification (NCBI taxonomy): domain Eukaryota; kingdom Metazoa; phylum Chordata; class Mammalia; order Artiodactyla; family Phocoenidae; genus Neophocaena; species Neophocaena asiaeorientalis. Next base: position 4,918,751 of record NW_020172457.1, on the reverse strand, counting down.
TAACTGTTCATTTTTGCCACTTCTGCTTTAGTGATGTTATCTACATGTACAACATATGTATACTTTTTGCTGAATCATTTGAAAGTAAATCAGCAACCATCCTGACATTGTTTTCCTAACTTCTTGAGCAGGTCTAAAAAAATAAGGCCATTCTTCTATATCGTTACAATATCTTATTCATACCTAAGAAAATTAACAATTTCTTAGCATCATCTAACATGTAGCCTATATCCAATTTTTCCCACTTTCTCCAAAAAAATTTCTTTTGTAGCTTTGTTGGCTTTTTTCAACCCCAAATCCCGTTGAGGTTCACTCATTAAGACTCTTTGGTTTCTTTTAACCTAAAACATTTCCCCACCCTTTTTTGGTTTTATCATGATAGCGTCACCTTGTGAGAATGGTTCTACTCTTGGCTGTACTGTTCACTTATTCTGCTTTCTTTGCTTAAATAAATTAACAGAAACTTAGCTTTTCTCTTTAACTTTCCTCATACATCAAATGACTGTGGGAAGAACAGCCGATTACAATGTGCCTGTGGGTGAGGATTTCAGGGGGGTTCCGCAGGATGCTAATATAAGCCAGGAGGAACAGAGGCTTCAGCTCAGGTCTGATTCCCATTTTTTACCCCCGACAGGCTTGGCCACTTACCCCTCAATAGGAGATCCCAACGCAGACTCACCCTTCACAATGGAAAAGCATCACTGCACGCGCCTACCACTACTAGGCTAGTTTTTCCGTCTCTTTAAATAAGGAAATAGAACACTATGGGCTGCAGCAGCAATCACTGCTGGGTAGCAATCACGAACTTCATCCAAGTAGCTCACTAACTGCAAAGAAATGCACATATTTTGTCAAGTGACAGGCAGTTAAATATTTCAACTGAATAGTAAATTCAAGCATTTAAAATTTAAAAAGTGCCAAGAATCACTGGCACTCTCAAATAACTATTTCACGAATTTTGTGATTAATTTAGGGGTCCCCTGTATCCTTCTGGATATGCTATTGTAATTGATAATAACAATGACTGAAGTATGCAAGATGCAGCCAGATTGTTCTCATTAGTTAAAAAATTCAAAACCCAGAACTAAAAGGTCTGCTTACTTTTTACAAATGACTAGTTACAGCTTTTGTTTACTGCCACTTAGAAGTTTTTTTGTTTTTTTTGTTTGTTTCCCTGAAGAGTGAATTTCTTCCTTTTACTTATGACTGATAAGATCATACATATCTTATACATCAAATATATGTCACACCCACACATGCACATATATGCGTGCGTACACACACACACACATACATATATATACAACCATACCGTTCTGTTACCTGAGCAGAAACTAAGAGATATGGTAAGTTTTCTGTATTATCCTTTTAAGTATGTTTTTCAAAAAATTCAGAAGAACGAAGGTGGATATATTCTTTCCCATGTATGTCTCTTCACACGAGGAGGCATTTTCAGCAGACAAAGAGTAATTACTAGCACAGGGATCAGTCACGTAGTATACTTCTCTGAAGTCTGTAAGCCCTTGGGGGGAAACTGAGGTATTTAGTTGGTGACTGTGAAATGACTTAAACAAAATACAGTGAAGTAGAGATCTTGAGTTGGGCCTCTGTTTGTGTTTAATCGTCCAGCAAGAGGTCGGTTTCCTGCAAAGCGGTCTGCGTGGGCAGACTGGCTATCAAATTAACACAGAGAAAAAAAATCCCATTGTTCATTAGTAGGGAAGTGAAAAAGAAAAAAACCGTTGATAAATTAACAGGGGCTCGTTCATTCTCTTTCCAGGACGTACATAGGTAAACAGGATGACAGCACATGGTATCTGCTTACTTTTTTTTTTTTTTTTTTTTTTTGTTCGGCTCGCCACCAGGGAAGCCCTCTGCTTACTTTGTTGAGTCTTTCAGTGACAGTCAACTGCAAGGAAAGATCTTACTCAGTAAACATCAGCATGTTTCCACTCCTCCCCATCCTCCAACCTCCAACAATCAACCTGATTGTTCTGTATTTTCAGGGCAGGAGACGGCAGGGCTGAACTTCTGTAACTCAGGGTGTCTCTACTTTAACCATTGACAGTTTTAAGGTACTGCATCGTTTGAAAGGAATGTTATTTTTTAACAACTCTTTCTTACACACAGAACACACACTTAACATTGTTAAGCTCTCCACCTCCACATTAAAGTGCTCACCTTTCAAGAACAAAATCCCTCCTTGGTGTCTCTCAGCATAGGGGCTACAAGAATGTGTTTCTATTTCAAAATCCCACCTGCGATTCCTTACTTCATGCTGTTCTGGAGCAAGCTGCCATTCTTTGTTTTTTTTTTTTCTTCCAGATCTGATAGGAAAGTTAGAGCCTGAAATGTGAATCAATAAGCCACACCGGTAACTCCTGTGTGGCAAAAGCGGAACAGTGGAAACACGTTGTCTTTCCTTGAAGTGAAATGCCAGTCTGTTCTTGCACGAGCAAACTGGATTAAGATAACGTCCCCTGGGGCGTGAGGATATTTCACAAGGAGACAGTATCTGACTATGACGCGTCTTTAAAGAAGGTAGCTTCAGAACGTTACAGACTTCAGGATACAAGAGTCCTAACCCAAATATCCAGGCCAGACTAAAGATGCAACTGTTATCTGTTGGAAGGTGCTGGATCGTACGGTGGGGAGTTAGCTCTCTGTTGACTTACGTGCCTTTAATGAATACTTTCTTACAGGAAGCAGATAAATAAGTAGCGCAGGATCTGGAGTTCTGGCTCCAAGCTGAAGTTCTGGCTGTGCTGTTGACTAGCTGTGGGATCTTGGGCAATCATTTAATTTTGCCGAGCCTCAGCACGCCGATCTAGAGAACGGAGATACAAATTCCTATCCTGCACTGGTTCTTAGAGGCATATGGAATTCCGTGTACGGGAACAACTGTAATTTTTAAAAAAGCACTACACACAAACATTGTTTTATTAGATGGATCAGGACGCTGCAGTGCCGTTTCAGAGTGAAGGCCGACATGAACTGCGGAGCGGATGGGAAGGTACTCTGATAAATAATAACAGCTTCCATTTTTGGAAGACTTACTCTGTGCCAGACACTGTGCTACGTGCCTTCTATGCATTTTCTCATCACTCACAACCACCTACAAGGCTAGTGGCATTACTTCCATTTTTCAGGTGAAGGAACAGAGACATAGCGAGGGTACAGCACTTGCTCTTGGTCACAAAGTTTAGGAATGGCAAGACCAGGATTCAGACTCCATTCCGCTTGATTCTAGGCCCAGGCTCTTACTCACCATTCTTTGCTGCTTGGTGCTTTATAGATACTGTAACGGCCAATCTTCACATGGCCATGTGGACCTCTGAACATAAACGGGCTCTGAGGTGCAGGGTTTCGTCCATAAGCACGTGAGCAAACCACTGAAACCAGCTTTGGTCTCGAACAGCAGAAGCGGCACCTAACAACCAAGAGGAAGGAGAAAACTTGGAAACCGGTAGGATTTGGCCCCAGACCCTCCGCCACATTCTGACTTGCGGCGTGACCATAAGCAAGTCACATCGTCTCTAAAGCCTGGTTCTCCTACTAGTCTTAAGCAAGCTCAAGCCTTTGTAAGTCCAGCAGCCCCCTCCCGCATGGGATCGTGGCAGTGCTAAAACACCGTCTCCAAATACAGCCCACCAGCTCGTCCTCCAAAGCTGCCCGTTTCTATGGGGCAGTTTGGTGGGATGGTCCAACGCAGACTTCTGGGGCTGGAACGTCAAGTTCTGGAACTCGCTCCCCGCACAAACTGGGGGAAGTTACTTGACTCTCTGTGCCTCGGTCTCCTCATCTGTGAAATCAGGGTAATAACAAGACCTACCACGTAAGGTTGTTGTGAGAATTAAGACAGAGAAGGAGAAGCGAGTGGAACTGGAAATAGCACATGTACACATTCAATAAATGACGGTTACAACGATAAAAATAAGATATCGGTTTTCCTTCAGCCTGTTATAAGCAGAGATGTGGCTAAGAGATCTGTCACGGCTCCCAAACGGAAGGGCTCCCGGATCCCGTGCCCACACCCTGAGCTGTACGGGGCACATTCCACAGTCGCTAACCACAGAGGAGTCTGATGAATACTAAACCCTGAAAAGATGCCCTCGGATCTACAAATGGCATCTCCAACTGAATTGACCCAAGTGAGTGGTTTTCATATTTTCTGCTTTCTCCTCTTCCCATTCTGAGACCTGAATATGGGATCCATACCCTTGATTTTGAGCAGAAGTTCGTGTTACAGACTTTTTCTGATAGTAAATTGGAAGTTGACTGTTTTAGAGAAAAAAAACCGAGATCAAACACTGATGACCACCTAAAAAAAACTTACTGGGGGATCCTCCAGGAACAAAATAAAACAAAGCTCCCGTGAGACTGAGTTTTAAGCACAAGCCTCTACTTACATAGGGCGTCAAAAGAAATCTGTAGACAGATATTCTCCAGGCACAGAATTCCTCAGGGGGCATTTGTTCAGAAGACCAGCACCTGGAATTTAAAAGACAGTATATGAGCCCTTAGGAAACATCCCAGAGTTGACAGAGGAAACAAAGTCAGTTTTTTTTTTCTCTCGTTACTCCACCAGTGTGATAAAGAGATGAATTTTTTAGAAGGAAAAAGGAGCACCTTCTCTTTCCTGCTTAAGACACACAGGCGGGGAAAGTTCCTGCCCAGCGAGCGGCACACACCTCCTCAAGCTGGAGTTCTCTCTGTGTGAAGCTGGTGTGGCTGTGTGCATTTCACAGCCCCTCAAAGTGTGTTCAGCTAAACGTCTTATGAAATAAAGCACTGTATGGACCCTATACCTCCAGTCACGGAGAAAGGCGTGAAAGCAGCCTGCACGCGAGGCTTCTATTTTCCAAACTGGTTTTGCAAGCTCCTGCTGCAGCAGCACAGACTCCAGAGGGCCAGCAGAGGGCAGCACGAGCCTGTACATTTGCCCTTTTCCTGCTTGGGAATCAGGCGGAGGACGATCTAGAAAAGGATCCGGGTGACTCTCTCCTATGTGGTCTAACTTTAAAGGTGGAAAGCACCTTTCGCCACATCACAGGAGCGGGAGCCCACGTCGTCGAGGTCTTCGTTCCTGAAAACTGGTTGTTCGAGGGGACGCTCGAGTCTTCCGCCCACGGGGCCTGCCCAGCTCCTGGGAGGGCTTCGGAGCAGCTCCAAAGAAGGTTTCTTAGGGAGGCCTGGCTCTCAAACGCTCACGTTTCTGCCAGCGAGAGGCTGAGTGACTCAGCAGTGCCATGCAGGAAAGTCTGTCCTGTCAAGTGACTGCCTATTGAAATGTCTAAGTTAATGATTACAACCCCTCGGAGGAGGAACTTAAACACCGCCAAGGCCAGAGGGCAGGCTTGCTCATCAGCGGACGCGTCAGACCTGGTTCACAGGTGTGACCTTTCAGCCGAGTGCTACTGAGCGGGACTGTGCTCAGGCGCTTTAAGATGCCGTCAAAACAGGGACGTACTATGTTAGGAAGATTCTTCAGAGTTGGGATTGAAATTCAAGAGGATCTTGACCAGTAAGAGAAACGGCTGAGAAAAGCAACAGGTATATTCAGTACTGTCTTACAACAGAAAAATCAATCTAAAAAAAATCAAGCAAGTGGAGAAGTACACATGGGAAGGAAGATCTATCAGGGTAAACACACACAATTCAAGCCGACGTGGAGTCACACACAATTCTGGAATATTTAAACAACGTTATAAAATGATAGCGTGTTTCCAAAATTGTCTGATCATAAAAATGAGGATAGGACCCAAGTCAGAGAGGAGCTCTTTCCCTTTTTGACAGTGGCTGAGACGTGCATCAGACGGTGGGAAATGCCCACATTTCTGGGAGCTTTTCAGTCTTTGGAAAAGTATTTGGAGTAGTTCACTTAAGCTGCTGGGAAGTCCTCCTTCAATTAACCTTTTCTTGTAAAAGCATGTGATAAAGCCTAATTCTGCACTATGCTTCTTCCATCCTTGCTGTCACTTCTCTGAGGAGCTTGGGACCTGTGCCTGCAGCCTCTTAAGACTTAGATGCACGGATGTCATCTGCAGTTGGGGAGACCAGAGCACAAAAAGGTTTGGTCAGGAAAACTGTATGAGTTGGTGCTAAGGTTTCTTAACTATGAGGATATAAGCTTGACAGAGGCATTTTCAGCTTCCCATAACTTCTCTGCCCTTCCCCCTTCCCAGGAGCACTGGAAGTCTGTGCCTTCTACAGTTGCTCTCATCTAAGTATGGTGCTGAGGCTTGTACCGAGCCCATCACCAAAGGGGAGAGCGAGAGCCAGTGAGCACTCTTCACTGACGGGATTCCTGCTGCTTTCCTGGCAGGGGCTGTCAGGGGTCAACCTATACTCTCCACTGACAGCCCCCTGTCACAGAGCCCCCAAAGGTGGTCTTCTTAGGTGCTCAGCGGTCACCCTTTTGAACTTTTAAGGTGTTAGAAGCTGACCTCTGTCAATCCCTGCTTAGAATCAACGTGCCACTGAGCATCTTTCCCTTATCTCTGACTTTCCTCGTGAGCATTAGCTTATCTGAGGTTGGTACTTACGCACTGCCTTTTTACCCTAAAGTACTATTAAGCAATCCCCCATTTAATGGCCCATTTAACTGGGAACAGAGAGACGAGCAGTATAAGCTTTGAGATCAGAAAGACCAGGATTCAGATTTTCCCTCTGTCACTTGTTACACAGCTTGGACACACTGTTTAACCCTTTTGAGCTTTAGTTTCTTTATTTATAAAGTGAAAATAATAATGTTAATTCTCAGAGTTGTGAAAATATAACTAACTCAAATAAGACACACGGTAGGTACACAGACCTTCAATAAATGTCAACTAACCCCATCACCCCCAAGTTTCCCCATGAGGGGATTGGCTCATCTGACATTCTGGATAACAGTTCCTAAGGCATTATAATCCATATGTTAAAGCTGGTGTGAAAGACTGAAATAATATTGGCCATCAGTACACGGAACCTGTGGGGCTGGGGGCTTCTCTGGCGGGAAAGGGTAGCACATAAGCCAAGGGATGTTGCAGCAAGGAGTCGAGAGTCCAAGAAAAGAGAAGACAGATACAATCTGAAACTGGGGTGAGGATATTCTAACCATGTCCCGCTATCTATTCACGCATCACGAATTCACCGAGATGGCAACGTAGCAGGAGCTGAATGAGGCTCAGAGGACACGAGAGCAAGCAAGGCAGGTGAGTCCAGTGTAAGTAAACAAATAAACAGATAAGGACAGGATGGAACAAGGGCTCCACAGGAAAACGGCTTGTATGGGGGCGAATTTAGGGCCACGTCCGTCCGAGGGAGGGGCTGGGACAGTCATGTCTTTCATTGAGGTTGATTAACAACAGCCGTGCTACAGAGCCACGAGTCACTTCTCAGTACTAATGATAAAGACAGGTGCTTCAAAATCAATCAGCAGGACCTCACTGATTGCCTCCTAAGAGCCCGGCACTGGGCCGGACACCAGAAAACCAGGTAAGGAGACGATGCCAATGCACTTGCACACGGCCTTACGATCTAACTGTGGAACGACGCCTAACACACGCAACAGGCAAGTTGCTGCAGGGTGCACGCAGAGGACAGCACAGCAGTCATT
>NW_020172457.1:4835773-4910700 GCF_003031525.2 Neophocaena asiaeorientalis asiaeorientalis | reverse complement strand
GTTCGAAGCGGAAAGGGGCCTGAGCTGGGCTCCACAGGTGTGACATGGGCAGGTGGAAGAACGGGGGGTTTCCGGGAGGGGATGCTAGCATTGTTAAACGTAGCAGGCAGGTGAAATCCGTGAGAACGGGGAAATGCCACCGCATTTGGGGCCTTTGGGAAATTAGACTGCCAGGGATTTGAGGCAACGCAGGACTGCAGTCGGGGTGTGTGTGTGTGTGAGCGTGAGCTCACGTTTGTATTCCTCACGCGCGCATACTCACACAGTAGTGAAAGTTAACTGAGATCTGAGGTGGCAGGAGATGAGAAAACACATGAAATTTATGAAGAACAGAAGAAACAGATGTTTGCTGGATGGGAAGCACTATGCTGGAGACACAAAGTGAACAAGACAGGGCGCCAGTCCTCACGGCCTCAGCAGGCTAGCAGGCGTCCAGACAAGCAGGCAGTGGGTTAGGTTCTAGGACAGGGAAAACTCTAGGGGCTATGGGGCCCACAGGTGAGGCACCAGATTTTGGGGTCAGGATAATAAGCTTTCCCAGGGCCTCCTAGCTTCCTCCACGTCCGCAGAGGGGTGGGCAAGAATATACTGGGGTGGTCGGTTCCTCCTGGGTTCATCAGGATGCCTTGATGAGTAGGGTATACGGGTACCCCTGTCTGTGGGGAATGCAGGCATCTGGGGCGCTGGGTTACATCAGCGGGAGATGCAGCGCTTGCGCAGCTCAGATGCTGCCCTCTGCAGGACGCTCGGGGAGGGGCAGCTCCACACTCTCCGCCCCAGTCCCTTCGTCTCTGGAGGCCCGAGGCGCCTTCGAGTCCCGTGAGAATACAAAAAACCTTAAGGAGAACCCCGTGCGGCTTTCTATTCCGTTTCTCCAGCTTACCATGTAATTTTCTGCTAGGAAAACTTTACCCACGGCTTAAATTTGAAACATTTGCTGGATTATAATTTTTTAAGCCCATACAAATAAAGCCAGTATGTAAAAAATCCGAGGCAGACGTAAGTTAAACCACCGCCCAGGCCTTCCCTGGGGCCAGCTCTGTGTGCAGCACATGGAGGGATGGCTCAGCGCCCTGGAGCGCGCTGCCCGGGAAAGCTGGCAGGGACACGGCCCAACGCTTCTTCCCGCCTCTTTTTAAAATAAACTGTCTACCTTAAGGATGAAGACAATATAGGTGATGGGGAGGAAAACGTTGTTATTCGTCCCGTAAAATCATGCTCACAAGCTAAACACAAGCTGACTGCCCTCCGCCCCGTCTCCCAGGGCTGGGAGGACGGAAGGTGTAACTTACTGTTACTGGCACTGCGGGGACAGCTCCTCCCACGAAAATATCTTGTCGGGCATGTTTCATTCATACTTCTGACATGTTTAGTTAACGAAAGCATCGCGCGGTTAACACAACAAAGCGAGCTAAACTTCCTTTGACTGGGTTTTCCTCCTCAGATGAGTAACTCTATCCATCTCTTGGTTCAGGGTGTTGTCCTTATACAAAGACAGGTGACATCGTCCTCCTAGGGGATCAGGGAAGCTGCTGGCAGAGAGCTAGGGACCTGGCATGTCCTTCTTTGCAGCTCTTGTGGACACAGAAGTGGGTGGGGGGGGTGTCGGAGGACATGGTGGCGCGTGGGCCCAGCAGGGGTCACTGGTTCACACCGGGGCTCACGGGGAACCGAGTCCTTTCCCGTGGGCTTCTCGAGGCCCGGCCTGTAGTCCTTGGCCAAGCAGGAAGGGTGAGTCACTGCTCCTCCAGCGGCGCCCTTCACTCTATTCCCAGGAGACACGTGCAAGCTTCTAGAGCATCTTCTAAGCATGACATTCACTCAGTGCCCCGAGGAGCACAGTGTGCTCTCAGAACATCGCTCAATTCTGTCTCCTGTGGGAAGGAGTCGACGTTTGTTTTATTAAGAACTAGCGTGAAATAAGCTAATTCTCATCCAAAAAGAAGAAAAAGGGAGAGAGGGGTCTATCAAGTCTCCCATTTCGGCACATAGATAGAAATGCTATTATTCTTATTTCTGGAAGCCCAGGAGCTAATAAATTCACCAGGCTGACAAAGGAGGCTGGGCGGAAGCTGTCTACACAAGTAACTGATTTGTTTCATCCTGTACAGATGAGGTTCTCCTTTCTGACCTAAGCCATTTTCTAAGCATCGTCCAAGGGCAGCAGCTTCTCCCGCCAGGCTGGGGCAGGAGCTGTGTGGTCAGAGGAGGGCGGCCCGGCTCCCACTGGCCTCTGCTCCCCGCACCGTGACCTCCGGCCGACCACGGCCCCTGCTTCAGTCTCATCTCTGAAACAAGCAGCTGTCTGTGACAGTTTCCCCTGTGCTCTAAAATGATTCTAAGATGTGACATGAGGTGTGAGGCTGGTCTCCACTATGGCCTGCTCCTAAGGGGCTTCAGTCGTAAGCCCATGAGTGGAAAGTGGCCCTGCCAAGAGAGAGACATTGTGAATCACTCAAAACCATGAAGAACGTTGGTTGGCTCTGACTTCAGAAGGGCAGGATGAACAAATCCATGCCTGGCGGGCACCTCTGACTGGCTGTCTCTGCCTTTTTAACCCCTCAGGGCCCGAGTGCTTCTCAAGAGCCTTCTGACGCTCTGATGCTTCAACGCTGTCAGGCTGGTACCCTTTGCCGGCTTCCGTACAGGCGGGCGTGCCGAGTCCAGGGAGAGCGCTCATTCATCTTTCTGTATGGTCACTGGGATTGGCTTTTTTGCAACTTCTACTCCCAAAGCAGATTAGTTCTCCCTCCCAGCACAGGTCAAAAAACAAAGAATAGAGCTGCCCTCCTTTTAAAATCCTCTCTCCAAACTGCACGCCCAAATCCAGGGAGTCTAGAGACTCTCTCGACTGGAATGGATTCTAGAATCAACTGACCTCTAACTTCCAAATGCATTTCAATTTGGCCTTTATTGATCTGAGATCATAAAGGTTGTAGGAATCAGGATATGGCTCTGGTTGCTGGTAGAAGCTGCATTAATTCTTCCTGCCTTCGAGAAACTGGGAACACTTTGGACCGTCCATAGTTTTGTGTGGCTCATGGAAAGTAAACAAGATGATAACAGAAAAAACCCAACTTCCTGGTCACAGCTCACAGCATCTTTGGCAACTAAGTAGTGAGTTCCCCGGCCCTGCTGAAAACTGCCCCAGGGTGGTCAGAGCATGTGAAAAAACCCAGCGCTCAAGACCATTTGCCCAAGAAAATGACTGGGGTTTTTGCCTTCAGGGACACTTCAGCTGCAGAGAATAGCTGGGCACACGATGTGAGAAGTTTAAAAAAAAAAAATAAAGCTTTTTTTTTTTTAAGTTAAAGAATTGCATACTCAAAAAGCAAGAGATGTGATGCTGTTTTCTCCGATTCTGAAAGCTCACAGTGGCCACAGCACAGTTAACCGCACAGAGCATTCGCATTCAGGCAACTGTCTGATTAACTGTCACCAGACTTGTTACGGCCTTATAGGAACTGAATAAGCTGGGAGTATGTCCTAAGAGCTATTCAGTTGTGAAAATGTAGAGAGCCTTCTGTTTTGTCTTCTGTAAAATCTAATCAGCTAAAATGACGACTTGGTGATCAGACTTGCGATTCTTTTGCTAATTGAAAAAGGCTTATTTTGCCAGGCAAGGAGAGACTTAACTTGTTTTTTTAGACTGAGGTCATCTCTATTCACTGGTGTAGTAAACAAGCCAGACTTAAACAAAACAAAACAACAACAACAACAAAAAACCGTCCTTTCAAGAACAACACTACCTTTTTATCTTCTCTGGGATGAACTAAAAGCACCATAATTTTTTAAAAACAACAGCCATCAGAGTATCTGTGAATGATAAAGAAAAACTTAAAAAAACCCTAAACCTCATTTGTTCATTTCCGAGAACATTGACAGCTTAAGGTATCTCTTCATATCATTTTATTCCTTAAGCTCTCTTAATTTACAAGGTCTAACAGAATCTTAAACCATCGTTTTAAAATCCTCTTCATTCCATTCTTAAAGATACCTGTAAATGGATAATTTGGGTATGTTCAAATAAAACCACCACGGCCCGTACGTATAACTGTGAAAAAAACTCCGTATTTTGCCAAAGATACCAGCTAGAAACTACCACTAGGACAGTTTCCTTTTTGGTCTTCAGTTGCCTTTATTTCACTTTCCTATCAGCTCGGTGACATTCTAGATGCATAAAGCTTTCTCCGCAGCTCTGCGGTGCCCTGAGAGCCTTGCAGAGCCGGGTGAAGTGGAGGGCTCCCGGTTTGCCAGGGCACGGTTCCCAGGGCGGTGACTCAGCTCTGGAGGCCACCTGCTGCAGGGGTGCTGCCACTCTCCGGGTCATTGCCAGTCACGAGGGTAGAAGGACAGGACAGAGCTGAATGGACCCAAAGAGTCAACAGCTCAGAGCCAGGTCAAGGGCAGCGTCAGAAGGAAAACCTTTGTTTATAGAAAGTCCAGCCTTTCCAGGTGAGGCTCTGCGTAGCAAAGGGGCTTCACACCTGGAGGCTAAGCATCTTGGTCACCACCTGGGCCTCTGGCTGCGGTACAGAATGAAGGCAGGGCCACAGGGCGGCTCCCACTTTCAACACCACTTTGATCAAGTCACCATGGTTTTCAAAAGTGACAAAGGGCGTCCGCTGCCAGCAAGATAGCCCATTGCTTTCGAGGTCTTTCCTCCACCTAAGTCCAAACTTCCTCCAGGGCATTCTCTCGACTTCCTTTAGGTAAACCCTCTGCTCCAACTAAAATCGGCTGCCTCCACTGCCCCACTCTGCGGGGCTCCCTCCCTCTGGTCTGTTTTTCTGTTTTGAGAGGCCGGTTGGGTTGCCAGCAGCCACAGACACTGAGCTACTCCAGCTGGGATCCTTCTCATTCCTTGCCCGTTTTAGGTGTACAAAACCGCCAAGGTTCAGTTCAACATTCCCTTCTCGCTCTACGGAGCCTCCCTGGACCACTCGGGCATGTCACCCTCTCCTGCACTCACAGCACTTACGTCTTAACGGTGCAAAGCCAACCGATGTTTACTCAGTCCCTTCAATGTGCTAAGTCCTTTTAGTCAATGACAAACACTTAAGGGACACGTGCTCCACGTCAGACAGCATGTCAGGTGCTCCGAGTATGAAGGGAAAAGACACTGTCCCTGTGGCAGGAGTTTACATCCCTCGCAGGACAGAAGTACGCGAGCATCGCCGCCTAGCCCGTGAAAGGAGCTCTGCCTGCAGACTCAGCAGGCTTTACGGAGGAACTCTAGGCTGAATTTTAAAGGAAAAGGAAGGTTTTAACGGAGGGACAAGGTTGGACAAGGAAGGAAGGTGGGCGCTACAGAAGTAAGACGGCAAGTTCACTTTGGTATCTCTGCAGCTTTGGGCTGAAGGGTTGGGGGCACACGGGGCTGGGAGGTGGGCCGGGGCCTGGGCATGTGGGGCTTTGCATTGCCCGAGTACCTACATTGTATGAGGTGGATCAACAGGGTGTGAGAGAGGCAGACGGCAGGGCTGGCTGGGGTCAGGAGTGCTGAAGGGCTGAGGCACTTGGACATACATTATCTGGCTCAATCCCCACCACATTCTTGAGCTCCTTGCTTGGCAATTAATCACACACGGCCTTGTGACACGTTCACATCTGCTATCTCGTTCCCTAACGTGGCCTGCATGCTCTGTCTTCTCCCCAGCTAGACGGTGAGCTCCTTGCAGGCACAGAACAATGCCTTCTCTCTGCTGGCCCACAGTGGCCAGCACAGTGCCTCACACCCACAGACGGTCAGAAACACATGCCATTTTTCTTTTCCTTCCCTGTTCTTTTTTTAAAAATCGAAGTACAGTTGATTTAACACAGGTCTTAATTGACACTTCAGGATGTGCTCTTGCCGCCTGTCAAATAAGTAATTAAGTCCATCAGCAAATAATTCTTGAGACCTAGACTCTGGACGGTACTTAGGGCACATATCAAAAAGGTGTGCAATACAGGCGGGTGGGTCCACAGAAGCATTCTGAGAGGAGCAGGAGGCCGGGCTGGAAGGAGGGCTTAGCTGGCCAGCTCCACGTCGTGATGGACTTCTCTTCGCCCGCACTGACTGGCTGTGCCTTCACTCTTGGGCCTGGAGCTTAGCTTAGTTCTTTCCCGAGCTCCATCACGCCCAAGAGGAATCAGTCGGTGATCTGGGTCTTCGCCTGCTTTTATCCTGTCTGCCTTTATTCCGTCTATAGTGGTGAGCAACAGTGATATGCCAGACACTGTGACACAGAGAAAAAAAGTCTCCCCTTTCAGGTAGCTTATGTCTTGCGGGAGGGGAAGAAAAGCACTTGGTTATAACGCGGTGTGCTCACGTTTTCTCCCTCCCCCCCCCCTTATTACATTACATCACATTATCTAATGTAATCCAGAGGGCTCCCTGGAGGAGGTGATACCTGAGACGACTCCTAAGAATGCACAGGTGTCAGCAGATGAATGGATGAGGAAAAGAGAGGAACACGGGCAGAGACGCGGTCCAGGGCAGAGAAGCGGGCCTCAGGGATCTTCTGAGAGAGGCACTGGAACCTGGAAAAGGAGGAGCTATTAAAGGGCTTTGAGTAAGAGAAAGACAAGCAGATTTACATTTTAAAAAGATCAGTTGGGAGGCCAGTGGAGGAACTTATTGGAAAGTAGTGACCTTGGAGTCCAAAGAGGGCAAAGTACGGATTAGAAAGATAACAAAGCGGAATGGTTAAGCCCTGGATATGGAGTGACATGTGTAGAGAGAGAGTGACTGAGAAAAGTCTTTTAAAAAAGACCTTTAAAATGACTGCATTTCAGAGAGCCTCCAGCAACAGGTTACACACGCACTGCTGATGCTGGCCACAAGGGGGCAGCCTCACACAGCCATTCCAGGGCCAGACCCTCCAGGATGTAGGGAGAGAATTTCCAGGTTTTTTGTGCAGAAAACTGGGAGCGCTTGGTTTTAACCACCAGAAGTGGCTAGCCTTTTCTAGGCCTTTTGGACTAACAATTTTGAGTGATGAAGAATATCTACCATTCTCAGCTTAGTTCCTTGTAAAGTCGATTTAAGACACTGTTATCTATTCAGGGTGGTTCTCTCCTTACCCAGAGATCTGACAAAACTTCAGGTTTGTGACTTACAGGCAATCAGCACAACTTCATCTGCCCTCGACCTGGCTTCCTCTTCCCGGACTGCTCACCTCTTCAGCTCCCCCCTTGGATTCACAGATGCCCCTCGCCAATCCCCAAGGGAGTCCTGGACTCTCCTACCCAGGCAGCCTTTAAAGATGTAATTCCTGGTGGAGGCTGGATGGAACCACCCAAACTTAAGAGAACGGGGTTCTCCACCACATAGGGCGAAGCCACCAAGTAAATTCTGGAAAGGAGACACAAGCTCTCTGAACTTGCCCCATAAACATAACTTTTCTCCCACTGAGAACCTCTGTAGAAAGCATGGAGTATCAGGTGGAGAGGTGTGAGCTGCATGAAAGCTGGTGGTCTTGTCTCTCACTGGGCTATCTGAAGGGTAGCCAGCCAAGCCCTCAGAGAAGTGTGTCGGGCGTTTGAAAATGTAGACTGAGAAGGAAAAGTTTTCACCAAGGAGAACCAGCTAGTAAAGAGCTTGGCCCCATGACCCAGTCTGACAATGATCCTTGAAACATGCTGCCGGGACCTTGACAGGCCCAGGGGCACCGTCCCCAGGTCAGCAACACTGCCCACCTGAGGCCCCGTGTCCCCCTGCACAGTTATCTGTGGGGGCTGCTGGAGCCTGTGCTCTGCGTGGGGCTGAGCCTTTCCTGGGGAGGCAAGGGCTGCTGTGTAAGCAGCCGGGGAGGAAGGCAGGCACAGAGAGGGCGCCCTCGGGCTTCCTGGGTTGTCACTTGCTCTGACTGGCTCTCGTGACCATGCAGGTCCATTTGCCTGAAGAGGTAGGAGAAAGTAACAGAGACTCCATCACTGGAACCAGCGTTTGTGATCCTTCCCAAGCAAGGCAAACCACCGTGCAGGCACTGCACACACTTTAACCCATTGAGGCCTCACAGCAGCCTGTGAGGTGGGTACTGCTGCCATTTGACAGACTAGGAAACTGAGGCACCAAGACATTAAGCAACGTTAACGTGCCCAGAGTCACACAGCCAGCAAGTGGCAGAAGTGGGTAGCAGACCCAGGTGGCCTGACTTCAGGGCCTGTAGGTTATATCCTGTCTCATCAACAGGGAGAGGGAGAGGCCCGGGAACCTCCCAGGGTCACTGGTGCTCACGGGCTGGCATGGATATTGGGGAGGGGGCGGGAATTGGATGGAAGAGACAGGGATCCGGCCTCCTAATCCCACCCAGTGCTTCCTCCACACAGTACGTGGTGCCTTCTATGCTCTTACTGGCATCACTCGCTCAGAGGGCCAGAGAGACGGACCAGCCCTCAACCAAAACAACGACCAGCCAAGCAGAAGTTTACCAAAGAGGCAAAAACCCTTGTATGGAAATTGACCTACACTTTTCTTACTACAGACAGAAGCCCTCCAGCTTGCAAAAGTGATTCTAGAGACAGCTGGTATATTCCAGACAGGTTCCCTTCCTTTTATCACTTTTCGCAAGTTGTACTTGGCTTATAACCTCACTGAAGTTTTCAACTGATTTACCATTGCTGGTGGTTTAAATCGGCTCACCCCAAATTTTAAGAACCTACGTGTAGAGGGGTCATGTCAGCATCAGAACTCCCACACATGCCTGAATCACCTCAATGTAGGAAAAGAGAAAAAGAGTGAACTATGTCCCCAGGCCCCGATTTCCAGAGAAAACCACACCTCAGAGGGAAGGCACTGGTCCCTGGGTGGGACACAGAGCCCTCTGAGAGGCCCTCTAAGCAATGTCACAGACTCGAGCTGAATTGTGTGGGCTTCAAAGCTGCTTCATCAAATCGGCAGCCCACCAGGCCTCATCAATATTTGAAAGCATAATAGACAAGTGAAGTGAACCAGAGCAAGTGCGCCCGGCACTGAGCCTCCCGCTGGGAAGTATTGCGGTAGGGGAAGAACCCATGTCTCAGAGCAGCCCTGACGGACTAAAAATATCTTCTGCTTCTACTCTCATCCGTCTGGTCACTGTCCCAGACGCAAGCTCAGCACAGCCTGGTCCACAGAATCTATTACATCACCGTCTACCTGCACTTCGTAACTGGATAAAGAAGGCGGAATAGTCTCCTTTTTTTTTTTCTCATGGACTCGAGTACAAATTTACAGACCAGGATATAATGACATTCTATTCAAAAACAGGCGCCAAGGGTACCTGCTTCAGCCTGGCATCTCAGGAAAACTTTGGAAGTGGAGTCCTTTAAAGGAAATCACTTACTTTAACTCCAGACTGGCAATGATGACTCACCCCAGAGATCCAGCTAAATGCTGGCACAGGAATTCTTAATGACAGTGTCAAGCAAATAGCATCTTATATAAAGGGAAACTTCTGCGTAAAATGCCTGTGGACAAGCTGCTCTGACCTCCTGCATCCTCAAAGCTCTTCTGCTCTGTTGCATAACCCATACCCTTGAGAACAATCAGCCCTTCCTGCCAGCAGCTTCTCCATGTCCACCTGCCCCTACAGGTAGTAAAAGACAAAAAAGGATCGTGAGCAGTGTTTACACAACATGTCCTGGCACTCTCTTCCTCCTGGCCTCACCCCACCCCCCGGCTTCGAAGTTCATTTCTTCTAAAATGGGGGAGAGGTGATTCGAAGAGCGAGGGTGCGCGGCCAAAGAGGAGGGACGCGTGGCCAGAGGCCTGCCCCGACCTCACGGGCAGCGCAGGGGACACACGGGACACGGGACTCAGGACTCGGGAGGGACTCGTCAAGCGGGAGGCCGCCAGGCTGCCCGCTGGGGAGGCCCAGACTGGAGGAGGTTTAACGTCAGAAGAGGGCCTCTCCCGCCCCGCCCGCTCCGTGGACCACCAGAACCTTGGGGGCCAAGAACGCAGGTTCCACTTGGCAGCCCTGACCGGGGTTTTTGTTTAAATCCTGCCGGCCTGGCTGTGTTCCCGCTCACAAGACTGGCACGTGTGACCCACGGTACAGCGGGCAGATCATCGGTTTAAAACCAGTTCCATTTAAAGTCACTGTATAGTCCCTGTGGGCATATTCTCACACTTTGGGGCACCTGGTATGACTACTGGTTTCACTAAAATCTGCTTTTGCCATATATCCTTATTTATTCCCCTCAACAAGTGACAGTATCAGGAGAGGAAAGTGGCAGGCAGCCTTCTGGGGACAAGAGCTCTCCTAAGAGCCTGGGTGCCTGGGCCGCGGACACTTCCGGGGATCATCGAGCATGTCCCTGAGACCTCTGGGATGGACACCTTCCAGAGCAGGGAGGGACCAAGCTGAAGGCCTCTGAGGGGCCGCACCTGCTTGCCCCTCCCTCACCTGGGCCACACCTGCCTTCTTCCTGATCCTCAAAGGCCAGACTCATTTCCCACTCCACAGTCTCTTTTTTTTTTTTTTTTTTTTTGCGGTACGCGGGCCTCTCACTGTTGTGGCCTCTCCCGTTGTGGAGCACAGGCTCCGGACGTGCAGGCTCAGCGGCCATGGCTCACGGGCCCAGCCACTCTGCGGCATGTGGGATCCTCCCGGACCGGGGCACGAACCCGTGTCCCCTGCATCGGCAGGTGGACTCTCAACCACTGCGCCACCAGGGAAGCCCTCCAGAGCCTCTTAAACGTGCGGTTCTTGGTGCTTGGAACCTTCCCCCCAACTCCTCCGCCCACATACTCCTTCCCATCCTGCAGCTCTAACCTTGGAAGTCACCTCCTCACAGAACCACTTGAAAGGAAGGCCCTCTTTCATCAGAGAGCACCTCTCCCCTCGTCTCATGGAGCCTGAGTTTCAATAGACTGCTTTTCTGTGCATTTGCTCAAGTGCCATGGTAACAGAGATCACTGTCATCATCGTCTCAGCGCTGACCAGTGCCGGGCACACAGCCGCTGCTCAAGAAACCTTTGTTGACTCAATGAGCAATGACGCCAGCCTGCCTTGACCTCCCTGAGTCACTCTGATCTGTGAAGGTCCTGTAGAAGGTACTTCTAACTGCATCGCCATTTCATCCTGACCTTGCCCACCCCCCCAGTTAAACCATAATAAAATGCTGGGATGGCTTCTTACTGTGGATAACCAGGTACAAAAGGAGACGTCCATAACTGACACTCCAAACCACCGCTGGAGAAATTTATGAACTTTGTCTAACGTTCTATCGTGGTGGCAAAATTAACTCCTGTGTGAAATTTAAAATTCCTCCCTTTGACAACATTCCCAGGAGTACCTAGAACAGAGCAGGGCTGAGTATTAAATCCTGAACTTTTAAAGTTTAGGAAACGTTGCCCCAATCTCTCTCTGCCTGACTCTGTGTTCCGCGGGTTACCTGCTTACGGAAATGACGACAGGCCCTGCATTCCAGGTGAGTCCGTCACACCTAGCTCTGTGTGTCCAAGACGCCGACGGCTCACTAGCTTGCCCTGCCGCCCGCCCCAGCCCGCCCCCGCCAGCAGGCCCGTGGAGAACACCCCAGTCTGATATTAAGATCTATTCAACTGGTCAATTACACAGCCAGCAACCTCTCAATAGCCTCTTACTTGTCAGCCGAACCAGCCCCCCGACTCATATCCTCTTGCTCCCTTTCTTGGCGCCCAGACACACACACCTCCCACCCTGCTCATTTTGTACTCCCTAATACAGCAGGATCTTACTCAATTTGCTCAAGACCTTTACCAGAACCCCCGCAGTTCTCCATTTTTCCCAAAGCTCTACTACTCCTCTCCCCCAAATAAGAGCAGCAGCCAGCTTGGTCTGCCTACAGAAGATTCACCGTCAACACCTAGAAACTTGGACAGGATCCATCACAGGTCACTGTAAGGCTTTCACTGGAAACGTGGGTGGGGATGGGGGGTAGGAGGATGCCAAGGAAGACATTAAAAGGGAGAGAAATTAAAACCTGTGGATTCTCCCTCTGGACCTACTTGGTGAGGACAAGAATGACACACTGCTTTGTTACAGAGTCTAATACCTGAACTAAGACTGGCCTTGGAATATTCACATGGTATGTCAGAACGTAAGACCTGGGGTCAGAGACCTAAGCTCAAGTCCTGGCTTTCCCACCTACAAACTGTGTATATGCACCGGGGTAAGCTGATGTTTCCACGTCAGTGCAATGGGGTTAAAGAAACTGACTCCCCAGAGTTGCGGTGAGGATTCAGTCAGGTAATATCATGAATGTACCTTAGGATCTGTCAACACTGGGTATTTCATGTATTAGTTTCCCTTGTCACCAAGTATGTCATTTCTACCTCTCTCTCATTCGAACATTTGTTGAGTACCTGCCACGTGTCAGGTACTGTCTTGTGTGTCAGGGTGTTTATCCAAAGGTAAACAATACCAATCCTGGCTCTTAAAGGGCTAGCGCAAGTCAGGGAAGACAGACAAGAAACAGGAAGTTAGGACTTGGTATGATGTGTGCACAAAGGGGTAAGCAGAGGCTGTTGTGGAAGCATGTGGGGCACTTGACCTGGTCCTGAGCAGTCAGGGAAGGCTGCCTGGAGGAGGTTTCATCTGAAGGGAACAGCAGTGGTTGGCTAGGAAGACAGGGAAGGAAAGAGATCCCACGTGGAGGGCAAACATGACCAGCTTCATCTGGCTGGACCAGAGGCCATGGAATAGGGGTAAGGATGGGGTAATGCCAAAAGATGAGACTAACGCACGAAGGGCCTTTGTGCCATATCACTGGAAAACCGCTCTTCCTGACCGAGGCATTATGTAGTCAGCCTACCAAGCAGTAATAGTCTCACAAGATGACAGATTTCTGGGTCCTGACAGTGCGCTTAAATTATAGGGCCTGAACTTACTGGAAGGCACAATATTAATGAGTTTCTATTCATTTCCAGTAATAAAAGAAAAGGGGATTCCATCATGGGCAAAACCTCATCGCTTTTTTGGTAGCTAGGATAGTTACTTTGTTAATTACCTTTTTTGGACATACTACTCTCTTATTACCAAAAGCGCGTTGGCTGGAGCCGTGGGGGCAGGCTGTGGTAACGTGCATCGTTAATGACAAGCTGTAACCAGGTGAAGATCCAGAGCAAGGTAAGGCAGGATGACGCGCAGCTTTGGGGGCTGCATCCATCCTCCCTAATACGTTAAAACCACTACAAGAGATAACTGACTAAATGAAATTGAGTGGCCCCAAGGGATAAAAATACCACCAATAAATGAGTCATTTATGGAAACCGAATAGGATACAAATTAAGAGCTTGGGTTTAGGAGCCAGACTTCTGTGATTTGATCCTGGCTCCTCCACTTACTAGCTGTGTAATCTTGGGAGAAAAAACTTAACTTCTCTGTGCCTCAGTGCCCTCTGTTGTTTTTCTTAAATCCCTGAGAGTAACACCATAGGGTATTTCGTTAGAGTTTTCTCTTCAAGACATCTATCTTAAAAGTTAACGATGTACCTCACATATCTTATTTTCCTTACCAACCTGTTATATAATCCCACTGCCTGTGAATGTACCCCAAACCTTATTTTATGTTTAAAAACTTTATGATTTAATTTAAACTCATTTTAAAGCCATTTATATTTCTGACATGTTAACCCCTTTGGAGATACTAGGTTCCAAACAGGTACAACCCAGCTTACAAAGCAGCTTTCGTACGATTCCCAAGTGCTAACGTAACAGGACCTGGTAAATAACTTCATACTCACTCCATAGCATTTATGATCTCACAGTCGTATTTCCTGCAGACCTAGCCCGGAAGCTAGATTTTAAGACTAGCTGTGGATTTAGAAGACGATTCATAAACACTATCCACAGCATGGTGATGACTGGTGGGGACAGCCAGTTCTTACATCAGTCTGCTTTACATTCTAATAGCGTGGAAAATAACAGGTTATAGAGTAGTGCTTTGTAACTACCCTCTCCTTGCTTCTGGCAAATTAGTGAAAGCCAAATAAACTCCACACTTTAGTATTTGTGTATCTGCAGAGTGAAAGGCAGCACTGGGCTGGGTGGGGCGTGATGGTGCTCGGGAGGTGGGCAGAGGGGTAAGGCTGGAGGCGCTGCATGTTCAGAGGGAGGGTAACAGGAAATGGCCCGGCGGGTTTGGGAAGCAACAAGCTGAGTCTTGCTGGAGTGTAAAGGCGAGAGGGGACAGCGGCGTGGGAAAAACTCAAGTTCTTGAACTTTTCCTTTTCCTGAAAATCCCTCAAATAGGATGCCTCTTCTGAATACTGATATTACTAGAGTATCAATTTAGATTATGTTAAATTTTTCCAGTATAGCTATCCTTCCATTTCAAAGCACTGGTTGGCTAGACTTCTAAAATACTATCGTATCATCATCCGCTACGAGCAGAATATTTAGAACAAAGGTGACACTGGACCACAGGATGAGTCTCCCGGAGGTCGAGAAGGGAACATGCTCTGTAGGCAGTTAGTCAGCTAATATGCTTCCCGTGAGTAAGGCTTCCCCCTCTGCGCCGCCTCGGGAATGCCCTCTCATTCCCTTCACAAGGAAGTAACGGCTTTACAATTCTAGCCCTAGATCCGGAGTCTGGTGAGCTTCATCGATGGTCTTAACAGCCTGGCAAGTATTATTCAAAGAAACTGGGGAAAAAAAACCAAACAAACAAACAAAAGGACTGTCTTCCCAGATTGCTGAGAAAGGGGTGAATACTGGCCTACATTTAATGCTCTAGATTAAAATCAAAGGTTTAGGATAAAGAAAAAAAATCTTCTATATCATCTAATGAAATCAACTTATTCTGCATATGGGAAATTGAGGCTTGGATGGGGAAAAAAAAGTACAAAAATTAAACCACGGTTAATTTCTAGCGGTGACCACGGGTGAGTCTTTTAACTCAGGTTGTGCCTTCTTCCATCATCTACTTGTATGCTGCACCAAGAGGCGGACGCGGTAGGTCGGTGTGCTGTTAAGACATGGCTGCAAACCCATCTCTAAGCTGAGATGCTTTCAAGCACCAAAAACTCATGGGAATTTAGGGTGCTCATCATTTAGGCTGGAAAGAGGTGACTAAGCTCCTTGACCTAAGGTTTATTCGTCCTGATCACTCGCTGTGAACCAGGGCCATTCAAAGCCAAACGTTTAGCAGGGCAGGTCTGGGACAGGCTGCCCTGGGCAAATCAGCCTTCATGCTGAGGGCTCCGGCGGCAGAGCCTCATGGCAGCCACTCGGGAACGTGGCTGACTCCGGCAAAAGCCTTCTCTCAAAGCCCACTGCGGCCCAGCCAGCCCCCTTGCCAGCTCTGGCAAGGCCCACCCACCACAGACTTACACAAGCATCTCGGTGTCTACCGAGTAGCCTTTCTAACCCTTTCTTCAATGTCCTCTTCAGTTCCACCCGAAAAGAACAAAAAGCAACTGTACTGTAGTGGAGGACGGAGCCCTTAATAGAGAATGATGTTTGAAAAACAAACCCACCGTGATGTGAATCACCATCATGACGCTGACCAATCAAACCATATCCATGAAATTAAGAGAAACCAAGCGGTTTCTTCTGGTATCTGTTAGGATGTTCACTATTTTACCGTATTAATATAAATTGCTAAAAGTTTCCTGGAAATCAAGCCTACAAGTTAGAGAAAAAACAGAATGAAGGAAAATGTCTTTGAGCCCAGTTTTGAATTCAAATGATTCAGGAGGTTTAAAAGGTATCACATGAATAGATAAATGATAAAGGAAAAAGTGCTAAAACATTGATTGCAGAATCTAGTAGGTGTATATATGGGGGTTCACTGTAAAATTCTTTCAACTTTGCTGTGTGCTTGAGATTTTTTATAATAAGATGTTGGAAAAAAAGTATTTTCATATCTCCGCTCGGGTGCTAATATCCACCAAAACTCATGGACTCCTACAGCTAGATATAACAGTACAAGGTCTTGAAATATAAAAGAAGCACCAAAGATTAACTGGGTAAATGCAGATGACTCAGCACACAATGTTGAGGGATCTACTTTGTGGAAAAAAAAAAAAAATTTGGATCTTTTTCTCACACTTCACTTCTAATTTGGTGGATTTTACATTAAAAATGTTTCTCTAAATTTTTAATTAGATGAATATTTTCCAACTTCTGGGTGGGAAGGAATTCCTAAGCCCAAAGTAACAGAAGTCACAAAGAAAAAAAAAACAGACAAAAATCATTTCATTTTCAGCTAAATAAAATGTAAAGGTTCTATATCTCAAAAAATCATAAGCAAAATTAAAAATCAAAAAAGCTGGGGAAAATATCTCTGCAAATATCACATGCACACGTGCACACACACACACACACACACACACACACACAAGACTACATAAATTACAGAACAGTTCAAATACATTATAGAATAATTACACCCCAACAGAAAAGTCGGTAATGGACATGAACAGAACATTTACAAAAGGAAACAATGGACTAATAAACACATAAAGAAGTTAAACTTTACTGATAGCCATTAAAAAATGCCACATGCCTGTCATAGAGTGGGTACTCATCAAATAGCTGTTGAATAAATCAACCAAAAATAGGGCTTCCCTGGTGGCGCAGTGGTTGAGAGTCCGCCTGCTGATGCAGGGGACATGGGTTTGTGCCCTGGTCCAGGAAGATCCCACATGCTGCGGAGCGGCTGGGCCCATGAGCCATGGCTGCTGAGCCTGCGCGTCCGGAGCCTGTGCTCCGCAACGGAAGAGGCCACAACAGTGAGAGGCCCGTGTACCACAAAAAAAAAAAAAAAAAAAAAAATCCAAGATGCATGTATTTAAAAGGTTAATTACTGTCACAGCAAAGGAAACCTTCAACAAAACGAGAAGACAACCTACTGAATGGGACAAAACAAAAAGACAATCTACTGAATGGGAGAAAATATTTGAAAATGATATGACTGATAATGGATTGATATCCAAAATATATAAACAGCTCATATAACTCAACATCAAAAAGACAAACAATCCAGTTTAAAAAATTGGGTAGAAGACCTAAATACACATTTTCCCAAAGAAGACATACAGATGGCCAATAGGCACATGAAAAGATATTCAACACACTAATTATTAGAGAAATGCAAATCAAAACCACAATGAGGTATAACCTCACAGCTGTCAGAACAGCTATTATCAAAAAATCTACAAATAATAGCAAATTTTGGCAAGGATGTGGAGAAAAGGGAACCCTTGTACACTGCTGGAAATGTAAATCGGTGCAACCGCTATGGAAAACAGTATGAAGGTGTCACAAAAAACCTAAAAATACTACCATATGATCCAGCAATTCCACTCCTGGGTATATATCCAAAAAAATAAAAACTAACTGAAGAAGATACATGCACCCCAATGTTCATAGCAGCACTATTTACAAAAGCCAAGATATGGAAGCAACCCGTGTCTATCAACAGGTGAGTGGATAAAGATGTGGGGTGTGTGTGTGTGTGTGTGTGTGTATACATTCATATATATATGTATTCATACACACACACGCACGCACACACACACATACACAATGGAATATTACTCAGCCATGAAAAAGAGTGGAATTCTGCCATTTGTAACAACGTGGATGGACCTAGAGAGTATTATGCTGAGTCAGACAGAGAAAGACAAATACTGTATGTTAGTGGAATCTAAAACAATAAAATAAACAAATGTAGGGACTTCTCTGGCGGTCCAGTGGGTAGGAATCTGGGGGCATGGAATACAGGGGGAATACAGGGGGCATGGGTTTGATCCCTGCTTGGGGAACTAGATCCTGCATGCATGCCACACCTAAAAGATCCCGCATGCCGCAACTAAGACCTGGAGCAGCCAAAATAAATAAATAAATAAATTTAAAAAATAATAGTAAGTTTTTAAAAAATAAATGAATGTATATAACAAAAAAGAAACAGACTCACAGATTTAGAAAATAAACTACTGGGTACCAGTGGGGAGAGGGAATGGGGGGAGGGGTAAAACAGAGGTATGGGATTAAGAGATACGAACTACCTTTTATAAAATTATTTTGTAATAACTTTAAATGAAGTATAATCTATAAAAATGTTGAATGACTATGTGCTACACCTGAAACTAATATAATATTGTAAATCAATTAAAAAAAAAACTTCTCAGGAAAATTCTAGCCAAAATATAATTAAAAGTTTTATACTAAAAAAAAAAGGATAATTATTGTAATGTAAAAATAGCTTTTAAAAAATTGGAAGCAAACTGAACACCCCCAAATTAGAGAATAATGCACCATTATTTAAAAACATTTAAAAATGTTTTTAAAGCAGTTTAAAGCATGTGGAGAAGATGTGCATTTAATGTAAGATATAAACATGCCTATACAGAATGATGCTGATCTTGCAACTGTGTGTCTGTGTGTGTGTGTGTGTGTGTATATTCAGGAAAATACCGGAAGGAAATCAATATACATAAATATTAACAGAGCTCTGGGTGATGGAATCAGAGGTAATTTTTATTTCATCTTCATCTTATTCTACATTTTTAAAAAAGTTTCATTACAAGTTAGTCAGAAAAAATGTTAAATACCATATAAACCATTTGGAAGAGTGACCCACTGCTTTAGCAACAGGTCTTCACACAAGTCAAGGCCACCACCGACTTCGAATTGTTGCTGCTAACCTACATTTCAAGGTCCGCACCCATAAAAACCGCCTTCCGGCCCGCTTGGGCTCTTACACCTCAGCCTGCTCCATCCATGTCGCCTTGTCTTCCCCTCCAAACCTTTTTTCCTCTCGGATTTCATTCTGTGGTGATCGATACCAACTAATAACCTAAGCCACTAACCTTACTTCACATTTTCCCCATTTTCACCTCGCTAATCTCTCTGGAATCCACAGCCATCGGTGTCCGTCCAGGGCAGCCCTGTGATCTTTCTGAAGGGTACATCTGGCCTCGTTACCCTCCTAGGTGGACACCTTCAGGCAAACACGGCACAGCGCATTAGACCCCTCTATCAGTGATTCCTTCTGCTTCACCTTCTTCTCATCATTCCTTTCCCCACACCCTCCACCATACCACCTATTGCTCTGAGCCTGTGCCTACACTGTTCCTCCTGCCTGAAGCCCTCACCACCACGTCTGCCTTCCTGGTCCAGCTAACTCCTTGAAGGCTGTCCTTTAAGGGTGAATTCAGACACCGCCTCCGCTGGGAAGACTCACGGATGGTGGCTGAGTGTTATGAGGTCCTGCGGCACGTGCTGTTTTTCCTGCCACCAGAGCACTAATCATACACTGCGAATCTGTTTTTGTACCTTTGCCTCCTCTATCAGATCGTGAGCATCTAGCAAAGGAGGCCCTCAGAGCTTGTAGAAGGAATTAATAAATGTTTCCACCGTCTAAAACAGAATTCCCTATTCTCATCTTGAAAGAGATCCCAGAGATTTCATAACTTCCCTCAGCCACTCGTTTACTTTATCATCTTGGCAATCGAGATTTTCTTATCTATTAATCAACAAAGAAGTGTATTTATTATACATTTTATGTCTTGACGACATCTCTTTGGTTTTATTTGAATTTATTTGCTCTTGCCAAAGCTATCACAGAAGTGCTACAAGTGTCCCTACACAGGACAGCCATTTAAAGGACTGCAATTTGCTGAAAGCAGGCAGTGTGTTACAAAGATAAATCAGACTGTTACTACTTAAAAACCTTTAGCAAGAAATCCTTTAGCCTTTTGGGGACTAAAACCTCTGGTTACTTTCTCTTTTGCTAGAAGGGTATATAACTTTCTGTTGCTTGTATATCGGAGCTCTTCACAATTACCCAAAATCTTTGTTCAAATGTGACTCAGATTGGACATAATAATGAGTCTGACTAATGCAAGTCTTATTTTCTTACCCTTTTATGTCATACTCCTTTTAATACACTCAAGAATCATGTCTATGTTTTTCCACAACCGCATTACAGTACTGACTTAAATTTAGTTGACGGCCTATAGGGGCTACATTTTCTTTTTAATGGCGTTTTTTTGTGTACTCAGCTAAACTACCTTATATTCATCCCCACCCAGCAACCACAGAGAATGACTTCTTTCCGACTTGGATGGCTCCTCTTTTAAATTCTAGAGTTTGCTGGGAAGCTAGGGAACGGCAGAGTCATGGTGAGGTCTTGCTCTTGCCGGGCCCTTAAGCGGGGCCCGCGGATGAGCCCCACTGTGGCTGCAGAAGCGCCGAAAATGCGGGCAAGTGTTTGTGTATGAGTGTGGGAAGAGGATTCGTGGCGTCCATCACAATCTCAAAGGGGTCCAACACCCTGGAAAGGGTAAGAGCCCAACCCTAAGACACTCAGACATAAAGCAGTAAATTGGATAAACAGCGCCAGCATGACCGAATCAACTCTCTCCTCATCCATCTCCAAAGAGAACGCGAAACTCTGTAATAATTATACACTAAGCATCTGTTGCATGAGTGAAGAACAGAACTTGAGGGTGTGATTTGGTGGACCCATCATATATGAAATTATACAGAGGCCATAATCTAACACTTCAAACACCCTCAGCTTCTGCCTTTATCCAAGTACAGGATACTTACTTTGTCCTCTTTTGATACCTTTAGCTGATTCAATAAAACTTACTTTAAAACCAAAACATCAAGAATCAAAAGTTTCTCTGCACATAAATATTATGTTAGTAGCCAAAAATACATGCCTTTCATGAACTATTAGTAATTATATTATTTTTGCTAGAATATACTGCTACCTTCCATACTTGTGTTTTAAATAACATTACCAAAAAGATCACTTAATTATGTCAAAATCGAAACTGCCTTCATGTCATTAAGTTGCAAAAATCTATTCTGTCAAAATATATCTTAAATCTTAACTTTCATTGCTGACTACGGGTTATGCTATCTTTTATAACTATCACCGCACCTAGTGTATTTTCTACAGGTCAACATAAAACGTAGCATAAATGTGCCTGGAAAAAAATGCTCTTTAAAGCGTTTACTTGGATTAAATGCCCTTCAGAAATTGAGAAGCAAACACTAGTAAAAATCAGAAACTGCTGTCATCCGTACTCACCACTGAACAGCCACACAAAGGGTCTCCAAGCACAGGCCAGACCTGTCCTGGAAGCAAGGGACTGAATTCCATCAGGAGAACAAGCAAGTAGAAACAGCAAGGGGCAACACTACCTTTCTCCAGCTCATCTTATTTGCAGACACACAGACTTTGGAATCCTCCTGGACTCACAATGAAAACCACACTAGGTTGTTTTCCCCAATTCCTATGAAATGAGTCAGTAGGTCAAACAACTTCTCCGCTCAGGAGACAGAACAATTTCTGAAGCTGCACTCACTGTTTCCAGGAACTGGATTCCCTCTCTTTGCCCCCTCGATAAAAGTGCTGCCCAATAATCCATGGAAAGCCCACCGGGTTCTGGGTGAGACACATCGCAGATACTGCCAGAAGGTTAGTCTTTTTCATGGGGTAGTTTCCCCTTGTGAATAGTCAGGAGGACAAAAATCCAGTTAGGAGTAACACGTGGATGAAATTTCTTCACTTAAAAAGAGTTGGCGTAACTTTTTCTCTGTTGAAACCGCGTAGTCATTTCTTTCTTTCACACAAGAAGATGGAGTGATACTTAAAATACAGAAGAGAAGTAAGTGCATCTCTAAAAGCCCCCCACAAACTGCTTCCTTCTGTAAAACATCTTTCCTCCCTCCAAAGGACTAGTATATTCAAAAGATTCAATGATTATGCAATTAACCCATGCTCTGAAAAACCTTTCACAGGCTTCCATGAGTCCGGCAGCTCCATCCATTAAACCATACAAAGCAGAAGTATTTAAGAGCTTGCTAGCAGTCCTCTGAATCCACGACTCAAGAGGATGAGCACGGGGTTAGCAATAATCTTCAGAATCCACCACCTACTCACCGCACGTAACATTTCTTGTAGTTAGCGACCTTCTGCGTAGGAGATCACCAGCTACCGGCAATGAATCCGTAATTCCAAGGACTCACACGTTCAGGCAAGTATATGGATGTGTATCTCTAAATACAAGGACAGAGATCTTCTGTGACAGTGCGTCAGGAGGAGACTGGAAATACTTTTGCTTTCTGTATTGAGAGTACTTTCTTTCCTTTTAAAGAGGAAGTTTCGTTTTGGTCTTGAGAAATTCTCTCTGATAAAACCACCAACTGAAAACCTGCCATTATGAACGAGGGATTTCACAACCTTCATTCCAAAACACTGTGGCTATTCATTTCTGGAAGTGATTCATTGCAAAAGAATCGTCTTTGGCGGCGGAGGGAGCACTAATTTTTAGAAGACAGCCCGCCCTCTGAGAAGTGAGCAGAAACCTCAGAAACGGCGGCAGCCACGTGCCTCGCTGACCCCCCGTCACAGCTCCCTGAATCACCATCCACCAAGATGACGCGCGATGACCAATTTCCTCTTCTAACTCCCTCAGTACACAAAAAACTCTTTGGTCTGTACACCCTGAATATTCCCGGGCTCTGGCAGAAAGGTTCAAATAAATCTGGGAGGAGGGCAGCAGCACTGTCAACCTGTCAACGCTCAGTTGCTGGCGAGTAACCAGCATACGGATTCTCACTTCCTGTGAGTACTTCTAAAAGAGCTTATGATATTTCCTTTGGAAAAAAAAAAAGTGGGGAGGAAAGCAATACAGGGAGGAGAAGTAACTCCAATGAGCATTCAAAGCTAAAAGCATGCAACGCGATCGCTGTTTACCAGCCACGCCTAATTTTAATTTGGTTTTTCAACCCCTGTGTAATTAAGACAGCCAAGAGAGAACAGCATCAGGAGAAAGAAAAAAAAAAAAAGACATTTCACAAATGCTTAGACCTTCAGTGCGCGTGACCAGAAAAGTAATTTTAAGATTCAAGTGAACCAATCTGAAGCTGCTTAGAACATTAACCCTTCAAGGAAAAAGAGCTATTTTCGTTTGTCCCTACATTTCGAATATGGAAATCACCTTCCCCACTGGGCGCTGAGACACTGAAGACACAGCCTCTGAGTGCCATCCCCGGGGTTTGGGAGAAGAAGGAACATTTTCAGATTTGTCTGTGATGGGGGCAGAAAAACACCTATCTCTAACACCCCCTCACATTAACAGTGACCACGTGATTTTCGCACCAAAGCACCCCTTGAAAACCGACCACGAAGGGCTAAGATGTGACCTTTTGTATTTCTCTTGGCTTTAACCAAACCTGATCACTTAGAGAAGAGTAGAATTTCTTGATAACTGGGCAAACTAAGAAAAATTGCTTTTATCCCATCTTAAGGAGCATCAGTGTGACACAGCTCATTTTCTGAAGAGACTTGTAGACATTTTGCTAAATGAGGAGCTTAAAAAAAAAAACCTGTCCTTTATTTTCAGGCTGTTTATGTGCTTCTATCTTGGGTGGGAATGGTGGGGTACGGGAGCAGAGGAGTTCATGCAGGCAGAAAGAGAAAAACACGAGCTTCCACTTAATGGGACTGAAGAATAAAAACAAACAGATCCAATGTGTTCATGTTATTTGTTACATGGCACCGCTCAGCCCTCAATTTCTAATGTGGTGATACCTTCTACCCCAGCTCCTGTATTTCTCATTTTTGAACACTCAAGATAAACATAAAGAATACATGTGAAAAATTTTAATAAACCGTCTGTGTTTCATTCTCTGGAAGGAAATTTTCACGAATGTGAAATGTTTTCACAATTTTACCAAAACGGATACTTTAAAAAGAAGAGTATGGAAACCATATGCATGGTGTGAATATAACCTTCAAATTGAGGATGAGTAAACAACAGCACCAATAAATGTCCTTAAGGATTTGATCCAAACCAACACTACTACACAACAGTCATCCCTCTGGCCTCACTCCCAAGACCTCATCACGAACTTGCTCAATGTAAAGAGGACCTCTCTGTATGATGTCTAAAGAACAGGAACCCTAGAGGGAGTGCAGTTTTAAATATCTACAGCTTTAAAAACTCCTATTGAGGGCCTCCCTGGTGGCGCAGTGGTTGAGAGTCCGCCTGCTAATGCAGGGGACACGGGTTCGTGCCCCGGTCCGGGAAGATCCCACATGCCGCGGAACGGCTGGGCCCGTGAGCCATGGCTGCTGAGCCTGCGTGTCCGGAGCCTGTATTCCGCAACGGGAGAGGCCACAACAGTGAGAGGCCCGCGTACCGCAAAACAAAAAAACAAAAAAAAAAACTCCTATTGATACTGAGCTTGGTGAATGATTAGAGGCCAGACACTTCCTCAAATGTCAGAATATCTAATTTCCCCTCCCACTGTGTCACGTTCATACACATGCTCCAAGTTCTCAAAGCTTCTATGCAGTTTGTTCCTGTTTCAGACTGTGCCTTATGAAAGTTCCTCTTAAGTCCTGGGTGGCCAATGCAGAGGTTTCAAAAAGAGAAAGGAAAAGTAGAACAAAACAGAATAAAGATCATAAAAATACATGCGGGGACAGTATGGAGAATATGAACCCAACCCACGTGGCTGCTGCTGAGAAGCTGTTGCCCTCTAGGAACTCCTGTAAGTGGGGGAGGCTGAGGGGACTATTTCTAAGGGTGGGTATTCAGAATGTGATTAAGCTACAGGAACTATCCAGGTCCTGCTCTAATTTGCTACGCTGTGGACATCCTGCAATCCCAAGTTCACAGAATCAGTGTTTGCTCTCCAGACCTCTGGGCCCATTGTCCCCCCATCCCCCCCAAACAAAACAAAACCCTGTCACAAATGTTCTTCACAGCTAACGTTTGCTCAAAGTTTCCTTTTAAACAACGGAAAGGAGTGCACTCTTTAGTGGCCCTTTTATAGAAACGTTGGGGTGTGGCCTCACACAGGAAGGGCACCAGACCCAACGCGGGAAGTCAGGAGGCCTCGCGTGGAGTTCCGCCTCTTCCCCCGGTGATGCTTTGCTCTGGTCCAGATCACCCAGCCTCTTTCAGCCAGTTTGTCCATGGTGACAGCAACCTGACTACAAGGGCCGGTTTAGGCACCTACACGGATCTACTCATTCGATCCTCACAGCAACCCTACAAGCTCAGTTCTCTTGATTATTCCCATCCTACAGATAAGGACACTGCCTCAGGGGCTTTACGGGTTTGACCACGGTCACACAGTCGGCAGGTGGTGGAGCCAGGGTTCAAAGCCAGGGAGCCTCCCCTCGATCACTCTGCTCGGAGCCTTCCGTCAGCACGTCTGCCCGCCACGCCAGGCTGTGGTGCGTGTTAGGTAAAGCCGCCCTGAAAACTACTACTCGAGGCAGATTTTTACTCATGTCACATGCAAATATATTCTCCGCAGAACTGAAAGAAAACTAATGACAACTAAGTACTGCTAACTCTAACACATCAGTTTGTTCTCTGAGAACAGCTTCATATAATTTGCAAACTACCTCTTTGCAAAATTTGTGACACTGAGTTTTGGAGGCAGAAGGGATCTAGAGATCCCTTCAATCAGAATGGTGGAGTGAGGATCCCCGGCACAGAGGCAAGGTTTGCCCCTCCATCACAAGGTGCTGCACCACTGCCTCACAGCCGCCCGGAACTGGGAAGCACTTCTTGAGTATTATTTTGATCTGTCAGGCATTCATTCACTCATGTGACGCATGCATGTGTAACATCAGTCCTCAGAAATGGGTCAGACATTTTCTTCTCACTACAAGCTCCTCAGGCTTTAAGAAGAAAAGAGAAAGATGAGGGAAATCAATCTTTACGTCCTATTTTTTCTTCTTCTTTTTTTAAGTCAGGGAAACACAAAGCCTCTGTCAAAGTTCTCCTATGATGAACATAACTGAAGTTCTATCCAAGTCTTTCTTTTCTTTGTAAACTTGCTCATTTGCAGACCTGATGCTAAACAAACTATCTTTCCCATGTGCTTATGGAACGTGGAAACCAGAGGAATTGGAAGCTGGGGGCTCCTTGGCTTCGATGGTGATTGATAATTTGGTCATTTACTTTTGAAGGAAAAGTAATTTCCTACTTAGGGTATTCAAACTTTTCATGCTATTTATTCTATAACGTTTGGCCTTATTATATTCACACAGAGTTTTTTTAATGGTTCCGTGTCATATTGGGTCACAACGAAATACCCGAAAATACCTCATCCTAAAACAAAGACATCTGTTGACAAGAAAACTTAAGAAGAGAAAGAAATAAGACCACATTCTGGTTTTGTTTCCCCTTCAGAGAGCAAAGATTCTGGGAAATTTATGTACGTTAAATTAATAAGCGGGCACTTTTCCCCCCAAAGATTTATTTGGCATGAAAAGTTACTTCCTGTAATCATAAAATCAAATGTTATTTACTCCTGTCATAACCATTCACATACTTCCTGTCATAAAAACTTGAACTTGGCTGGAATATTAAATAAAACATGCAAAAAACTACAGGTAGGAAGTGACTGTATAAATATATATTATGCTAAGTTCATAGTCCAATCTAAGAAACGGACGAATCACCTCTTCTTGGAAAAACTAGTATTATACTTTATCATCTTGGCTGACTAATCCCACAGAATGAACTTGGAGGGTAGAAAGCTTTCTCTATTTGCTGAGCTCAATCAATAGTTTTAAGGTGGCTTCAGGATGCCTCCCAGGGGTACCGTATGTGCATCGGGCTGCAATGTTCTTGAGGAGTTCATGGCCCAGAGTTAGAATCGTGAAGAGTCAAAAACTTACACTGGGTAGATGCGCACATTTTAAACGCATGCCCACATTTTTCTTTGATGGCTGCGTATTTCTAAAAGAAAACAAGCTTCTAAATTCCTAGGCTTCCGTGTGTCTGGTGGGAAAAGCAGAGCCAGTGTACACATACAATGATAGAAGAAAGTGTGTGTGAGCAGATTTGTTTACAAAACAGGGCCCAGCAAAGTCTGTTTCTCCATGCCACAGCAGGATCCATCCAACAAAACAAACACACAGACACAGAAGAATCTATGAGAATAGCTCTTCTTTCTGATGAAGGTATAACAGTTTGTAATTATAACTGAGCCGTAAGTTATAATGTGGCTTAGTCCTGAATTGGGAATATGTCAGAAAATCCAGTTTAACACACGCATGTGCGCGCACGCACACAGAGGTGTGTATACTTCTCTACAGCACAATGGTTTCAACGGTCCTTCTTTGGCATTAGAATCTCAAAGTTATTTCTTCACACAGGCGTCTTCTCCTACCTTCAATCCTACATACTTCCATCTGGACAGGGTGGTCCTTTCAAACTCATCAGGAAACAACAAAACCAACAACGTCTATTTGTCTTAGCTTAATTAATTGTACGGCCATAGGACCAGGCTTGAGAACTTGGACCCTAACCCTTCTTCAGGGAGCAGAGCTGAGCCAATCGGTCGCCAAGTCTAATCAGCGCTTGTTTCCAGTGACTGCTGCCTTTGTCCTCTCCCGCCCATTCCCGATTCAAAAAAATATGTCGGACCTTTATCACTTTGTTCCTGGACAACTGTGACAGCCTTTTTAATTGTTCACTTGCCAACGAGCAACTGCGTGGCAGAAG
This sequence comes from Neophocaena asiaeorientalis asiaeorientalis, assembly GCF_003031525.2. Classification (NCBI taxonomy): domain Eukaryota; kingdom Metazoa; phylum Chordata; class Mammalia; order Artiodactyla; family Phocoenidae; genus Neophocaena; species Neophocaena asiaeorientalis. The sequence goes on along the minus strand of NW_020172457.1, from coordinate 4,883,244 downwards.
AACACAGTAAAGGGTAGGAGGATTGGGTTCTGGGTTTGCCTCTGCCAGATGCAAACCATGTGGTCCTGAGAAATGTGTATGTGGTTTCCTTGGAACTTGGTGTTCTCATCTACAGCATGAAGAAAATGGTTATCAAATGATATGATCTAATCTGGGACATACACAGTCACCAAATATGACGTTCTGAAACTTAGTTTCCTCAGGTAAATGCACACCTTAAAAATGTTCAGTGACTTGGCTAAAGTTTAAGTTCTTCAGCCTGAGCTGAACGTGAAAGTCTCATAAAACGTACGGCACCACACAACGGCAACAGTGACCCTAACAGGGATCATTTCTTGAGCTACATGCACTATGCATTACCCAGGAATTTTGTATATGTGGGCTCTAATCCCCATGACCACTCCACAAGGTTGGTTTTATGACTCTACATTACACACCAAGGATCTGAGGTTCTGCGAATAACTCACCCAAGGTTATAAAATCTATCAAGTGCCAGGAATGGCATACAAATCTACATGTGGTTGATTATAAAGCCCACTAAGCCATACTGAGTGCTTTAAATGTACCATGTAACTACCTGAATGATCATTCTCTGAGTCCCTGTAGTTACCAGGATGCAAAAGGAAGCACCGATCATCAGAATATAAACAACAATGACAAAGTGATCACTTAGTGTTAACATCAGTATCTATTCCTGCTCACTTTCGTGGCTGCTCAGTACTACAGAATAAAAATGCAAATACAATGTAGTTCACTTGTAACAGAAACTGCAGTTTTACACATAGCTGATAAAAGTGATGCTGGGGAACTGCCTGAGTCACACACAGTCACTGACAAATAAGGATCAAAGGGAGTTTGAACAGTTAACAACTGAGGAAGCAAAAGTCAACAGATATGATTACACGAGAGGTAGGCTCTTCGAGAGAATGGCTTGTGTATCAAAAGATCAAGCGAGGTCCTTGGGGAAATTAAATGCTTCTAACAAAAATCACCCTCTTTATGATTCTGCCACAGAAGTGAACAATCTTTGGTCTAATAGCCTATTGTTTCATCATAGTCCAAATTTCTGTTGTATAACGTAAAACAAACTGAGATTCAACTTTTCTTAAACTTTTCAAGACTTAATCCCAATAAAATCTTCTTTTAAATTTTACTGTTTAAAATATCCGATTCAGTTTTAAGTCAATTCTCTAAAAGTAACAGTTTTCTCGGAGCTGTTATCTTCAGATAACAAGGACCTCTTGAAATGGGAATAACAGAAAAAGGAAGAATAAAATAATTACTGACATGCAGATAGTGGTGAACAATAAGAGAACTAATTCTCCAGCCCACAAACGGGAAGTAATGCCCTAGGTTTCCTCTCATTGCAAGATTCTCAGGCTTACCCAGCCCAAAGCACCCATAAAGAAGACCTGCTCGTCAGCTCCATGCCCTGGTCCCACCACTGTATCTATAGTGGCATAGATACGGCATTCATATGGCATCAGGCTAGCCTCTGGGCAAGTCTGATTGTCTAGGCAAAACTAGACCGCAGTCTAGTAAACTGTGTAAATTCTAACTTTACAAGATCCACTCCACCTATTCTATCTTTATCTAGTTACCTGAAGATCTCTACTTTTTTCCCCAGAAGACAAGAGTTTATAAACTGGAAGAATTTTGTCTTATGATAATTCAAGTTATAAAGGCCTCAACGCGTGTCAAGATCCCGCCTGACACGTGTATATACACCTCTGTATAAAATTAAATGGTTTTGGTTTCTGCAAATATCCTTCAATCAAGCGTTCAGAGAAGGGTTGTTTTGAGAAAGATTTAATGGGATTTGTAACATAAAACCTCAAAAGCGTATTATTGACTTAACCAAGACAATGCTGGAATACAAAATGTGATTGCTGTGCTTTTTCTCGTAACTGTCATGTCCGCCTCCAAGAATCTAATAAAATAATGTTGTCTCTGATGCCAGAGAAACTCAAGAAGGCACGCCCTAGGGAGACTGAGTCTTAAGTCGGTGAATTCTGAGGCATGTAAGTAAGCGATCAGAACGTTATTAGTGAGCTTTTGGCCTTGCAAGATTGTTGTCTGCTGTAGGGATCTTGGCTTGTTGCTAAACAGAGAGCGGTTTTGTGATACTTTGAAATAGCTCCTTCTCTCTGAAAAGCAAGAGGTGTTACTCTTCATAAGGAAAAATCCAGAGCCTGCGATCTACACCTTATAGTAGAGATTCTTTTTCATATACACGCAGAGGCTATACAAGCACAAAAATGCACCGTGAGAAGTTAATATGTAAGTAAATACAAGAGCTTTCTAGAATTCAGAAATCTGAAATTGGGGAACAGGGTGAGCAGAAGTGGGATGGGAGGAACCAGTGGCAGTTCAGCGGTTTTGAACTTCTGACTGTGATTCCGGAAGATTTTTAACACAGCACTGGTTTTCCAAAAAGGGTTTTGTAGCACTGACCCCAAAGGCCAAAGGCAGCACGTAATGTCGCTGTTGCAGTGTACGTTAATGAAGGCCGTTGTGAACGATATGCTCTCAAAATTTTAAGACTACACAGAAGCTGCATATGCAAGCAGATAATGCAGAGCAATGCTGCAGCTCCATTTACAGTCCTCGGGCGCAGTGAAGCCTGGGCTTCAGAAGCTCAGGGTGGAATGCTTGCTTTGGAGAGCATTCAACGGAGAGCATTTGGTTTCCTCCATTTAACCAGGTCACCCAGGCATGGAATGCACAGCTCTGCCAGACAGAGAGCGTTGTGGATGCCTGAGAAACAACGGCTTGTCCAGGCTACTGATGCGAAGAGAGGCCACGGTTTCCTTTTTCTCTGCTTTAAATGGCAGCCTTGACGTCACAACAGCTAGGAACCGCTGGAGGGACAAATAAAAAGGCTCAAGCCAAGAGCGCCCTGCTCTGTTGCAGGGCCATATTCATCCCGTTCTGGTATCTTCTGTGGCTGCAGAGAGTCAGCAAGAGCAGAGGTGAATGGCTGGAGCTTAAAAACAGAGGCGGGCTCTGGGCTGATAAAACAGACCTTTGACCATGTTAATCATCACCTTCAAGAAACCTGGATGAACTACAGCTCTTGCATGAAGCTTGTTTCTGACCAAGTGGACTCCCCAGGGAATGCCTGGAGTGATGCTGTTCATGGTTCAGACCTCTGCATTTTCCCCGAAGAGCTGAACTTCCTGTATTTCAAAGCGGACCTCTTCTAAGAGGGACTGCCACAAACGTCCTGAGAGAGGCAAGGAGCTCAGGAGAGCAGGCAGACAGTTTTTGCAAGAGACTTATTTTCTTCTATATAAAAACATCCTTTAGGGATTTTATAATTTAAGTTCAAGCAATTAAACATGCACGTTTAGCACCCAACTGCAGGTGTTTGAACACATGGGTGAAAAATGTTCAGATGGCTGGCAGGCTTAATTCACCATTATCTAAAATGAGTTGTCTGTCTAAGTCATCACAGCAGTTTGAAAAGCATGATCTTTCATGTTTCAACCTTACCTCAAAATTATAAACTATATTTAGCTACGTGAGTGTCGGATCACTTACTTCCATTATAAATGCAATGCTAACTGTAGACATACCGGGCAGTCTGCAGGCAGGATCTGAAAGCATCATGCCACTGCTTTCATGGAACCGAGAACAGCTTTCGGTTGCCACAGGTTTACCCAAGTTCAGCCCTCTGCCTTTGAAGCAATAACAACTTTCACCAAACCCCAACCCTAGCCTAAAACCCACAGTGCTCGGGGTCCTTTGGGACAGCCGAAGCTCGAAAACCAGGAGCTGATGGGACGTCTTTGAGGTGTGTGTGTTGTAGCGGCACAACACACAGAGGGCAATGGAAACACCTGCTCTTATGACGTCTGTGCTCGTATTTAGAAGTTCAGCAGAAGGAACAACGCCTCTGAGCTACTTGGCCCCTTTTATAAGCTCTTTCTTTTCTTGATTTTTTTTTTTTAATATTTATTTATTTGGCTGCACCAGGTCTTAGTTGGCAGCATGCATGCTCTTAGTTGCAGCATGTGGGATCTAGTTCCCTGACCAGGGATCGAACCCGGGCCCTCTGCACTGAGAGCATGGAATCTTAACCACTGGACCACCAGGGAAGTCCCTCTTTTCTTAATTTGATGAGCACTCCCAAAGCATAACTTCCCTGTGGGTCATCGGGTCCGTCTTGTTTCAAGAGAATAATCTGCCATGAAGATATACTCACTTTCAAAGATAAAAGAGGGTATAATTCTGAAATAAAATTCTCATTTAAGACCTCCTACAACAGAGCACACCCCTTCTTGCCTTCAGGTTGTCTTGAACATCTCTCAACCTCTGTAGGTATCTGAGGCCTGTTTTGCAATCTGGTCTTTGGACTCAAATGATCTTTACCTGGGTAGAGAACAAATTCCATGCCTTGTTTCTGCTGTTTAAAGAAAAAAATCCAAGTATCTTCAGTGATTAAACAATGGAGAAGATACAGCAAAAATTATTTGTTAACTGCATTTTCTTTCAAATGACGGTCATGCTCAAGAGGTGAAACTTATTCTAGCTTTACCCTTGTTTTTATTTTATAAGAGCTTCTTATAGTTTAAGAACTGTAATTAAATTTCCTCAGAACTGATTTATTAAACTTAAGTTTTCAAGAAGAGAATGATGGGATTTCTTAATCTATTAAGTTTCCAAAAGGAAGACAAATTATTTTTATTCTAATATAAAAGATGAGAGACTGAAAAGGAAAATTTTTTCCATCTGTATTTTGATTAGAATTTTTTAATGCTCAAATTCTTGGTTATAAACCACAGTAAACAACCAGTCATTCATTAAGAAGCAACTATTGAAAAGGCGATATTTAAAGGAGAAAAAATAAAACATGATGTGATTAAAACCCCACGCACGTCTTCACTTCAAGGCAAACGCTGTGCCCATCTGGGTATTTAGAAGGTGCCAAATATCATTGGGATCTAGATTTAATTCATGTCATAAAGAAAGTACTGTGTTTAATTTGTTTACAAAAGACCTAGAACCTCATGGAAATGATGGTGGTGATATGGACATGAAGTGAACTCAACATTAAAATGAGGTACTGATTTTTAAATTATTTAAATATACAATCAGTCACAAACATGAACAAACTTTCAATGATCTAGTGTTCTACTCCTAATGAGAAAAGGTAATTTTAAAGATAACCTTCAGCTTTAATAGGTTTCTGCTCTAATTTTCTCCTCTGTTCGGAAATCTTCAAAGGTCAGTCAGTTTAAAAATCCTGGCTGCTTTTAGTCAGAAGGGCCAAAGAAGAAGAGACAAGGTCTGTCCCGAGGGGACTCAAAGATGGATTGTGAGAATTTAAACCCTGGACATGTTACTTGAACTGAAAGCACTGTCTTTGCTCGCTTTAGTGGTGAGACCTTGGGAAGGACCCGAGCTCCAGAGCCCTCTCTTCAGGTGACAGGAAGTACGAAGTGCACTGACCCCAGCAGCTCCCAGCACATGTGCAGAGGTATCCACGTTCAGAAGTTAAGCCTGAGCTGGCCGACCTGCCGGCCAGGGTGGCCACCCTCAGCGGGGCGGTGGCTTTCCTTCCACGCTCTCTTGCCCGCTGAGTCTTACATGAACAGCAGACCCGATCCCTGATTTCAGTCTAAGGACACTGATGGGAATTTTCCATGAAATCATCTTTAGGAACAGACAGCTATCATAAATACCACAGAAATGAGCTCTCCCTTTCCAAATTCCTCTGAAAGCGGCAGAGAATATGTACAGCCTTGCTCTAAACTTATTTGTAACAAATAAAATAAAATAAAAGCTTCTCCTCCAGGTTATTACAACTCAACCAACGGTCATCAGCCAACCCTATAATGCACACACGAGACATCGGTTTTCACAAATTGTCTTTTGTGCTTGTTAGGAAAAACTAACTTTTATCTATCTATCTATCTATCTATCCTTTACCTATATGGAAACAAACTCATAATACTAATCTCCAACAGTGATTCCGTAGTAGGTAGCTTTATAAAACCAGTCCCCCCCCCCTTTTTTTTTTGGCCATGCCTCGTGGCATGTGGGATCTTCCCCAACTGGGGATGGAACCTGTGCCCCTGTAGTGGAAGCACGGAGTCTTAACTACTGGACCGCCAGGGAAGTCTCTAAAACCAGTCTTTATGCCTATCAATCTACCCTCCAATAGGTGACAACAGAACAGCTCCGTCACTCTCCTTAATTTCTAATATGTACACGGAGAGGCAAACACAAGGTTTTATTGAGACTCTTACTGTACATGCTTCTTTTCTTCATAGCACATCATAACCTGCAGTTGCCTTTGTGCATTTGTACACTGCCTGTTTCTTCCACTAGTCTGTAAATTCCACGAAGGCAGGATTAGTGTCTGTGTTTTCCTTATATAAACACCGTGGGATGGATGGAAGGAGGGTGGGGAAGGGGTGTGGAGGGAAGAAGAAAGAAGTAGTAAGAGGAAGAAGGGAGGGAGGGAAGGAAAGGAAGACAAGAGTTGCAACAGCAGCTACACTGGTTTTAGCAAAGACAAGGAGTACTTCTTTTGGCATGAAATTAAAATTATTATGTATGTGACACGGAGGCACAAAAATAAGGAATAATTAGCTCCTAGATCTTTCATGTTTTATCTGTACAACAGCCACTACAGCAGGTAGCTCTGCTCACTGACTTCTCAGCTTATCTGTGTGTAAATACAGAGCTATGTTTCTTAAGTGAACAGTTTAAGAACTGTGACCAAGGTCCAGTATTTCTGCCCTTTTTATTCATTCAACATCTCTTGGAAACACAAAGCCCGATTTTAACTTTGGATATATCCATGTGAGGGCAGAACTAGCTCTCAAGCAACTCTTCTCATTTTTACCACCTACATAGAAATGTAGCTTCTGGTAAAGGATGCCTCTCAATGAGGAAATCGTTTACCAATAATAAGCAGGGTCACTGGGGGCAGAGGACAACATCAGACCTGACAGCTAGGAAGGCAGGTGGTGTCACTAGAGGATGCTCGAGACCCCTCCCGTCACCCGGCTCCAGGGGGAGCAATCCAAGGAGCCTTTCCTCGCAGCACATCCTATGAGGGTGTGACGGCACGGTCATCAACACAGGACTGTGGAGGGCTCGCCTGAGTTTACACAGCCCGTGACTGACAGAGTCAGGATGCAGCCCCAGGTCTTAAAGGCCGCGTCTGCTGCTTCATCTGGCCGCCAGGCTGCTCACTGCGCAGGCTCTGAACCGGCAGGGCCGCAGGAAGTGGCAACAAAATCATCTGCACCACAGAGAAAGTGTGAACACAGACAAGCCCAAACCGATCATCATAGTTTTGAAGCATCTTGTCTAGGAACAGTTACCGACAGGAAAGTTAACCTGCTGTGCCAAGCGCAGACCTAATCAGGTCCGTTTTTGCCACGAATGCCTAAAGCCCTTCTTTCAGGGCAGAGACGAACCTCGACTCCCATCATCTGTGGCTGCCGTGGGAATTACGAGAATTAAAAGAAATAACGCGTGCCCTTGTGCACCTTAACGCTGTGGGTCTCCTGCGAAAACTACATTCAAACCCAGCTCCCATGTGAACACAACCAGACCAGCCTTGGCAAGTCAGCTTTCATCTTGCTCAATCCTTTCTCTCAGTTTTTCTCTATCAATTTATCACAAGTGTTATCTGTTGAGGGTCTACAATACATCTAGCATTCTTCTGATGACAAAATAAAAAAATCACTCCCTGTACCCTCTGCACTCAAGTACTTTATGATTCAGATTTTGTTCTCCCTTCTGGATGCCTATAATTTCTTCTTGACTGACTAGGGTTTAGAAAACATGGCACGTTCACAACCGTAGGGAGTTAACTGCACGGCACCCATCACAGAGCAAGAAAGGCAAGAAAGGTGTTAGCTCTGACTGCTGGGCTAATTCACCTGGGTCCTGACCTGTATCACCAATGTCCCAGGAATGTAACCTTCCCCATCACACACCCGATGGCAAGCAGCTGTGACATGCTGATTCTGTGGGTAGGACGTCATGCGTTCCAGGTTCATTTGCAAGAGTATTTCCAGGTCCAACTGCCGCCTCGTGGCCACAGCAGAGGTCCTGACCCCTTCAGCCAGCTCCACTGGGCGATGGAATCAAGGCCAGCGATCTATGATCTAATCCCAGTGCCAAGGTGAGTTTGTCAAAGGCCCTGAGAGCAAATTATGTTTTCCCTGCCTGGGGCTTGGTTTCTGTGCTTTAAAAAGGATTCTCAGTATTTACTGCAGTAAAATTAAGCACTTTCAAATTTCGGCCAGATCCCCTGGAGAAATACGGTTTATTAACACAGAACAAATGCAGTGCCTGGAAGGCAGGAGACCCGGATCACAGTCCCTGGCCCACTACTGATTCACTGGGTGGCTTCAGGCAGGGAACTTAAATCAAGTGCATCATTTGAAACGGGCACAGAGTGGACACTTGGCAGGTGGGCAGTGCCCTGTGAGGTCTGAGGCTGGTCCGGTGGCACAACTAAGTCAGTGCAGACGAGGCCCTTTGCCAGGGCCCAGGGCCTTGAGTGCTGTTTTGTAGCTGGCTCAAGGTGGCCATGCTGAAATGTGACCATAAAATTTTTGAAAGCTTGAAGCTGAAGGAACTGGTTGAAACCTGTCCTTGAAATGAGGGGCAGTCCCACATATTAGGTAAGAGCACAGCTTTTGGAGCCAACTCTGTGGATTCGAATCCTGAGTCTACCATTTTCGAGCTTTAGTTTTCTCGTCTGTAAGGTATGAATAAATACCATCTACCTGTCACAGGCTGTTGTGAGGATTAGATGCGTTAATTCTTGTAAAGTAAACACTAGGTGAACATTAGCTATTAGCTAAAAGTTAACAAGGTATTAAAATCAAATGTAATAATTTATTAAGTATACATTTTTTCAGCTTCCAAAGCAGATTTATAGAGAGTTCCAGTTGTAATGAATGAAACTCCATGAGAGAGGTAATAATAAAATACCTAACCTTCTACACCCCTATAGAGTTTGCAAGACACTTTCCCCTGTTTTCTTTGAGGTTCATATTCTCCTCATTTATTCTTTTACAAGTCACACTTCAGCAAAGTAACCAGGCAGACTGGAAAGACCAGAAGCAAAAAGAAAGATAAAAACTTTTTTTTAAATAAAAATCTCAATCCATAGGTTCAATAGCATTCCAGAAACGGCTGGAGAAATAATGCTTTAGAGGCCATCTGCATGCTGGTATCTCCATCTGAGACCTCTCCCCTGAAATACAAACTTGATTATCCACTTGCCAAGTCAACATCTCCACTGGAATTGCAACAGGCATCTCAAAGTCAACATGACTAAAATAGAACTCCTTCTTTTTCTCCCCTCTCCCCATAAACAAGATAATGGGTAAACTGTGATACGTTCACACCTCTGGAACACTGCAGCAATGTATACAGGGGAACTGCAGCTATACTCCCAAAAACATGGGTGACTTTTATAAATATAATACGGGGGAGAAACATAAGCTACAAAAAACTACACATGGTGTGACACCATTTTTTACATATCTCAAAATACCTTTAGCAACGCACATTTGTGTGATAAGATTTATATGTTTGTTTAAAATAAATCGAGAGAATTAAAAACACAAATTTCAGAATTGCAAGGAAGGTGGAGAATAGTGGGAAGGAAGTTCACAGAGGGATCCAGAAGCATCTGTAATGTTCTAGTTCTTAAAGTAGGTGGTGGGTCACTGGAGTACATTTTTTAAAACTGTGCTTTAGAGCTTACGTGTATGTTATGCATAATCTTTTGTATATATCAAATAATCAACAAATTAAAAAGACAGAAATACAACCTGTAAAAATGAACTGTGCTGAAAGTTAATACTTTAAAACAAACTAAGCAGTGAAGGAGAGTAAATCTTGCTAAAAATATGAAGAAATTAATGTATACTAATAAAGTTGGGTTATAGAATATAATTATTTTTACAAGGATGAATAAAACACATATGTAATACATGGATCAAATGCCAAGGGAAAAAAATGACTAGGTTTAGAGGTCAGAACATATTTACTTATCGGGGATCTTTTTTCGCTAGGCTTTCTTTCTTAAAAACAAAATGGATTGATTGATATTACTTGTTTAGTGTTCCCTGTTTAGCAGGTGGACGATCCAAGGCCGCTAAGGATGAGAACATCTCCCTGTCCTGCCCGGGCTTGGGTCTCTCAAGGCTCGTCCAGGAGAAGCCCAGCACCTCACCTGGTGAAGGCCCGCGATTGTGGAGTTACCCTTCTCTCCCCCATCAGCACTGATAGCGGCAGTTTATTGTAGACAGACTTAAAATATACGCTTTCTTTTTTCTAGAGCATCTAAGTTGCAATTCTTAAAATGAACACAGCATCAGAGTCTATTTTTGAAGGAAGTGACCAAGCTCAAAGCAGCACTAGGCATGATGTGCCTTGTTTATTTATCTGTTCGAACAGGCAATGAAACAAAAAGAGGCCTGTGTATTCCTTGTGCTTTTCAAATAGGAACTGGATCTATCTGAATGGCCAGGGAGGAGAAGACAGTTTGATTTAGATTTGGCATGGGTTTAGGGGAAGAAATGTCTTTGTAACTGGTCCTAAATATTATGGCAACTTGGACTGAGTCAGTCTCCAAGGGAGAAGTCGCCACATGTTATAACAGAAGCCAGTGGGCTTGGCAAGGAAGGGAATGAAAGAATTACAATTAAAGCAACACCATTTTTCCACCATGGCGAAGATGCGCTGGCCAGGACCATGGCCTGTCCTCCTTTCCCATGGCTGATCAAACTAGGCACTGCCCTTTCAAATCAGTCTTTATCATCATATTCTGAAGAACACTAAATGCTGAGATTAATGTTAATTTCTAATGAATTCTTAAGGAGAACTTTTTCTTCCTCCTTACTAAATAAAAAGAATAAACGATTCAGAATAGAGATTCAAAAGGAGGAGTGCCAGCAAAAATTCCGTTAAGAAGGTTGACAGAGTACATCTTTCAAATGTACTTATTAATTTTGGAGCTCCAATAAGAGAAGACTGTGATCTGTTTTGATGCATGCTTCCGCCCCCCACCCCCCACCCCACTTAAATTTCTGAAAGTTAGATTCTTGCCTACCTGTCTTGCTATTTTAACTGGTCATTCCCAAACATAAACTGGCCCACTTTGAAGCTTTCCAAAGCTAAGAGGAGGTGAAGTCTGGCACAAAGCAGGCTGTCAGTGAGCGCTTACTGAGTGAATCTGCATTTCTGCATGGCCTTGAGTTGGATGTAAATTCTAAGGCTTCTTACATTAACGGTAATTTTTCGGTGAACATCATCATAACTTACTATTTCCAAGAGGAAAAATAAGCTTATATAAATGGTACTGAATACAGTATCTAGTTTTCATTTATGAGAAGCAAAGGAAAGGAATTTTGAGGAAAACATGAGACAAAATATAAATATAAATCATACAGTTTCATTTTACAAAGTGGTTTTCCAAGTATACCGTGTATTTCACTGAAAAAGAAAGGAGATATATATGTTTGTGAGATAGGCAGGTGACAAACTAAGGGGCATGTGTGTGCATGCGTGTGCATGTGTGCGAGACCAAGAAAGCATGAGACAGACACAGACAGAAGGAGAGACAAAGAGGAACCTGGAATAATTAAAGAAACAGAGAGTTTAAGGAATGTTTGAAAAATACATAATTGATGATTCCTTAAAAGCACCAGAATTCCTTAGATGTTGCCCTAGACCAGTGTGGCATACCAGCTATGAAAAGTCGGTCCTGAATGCTAATGACAGGGATGTACACAGTACCATGCAGATTTCTTTTGGGAAGGAGAGCTACTGACAGAGCCATGTAGCACTGACTGAAGCCCAGGCTGATAGGCTCATCTTGAGGAGAAAACACCCTCAAATAGGTGCCTGAGGGCTAAACCCACATGCTCTGTAATACCCTCTCTCCCCATCCCCATGGCTATTTGGGAGTGATCTCAGAGAGCGGAGTGAGTCCGTCAGTCAGTCAACATATATGTATAAGAACCTACTACGTGTCAGGCACTGCACTTGGTAGATGCAGAAATATGATGATGAACTCAGTGAAAAACAAAGTTCCTGCCCTCATGGACACCAGGGAGCTGGCAGCAGAGGTACGGCAGAGTGACTGAGAACACGGCTGGGGTCATTAGATGAGGTTTAAATCCTGCCCTGGAAAACACTGTTTAACTCCCTAATTACTGCTTTCTTTATATGTAAAATGGGATGATAATGTTGAGAAGAGTCCAGGAGATCATGTTTGTAAAGCACTTAAAACAGTCCCTGGCACACTAAAGGCCCCATAAATGACAGTTACGAGGGTTACTTCCTCAGAGAACTGAAGGACACCCACAAAGAAGTTTGCCATCTTCTTCCCCAGAACACACCCCAAATTGTTGGACAAGGAACTAAGCCACATCACCACTTGATCACATTTCTGTATGACTTTTGGCAAATCAGGTAGCCAACAGTGTCACTGAGCTAGACACGAAAGTCTAGTTGCTAAAAATATACCCCAGCAAGAATATACCCCATACTGTTGCTATAATGGGAATGTTTTCTGTTTCTCAGGGAGGTAGCAAGAGAGTACCACTGGAAGGCCTCTTGAAAAATCACTTAGAGCATTTCTCTTTTAAAACAAGCCCTGGGCTTCCCTGGTGGTGCAGTGGTTGAAAGTCCACCTGCTGATGCAGGGGACGTGGGTTCGTGCCCCGGTCCGGGAAGATCCCACATGCCGCGGTGCAGTTGGGCCCGTGAGCCATGGCCGCTGAGCCTGCGCGTCCGGAGCCTGTGCTCCGCAACGGGAGAGGCCACAACAGTGAGAGGCCCGCGTACCACAAAAAAACAAAACAAAAAGCCCTACCAAAGCACCACTAACCATGATGAAGGTTCTAGATGATGGCTCCAAAGGGACAGATGAGAGGCTACATTCAGGATATCTTAGACTGAGAAGCAGTAGAGCAGAAGGGTTAGGAGCACAGGCTCTGGAGCCAGGCTGCCTGGGCCCCACGCCTGGCTCTCTCACTCACCTGCTGGTCAGCAATGACCATGCTGCTCGCTGGGGCTCGGTATTTAAAATCGGTCACAGGGGGTTAATATCAGTCCCTATCTCTTTGGGTAGTTGTAAGAATTAAAATCACTAACATCTGTGAAGCAATTATGATAGACCTGAGCCCTAGAAAAACAGTCTATAAATGTTAGCAATAATTATGCCTGGCAAACCCAGTAACTTTATTATGCTGCTAATAAGCATGTGAGAGCCAAATAGCAAGAGAGCAACTGAACCACACCCGAGGCGTCGGGAGTCCTCTCCTTGGCCCTCACATCTTCTTTCTGCATCACACTGGGTGCACCACATCCCTTCGGTAATTCGCTCTCCTCACCTACACGACAAGCAATATACATCTCCACCAGGAATGCCTAGAGAGGCCTGATGCCGTTTTCTGCTAATATCAACAGCAGCTGAACAGTTTAAATTTCTGTATCTTCCTGTCTATATTAGTCAGAGTTTTCCAGAGAAAGAGAGCCAATAGGATGTGGTGTGGAGGGGGCAGGGGAGAAAGAGACAGAGATCAAGAGATGGAATTTTAAGGAAATGCTTAGGCCAATTCCACTGGGGTTTGACAAATCCGAAATCTGCAGGGCAGGCTGGTGACCCAGGGAAGAGATGATGCTGTGGTCTCAAGCCGGCAGGCAGTCTGGAGGCAGAATTCCTTCACCCCTGGGGGACAACAATCTTTCCCTCTTAAGGCCATCAATGGATTGAATGAGGCCCACATACCTTATGGAGGATAATTGGCTTTTCTCAACAGCCCTGATTTAAATGATCTCAGCTAAAAACACCTCCAACAGGTCTTTTTATTCACCTTCTTGACTGGTGTTTCACCAAATACCTGGGCACTGTGACCTAGCCGAGTGGACACATAAAATTAACCATCACACTATCCTTTCAGAAGAGACGGTGTTCAGATGATTCTTTGCTGCAGGAAAAGCCTCTAAGAATGCACAGCAACTTCACTTTCTGAGACCAGATTAGAGGCAAGAAATTCGGAGGAGGCACCCATTTCTTTAGAGATGAATTCTAAGGCTGAAGAAAAACCTTGAAAGCAGACACAGAAGATGGTATCTGAATAGTAAGTAGGAAGAGTCAGGAGAATGTACTCCAGTCCACAGAAAGGACAAGCCTTTAGAACAAGGGCTGCAAACTCCGTACCTATACGGGCCAGACAGATAAGACAAATGAGTGAAATGAACAGGGTGGGGGGACATGCAGAGTGCACAGTGCACGCCCCATGTAAAACTGCTCCCCAGCTTCTGGCCGAGGAAGGCTCCAAGTCCAGCTTTCTTTCTGCAACAGCTCGAGGGGCACACACAAGCATGAGCCCGTGGGAGGACAATCGACTTTCGATCAGGTCAAAGGAGCCCTGTCTCTCTCTTCCACCACTCATTAGCAGCATGACCTAGAATAAGTTCCTTAAAACTCTCCAGGCCTCTGTTTTGTTTGTAGAATGAGGTCACTGCCACTTACACTACAGAATTATTGTGAACACTCAGGGAAAAGTGCCCAAAATGTGACAGTTGATATACACGCTTCCGACTTTGCTTTTATTAACCACCATTTATATGGCACTTACTATGTGCAAGGCACTACTTTGCAACTCATTTAATCCTCACAACAACCCCACGAGGCAGGTACTCATTTTGCAAAAGAAGCAGGGAAAGGGTAAATAATTTGACCAAAGACACACAGCAGAGAATACTAGAAGATTGTCAAAAGATATAAAACAATAGGACTATTAGATGCTATAATAATTCTATCCCTCCAGCTACCAGAAGATTCTCTGTCTTTTCTTTCAACCTAAAATTTGTTGCGAGTGTAGGTGATGCTTGCTGCAGGTACCCATTGACTCCCACTCACTCCTCCACGGCTTGCATGCCCTGCCCCCACCACTCCATGAGCCTCTCCCTTAAAGGCACTCATGACTCTGGGCTCAGCAATCCGAAGGCCTCTCACAGTCCCCTCCCTTACCCCTGCGTTAGTGGGGCACCTCTCAACAGTTCCTCTCCGCAGCACCAACGTCCACTGGCCTTCTAAGGCTCTGAAGTTCCCCGTTTTCCCCTTTGGAAGCTCCTCCGCGGTCTCCTCCCACCCCTTACCCCCCCACCCCAGAGGTGAGTCCTAGGGCCCGTTCACTCTCTCCTCAAGCTCCGACGCTGTGCACGCAGTCCATGGAAATCACGTTTTCAACTCACACACCTCAGTGCCCAACCTCCATACCTACGCAGCAGGTAGTGACCGACCTACACGCTGACCCTCTCCCCTGCAAGTCCTGCCAGCAACCTGTGTGACTAACCTGCACATGAACACCCGTCCAGCACGGGTCTGTTAGCTCCTTAACCTCCTCATATCCCACGGCCAGCTCTCCCCTCCTCTGGGCCTGTCCACTCCAACGACCTTGCTCTCTTACTATCACTTGAACTGCTTCACTTCTGAACTAGTACATGCTGATGTCCCTCTCTCTGACCACGATCCCCTCTCCTTCAGCTCCCTTTACTAATTATTTAGGATACCAGTTGGTTACGTAGGATAACCAAACCTAATAATCCTAAACCCCACATCTGATCCTTCCACCGTGCCCCCTAGGAAAGTACCAGCAACAACCCAGCTGCCCAGTTAAGAAACTTACATGTTAACTTTTATCCTTCTCTCTCCCTCATCCCCCATATCCAACAACCCCGCAAATTCCATACGTCTACCATTCTTAAACATCAACCAGAGTCTCTCTACCCGGATCACCCTCACCTCTCATCTAGAATCCTCTCTCCAGTGAACTCGTGACCAGTTTTCCTGCTTCTGGTACTTGCTTCCCTAAAATCTGTTCTCCAGCAGACAGAATGGTCCTTCTAAAACATAAGTCTAATCACATCACCCCAGTGCCTAAAACCCATGAATACTTCCCACGTCCTTAACGAGATGATCAGATCCCCTAATACAGCTTCTGGGGCATTTCTTGATCTAGCTGCTGCCCACCCCCCTGGCCGTATCTCCTGTTTTCTCCGTTTCAGCCCCACATAATTTCCAGTTCTTCAGATGTATCATGCTTCTCTCTTGCCTCTGGGGTCTTGGTACATTCTAGTTCCCCTACCTGGAATATGCCTTTTTCTTCCTTTTTACCTTGGCACTCATCATGCAAGTGTCATGTTAAGTACTATAACTTCCTTCAGAGACTTCCCGGTCCCCAGACCTGGTTAGGTGCCCCGGGTCGGTGTGCCTGTAGCAAATCTGCACTCCCCTCCCCCTACATTACAGTCGCCCCACAGTATGGGGTCTCCCTCGCCAGCCTGTTCTGTAGGGTAAGACCACGGCTCTCTCGTTCACTGTATTCCCACTGCCACGCGGTGCTCGTCCCTAAGGACACTCAGCAAGTGTGTGTTGAATAAAGGAGCACGCAGCTGATTCTGAAATCCCCGTCTCTGATCCTCTTAACTTTGTCCCTGAGATTCAGCTCCACAACTCCAGTTGCCTGATGGATGTCTTACCAGTATCTAATCTGAACAGGTACAGAGTGCACAGGGATCATCTTCTCTCTCCCATCTGCTCTCTTCAAAACCTAGTACAGTAGAAAGAGAACAGGTATGGAAATCAGGGATGCCTGGAATATGCTGCTCTATATCCTATTAGCTGGGCAGCTTTAGACAAATCTTTCTCCGAGCCTTAGTTTTCTCATCTCTGAAATAAGGGCAAAAATACCAACCTCATAGAATTAGTCTAAGATTGAATGAGATGATGTATGTGAAATGCCTGGCAAATGACATAGAAATAACAAATGGCACCTGAGTTCAAAAATCTGGAGTTGGGGCTTCCCTGGTGGTCCAGTGGTTAAGGCTCCGCACTCCCAGTGCATGGGGCCTGGGTTTCCTCCCTGGTCAGGGAACTAGATCCCACGTGCATGCCACAACTTAAGAACCTGCATGCTACAACGAAGACCTAGTGCAGCCAAAATAAACAAACAATGAATATTTTTTTAAAAAATCTGGAGTAATTCCGCTTCTATCCTCCTCCCCGCCAGGCAACCCCTCTCATCCAGGCCCATTCCAGTCATGTCCCCTCACTTAGGCCCCCTGCACCTCCCTCCTGGACTATCACAGCAGCTCTGCTGGGCTTCCCTGGCTATGGTTTTCTCACTGTCCAGGCCACCCCACACACTGATTCCAGAAGATCCTATTGTCATTCACCTGACCGAAATTCTTCAACTGTTCCCGTGACTTAGTATCCAGTCTAAATCGTTCAGTCATAAGCCTTCACAGCCCTCCTGGGCCGGCCTCAACTGACCTTTGCTGCCTTCTGTTCCCGTTAGTCACTTATACACACACTGTTGCCCAGCAACAACACATTAGTCACTGCCCACTCCGCCCACCGGTTCTTCCCATCCCTTTCTATATGTCTCTGCTCATGTGTCCTTGGACTCAGACCCTCGCAGTCCTCAAGTCCAACACCACCTTTCTTGGTCTGGCCAAAGCCTCTTCGATCCATGATGCATTTCTTGATGGCCCAGTCTGAGAAAAATCTCTTCTACAAATGTGTAGTGTGTTTATCTCTTTTCTTTTATACATTTTATCTCTCTTCTCTATGTTCATCTATGCGCGGAACCTTAGCTCCAAGCTCTCCGCAGGCAGCATGACGTCCGGGCCCACACTGTCATGCTCAGGAAAGGCACCCAGGAAACAGCAGCTGCATGTGCACACCCACAGGGACCTGCTGAGGATGTACCAGCATCTGGGGGGCTGCAACTGTCAAGCTTCTGCTCAGCTCCTAGAACAGTGCCTGGCATAGAGCGGCACTCCACAAATAACTGTTAAATGAACTTATCCACAGGGAGATCACCTATTGGCTGTGGGACAGAAATTCTGTCCCCGCGGAATAAAACACGAAAGAAGACCTGAGGAAGCCTTTTCTCTCCCACCATATACTCAGGATGCAGGCCAGCTTCAAGTTCACTGTCTCCCGAAAGCTAGACAGCTACTCTCAGCAATCAATATGGCATGTAACGCTTTGATATATCTAATGTGTCCAGAGTACTCAATTTTAACATGTAAGTAAGAATCATTCCTCAAAAACAGTCTCCTTTGGAGAACATGGAGTTACTCTAACAATGTCCAAAATCTTTTATAGACCTCACCTTTTATATAGCCACAACTTCTTTGTTTAAAAAAAAAAAAAAGATGTCTATTACAGAATGAACACCTTTTCTCATAAGGCTTTCAACTAGCTGAGAATTAAAGAATTTCAGAAATAAAATTCCCATCTCCTTACCCTTAAAGTAGAAGGTGTTTTTCAGGGCTTTCATTTCCAAAATTCTATTATGTGAGCCACTTTATAAATCATGTACACAACAATCCTCATCTTTCCATCAACTATTATGTGAGCCACTTTATAAATCATGTACACAACAATCGTCATCTTTCCATCAAGTTTGGTTTTTATTTTTTGCGGTACGCGGGCCTCTCCCTGTTGTGGCCTCCCCCGTTGCTGAGCACAGGCTCTGGATGCGCAGGCCCAGCGGCCACGGCTCACGGGGCCCAGCCGCTCCGCGGCATGTGGGATCTTCCCGGACCGGGGCACAAACTCGTGTCCCCTGTATCGGCAGGCGGACTCTCAACCACTGCGCCACCAGGGAAGCCGTCCATCAAGTTTTAACTGCCCCCCTCCAACCCCGCCGGGCTCTGGCGACACCATGCACCACGTGTATCTCTGTTATAGTACTTGTCAATCTGTGATGTTACCTCTTTATATGTCATTTATCCCACTCAACTGTCCTCCTGGAGGCAGGCCCCTGACATGCCAGTTTCTGAATCTGCAGTGCTGACTGCTGGAATGTAGTCGGTGGCTCAGTAAATGTTTACATGAATCAATGACTCAAATCAGTTAATGGATCATAAACCTTTTCATCAGACCTAACTACTGGCTCCTTCCTACCCTCCAAGGCCAGAGAATTCCCATCACTGTGGATAATAAAACAGGAAGGGAGGCTTTTAAGGCAATGGCG
This sequence comes from Neophocaena asiaeorientalis asiaeorientalis, assembly GCF_003031525.2. NCBI lineage: Eukaryota > Metazoa > Chordata > Mammalia > Artiodactyla > Phocoenidae > Neophocaena > Neophocaena asiaeorientalis. Next base: position 4,864,195 of record NW_020172457.1, on the reverse strand, counting down.
AAAAAAAGTTTTGAATGTGTCCTTGGCAAAGATGGCATCGCTGTAGGAGAAGTTTAAATTCTTCCCAGCTAACACAGTACTTTAGGGAGGCAACATCCATTTGCACATCTATGTGTCTTTTGCTCTGTGAGTTAAAATATTAATTGCATTACTTTAGAGTCACACCTTATACATGTGCTTCATTTAATTAGTTTATTTAGTTGCCCTGAAATATATACTGATGGGTAAAAACAAATTAGTGTAAATCACAACTTTAAAAAGATAGTTAGGGAAGCATCTAGTTCAATGTCCAAATTACATGAAAAAGCCAAAAAGACCCGCCCGCTCAGCACCGTGTACCCTTCAGTGATTAGGAAATGAGCTACTTTTCAGGTATCATCCAATCCAAACTGTTGTCAGTGTCTCCAGAATCTACAGACTGCTCTTCCCAACGTTCAACAACATAAGCACATCTTAGTTTCCAAGAAACCTCATTACAGGTTGATGACAAATTTGAAAAAATACTCTAAATAAAATTACAGACAATGACTCTGACATTTGGGCTTTCCAAACATACTGCTATGGGTTTAAGAAACACATTTCCACGTCACAGAGAGTTCCAAAAATCAGCATATTCTGCGGAGTCCACTATCTACCGCTTGGGGAGGCTTAAGAGAGTGTGTTAAGGACCAAATCCTTTTAGATAACGGCTGGCACTTTGCTAGGTTTTGTATATGAAAAGTGAAAACAAAAATAACCAAAGGGGGCTTCCCTGGTGGCGCAGCGGTTGAGAGTCCGCCTGCCGATGTAGGGGACACGGGTTCGTGCCCCGGTCCGGGAAGATCCCACATGCTGTGGAGCGGCTGGGCCCGTGAGCCATGGCCGCTGAGCCTGCGCATCCGGAGCCTGTGCTCCGCAAGGGGAGAAGCCACAACAGTGAGAGGCCCGCGTACCACAAAAAAATAAAAAAAAAAAATAAAATTTCAAAAATAACCAAAGGGTTTAGAATTTTTCAGTTATAATAAATTTTCTGTCAAAGACAGAAAGTATTATTTCATATTCTCTTAAATATTTTTAAAAGCAGCACATATTTCTTCCATTTAAAGGTGTGGAAACCGAGGCAAGAAAGCTCAATCGTTTTGTTAGAATACTCTATGTTTCAAAAGCAGTTAAAGCCATGACCCCAAACTACAACTCAACTCTCCAATAACCTATTCTCACGAGAAAAGGTTTAAAAGGCTTATTGCTTAACTGAAGGATAATCAATGCAAGTTATTTCAATGACTGGACCAAAAAAGCTGCAGTTGACCAGTAGATCACTGAGTATCCTGGAGACCTGTTAACCTCTTTGTCCACAATTTCCCTTGAGATTATATATATATATATATAAAATAATTAACAGGTGTCCTTGGTTTTGATAATAATAATATTCCTGTACATCCTCACTGGACAGCTACGTGCTGCCATCTTCTACATTATGCCCGGTGGAGTGTAAACAATGTTTCATGAAAAAACAAAATCAATAAAAGTAGAAACCCCCCACTTTTTCTGCCAGTAGTGCCCTCAGCGACAAAAGGGGCAATGACACCAACAAAGGGATTACAATACTCTCAGACAGAATTCAAGCAGAATTCTAAATGGATAAATTCATGTTATAAACTTTTTTTTTTTTTTTTGCAAGTGCCTTGCCTGCTTATGTTACTATTCATTCTGAGATAGACAGATCATCAATGACCTTCTGGGTCACTGACTAGGGAGAAAGCCGACTATAAAAAAGAGTGGGAGAAAAATAAGAGGGGGGGTTGCTTCCTTCCACCCCAGACCCCCTACTGCCTTGAATGAAAGAAGACAGATGGCAGCCACCTTCCCCTTTAATTAGGAGGGGCAGCTCAGAGGGGACAGCCCTGCTCACTTGGCACCATCTTTAACAAACCGTTCGATGGTAATGCTCTGCTCATTCACCCTTGTTTCAAACTGTTCGCAATCTTTGATTTATAAACCAAATCTCTGTAAATTTAATTGTGAAAAACTATAGCTCTGAGCACAACACTGAAAGTACCTTCAGAAAGAAGGTACTTAAAGATGTTTGCTGAATTAATAATTCACAGACATTCACATAGGGAGCCTGGAGTGTTTCAAATGAAATACAGACACCTCAAGTCCTACCATCACCACTTTGAGATAAAAAGGGAACTCCCACGGCACAGAAGCCCGAACTTAAATTCACACTGTATTCCACGCTAGAGTTAGAAGCTAAGACCCCTGACTTCTGCTTTCCAACGCCACACTACAGACATGCTGCCCCCTTCTACCTTCAAAGTGTCACTGTTTAAGTTCAGAGAAGTCAAGAAAATTCTCCGGTAAAAGCAGTCCCTTTTATGAGGATAATTTAAATTACAAATCACAAACCACTCTGCATTTCTATTCGTTTTGCATTTTCAAAACCACAGAGCTTTGTATTAAAAATTTATCAAGCCGTGTAACATCTCTGGAGACAGGATCAGCATAAAAAACAAACAAACAAAAATGTAAGATGGGCCAAGTGTCAGAATCAGGCTGGTGTCACAGAATCTTCTGTGTAGGAGATGAAGCCTCTTAATTATTATTTTTTAAAGTTATTAAACATATTTTCTATAAATCTACAAGGCACGGAACTTTCTAACATGAAGGGAAAATTCGGTTAGGACTTTATACATTTTATCCCATTTTTATATTAATTTATTTTCCCAACATCATTAAATAACTTGTATTCTTCAGGTCCTTTCCATTTCCTGACAGGCTTTAAAATTACAGCCTTTTATCCAACAGCCATTCCCACCTAGTGTCTGCAGTTCCCACGTGCAGACACCCCCGTCCTCATACCTGTCTTTTACACGCACTCTTCCTGCTTCCCAATGGAAATAAGGGCAGTGAACTGGGGCTGTTTTGCTAGATATGCTCCTGGCTGCAGCTCATAAAAAGCCTTGTCTGTGTCACCCACCCGCATTTAATTAATGGCAAAGTTCTTGAACCATTTAAAAAGAGAAAAAAAGAGAACTTTTTGTTTTCTCATTGATGATAAATTTCAGTCTCTTTTTACCTCTTAACAAGCCAGCCAGCAGCTAGATACAGGAAGAGACAGAAAAGATAAAAGAAGCAATCAGCTATTCAACAAACTTCATCTCCTACTTCCCAATGAAAAGGAAAAAAAAAAAAAAACCTTGGCATTTGCCAGATACTGAGTGTTTAATAATGTTAGCAAGAAAAACATGTAGGAGAGACTGACTAAAAACAAACAAAACTTACTTTGTTTTCCAGCACAGTAAGCAGGTCCGGAAGGAGATGAGGGTAATTCCCTTCCTCAAGGCCCCTGCTTTCACTTTATAAGCTGTGTTTACACTTAACATCCAGGTTTGCTGTGGAACTCCAAAATGCCTGCGCTTCTCAGGATGCCCCAAGTTCACAGTTCAACTCAGAAGCTTCACCAAGGACCAGGAATCTCCAGGGCAGACCAAGGCGACCTCTGGGCGCCACGTGGCACCACTGCTGCTATTACCACACGCACGCCTGGGACACCCACTTGTTAGGTCAGGAACCAGGCCACCAGCAGATAACGGCTCAGACGAGCATTCAGAGACTTGAGCCTCTGGCATTCTCAGGTTCAAGGTTGGAAAATGTATTAAGACGAGAACCATGCAGTCAGCAGCATTCTGCGCCATTAACTTTCTCGCACGTAGATGCCTGTCTAAATAAGTGCGAAAGGTACAAAATTAGAAGGAGTGTTTTACTGGTGATGGTGATTGGCATTTGCTCTCTAAAACTGCATTTAAGAATCCTGGATCAGCAGTATTTTCATTTCCTCTGTGGAAACTATGGAGAATCAATTTAAAAAAACCAAAACAGGGAAAAAGTATAATTCTGCTTAAAAATGTAACCCTTACTAAATCTCATCTGGTTAATTTTTTTTTTAATCCAAAAAGTAGGAAGAAAAACCCAACCTATAAATTTGATGTTTGTTTTGAAAAATTACTTCATCCATGTACTGTCCAGCTCATAAAAACAAACCTTCTTCCAGCAAAACGGGACACTATGACCTTGTTTACTGCAGTGTTTTGAAACTGCTGTCTCGTAACTCCTGACATCACTGGACATGTATTAGCACCTTTACTGCTGTTGGCTGCACATGCTGCTACCCTGACTGTCTTGAACCACCTCTGGTTGAACAAATACTCCACACAACACTAGGGATACTGGCATTAGCATTAAGCCCACAGAACTCACATGATACCTTTTGTAAGTGTCACATCTCTCTGATCACTTTTACAAGAAAACAAAAGCATCCAACATCTGATACTTTTTCAAGTCCCAGCATCCAGACCTGGTACAGACCATTCTTTCTTCTGACCCTCTCCTTGCCCAAGAGAGGGGCTTCTTTCCTCACCGATCGCCATATTGGCAAGAATTTCTGCCACAGAGCTTTACTAACAGAGGATCCTGACCTACTTTCTCCCAATAAAAAAAATTCCCACAAACTTTCCTAGAGGATAATTTATTTTAGCGTATTTTAGAGTTTCAAAGAGCACTGTTGCTGCACTTTCAATTTTGATAAAGTCAGATTTGTCCATTTCTTTTTCTTTTGTGGAACACGATTTTGGTATTGTATCTGACTGTTACATTTTTAAAGAGATAATTTTCTCCTGTAAGTCTGACACTTCCCTTCTGTGTTCTTCAATTCTTACTCTGGATCTAGCAGAATTAAAAAAAAAAAAAAAAAAAAAAGAGGATAGTTGCAACACAATTTAATTGTGTAAGTCACAGTAAAATTTGAGCGAGCATCTCCCATAACCCATCTCTTTAAATAAAACTAAATTCTGGTCCTACGATGGTAGTGCAATTTTACAGAGAAGTATTTAAAAACCCAAGTTCAAACTATCTGAAATCAACTGCTAACATTCCCGGTCCTTTCCTGAAACAATCTGCAAAACATCAAGTCCTCAAACTATAGTCACCAAGAAATAAAAAACACCAAATACATACTTGAGCAATTATGGCCCTTGTTGGTCAGAGAAGAATAAAAAGAAAAGCGTCCAGGGTTAATAAAATTAATTAACTCTAGCTAAAGAACTACTAAAAAGACCCTCCAAATATCATGCCGTTACTATGACAACTTCAAAATTGCTTTGAGAAAATGTGAGGGATTTTTGGATTCATGATAAACCAAGTGTCATCCAGCCTGCTAGAAATTACTTTCATTTATATCAGGCAGCAGAAGGGTTAAATGGCCATTTACAACTCTGAAATATCAAATCGTTACCTTTCGAGAGATGCCCGTACTCTCCATTCAGATCATGAAAAGAGTAAGTAAATGAACAGCTCTCCCAGTAATCGGAACCCTTTTGATTTCAGCCCTGCAACTACACCACTGCTACGTTCTATCTGCCTGGTACTTCATTTTTATAATGAAAGCAAACTCTGATGCACTCTGAAAGGGAAGGGACAAAAGAAAAAAAACAAAAACAAAAACAAAAAACCACCCTAACAGTCTCTAGTTTCCAAATACAAATAGGCAAACACACACACTCTGATTTTCTAGGCATCAATAATGAAACAGAAAAAGAAAACAGCATTTTTCCCTTAAAATTCCTGCTCTTAGGTATTTAGACAGATTTACATTTTACATAATCTTGATGGCTCAATCAGGAAGTGAAATTTTTAAGTGCGTGTGTTACGGACGGGAGGAATCACGTGACCCGTAGAGCAAAGAAAATTATGCAGTAGACTAGCATGCTAAGAAAAATAAACTTAACAGGAGTTTAAAAATACTGTCTTTGGGATTCACTGAGCCATGAATATATTACGGCTTTTAAGAAATAAAAATTCATTTGGAAGCCTTGAAAATAAACCCTCGGGATGTTTTAAAAAATATTACAAGATCAAAGCAATGCACTATGAAAAACAAAAGTTTAATTAATAAAGAAACTGTTTCTATGAAGATCATAACCATTCAAGGTTTATTTTAAAGATGATTTTTCATGTTATTTGAAGATCAGGCAAGACATAGTTGTAATGAAACGAAACATAGTTGCAGCTATGTATAGATATTTGTGCTTTATTTAATATATAGTGCTGTGTGCTCCTGGAGCACAAAGAAAAAACTGTTTAGGTTTATCCAGACTTCACACAAGTTTTATAGACTTCAAGTGGTTACTGTATTTTATTACAGCAAACACATTCTCAAGAGGAAAACATCAACACCACAGAAATTTTCATCTGAGGTTATTTCACTCTGGAAACCAAAAAGTGGGAGATAAACATTAAAACACCTTAAAAAGTGTAATGGATTGACTGATACATGACTTCATCATATAAAAACTACCTGACCATAGTCTCTGTGCTGGTTGTCTAAAACAGAGTATGTTAACATAAACATATTTGAAATTCAAAAGGTTTGGCCTGTGACTGTTTTGTTTCTCAACGCAATTTCTGTTATTAATTTGTTAATAAATAATAGTTTGTTAATACCAATAAAAACAATTAACATGGTTGACAGCAGGTATTTGTACCTCATAACTATTACTTTTATCACCTAATGCTTCACATTTTTCAAAATGCTTTTCATATCTTTATTTCAGCTTTTTAAAAAACTTCATACCCCAGGCAAGTGGCAGGGCAAGGTCGGTGACAAACATCAGTTCTGAGTGTTTCCTGATTACTAGGCTCATCTTTTAAAATTCTTAAACACAAGAGGTAGCTGGAGAAGAAATTATTAGGGAAGACGGAAGACTCTCAGAAGGGAAGCTTGAAATAGACTAGGAACGGTCGGGAATGGTAAGAAGCAGAAACGCCCCAAGGTGGAGTATTACGTGATACTGTGATATTCTTCCTAAACTTGGTATCATACTGGCTGACTGGATTAATAAGGAAAGATGAACTAGTTACCAAGAAATGTTCCCCAAAAAAGTCATAGCACAACCTAGCTCTGCCGCTTGCCGAGACCATAACTTATTGAGACTAAATCTCAGATTTATTCTATAAATCAGGAAATTAGAGAAGCTAAGAGACTTTCCTATGTTATACAGATAGTTGACTGACAGCTGAAACTGGACCCAAGCTCTCTGACTTTCCCAGGCTAGGATTCTTTTTTCACCACGTGCCGCCTTACAGCTATACCCTGAGGTTCAAGTAAGCCTCCAATGAGCCGAGCCCTGGTAGCTTATCTTAGTCGAGGGAAACTGAAATGGGGTCGAGACTTCGGGAGGCTCACTCTGGGCTACTTAGTCCCCAGCTCGTGGGCCCCCATCCCTTATTACCGCTGCCGTCTCTGTCCCCCACCAACCTGTGCGGAGCATCATACTTCCCGAGCCGGAAAGAGACATGGCAAGTTCTGCGCTGAGAAGTGAAGCTACTGATCCTGTCCACAGGTATATCGCAGCCTCCTCATTTTTCTCAGTGGGAAAATCAAGGCACTAAAATAAGAAAAAGCACTTGTTTTGGCTCACATCACAATTTTACTGGGATTTTGGACAAACATGAGAACAAGATAATATTCTTGAAAAAATAAAATTAGCTCCCACTTTATAACCTTCATCAGAATTAATTTTGTGGAGATTAAAGAGTTAAATGTAAAAGGGGAGAAAAAGAAACAATTAGAAGAATATATTTCTGAATTTGAGATAGGAAAAAAAGTCTTAGCTTTACAAAAGCAATGGAGAAAAAGCAACAAAAGGCAAGGTAATCAACTCAATCTGACAACATTAAAATATTAAAATCTGTAGCTTCAAAACCAGCAGACAAAACTGCAAGGTAAACAAAAAATAAAATACTTGCAAGAGGATAATATATTTTATATTATTATAAAGGTAAAAGGTAAAAGATACTAACAAACAATTCAGCCCAAAATATAAAATGTCAATTAACACGAAAAAGTATGGAATTTCGCTAGCAAACACCAAGATTTTTTTCATCAATCAGATTCACAAAAATGCACAACCAAAAGAGCAAAGCAGGTGAGGTGAGGTGAGATGATCATTTCAGGAAATCAGCAATATCTTTTTACAAACCCTCTGACTGATTAACATGTCTATAAATATCTCCTGAAGAAACAATCACAGATACACAGGAAGATAACTATACAAGGATACACATACAATAACTTACAATAACATAAAACGGGAAACAACATAAACATCAAAAATTGGAGGAAAGCATGTGACTAAATAAATCAGCAAATTCATATGTTTAAATCATGGTTTTTGGAGAATACTTAACGACACTGGAAATCACAAAATATAATGTTAGGTAAACGCTGGATATAAAATTGTATATAAATATGATATCAGTGGAGAGAGGGACAGACAAACGGTGGGGGGTGCGGGGGTGTAGAGGAGCTAATCTCAAAGAGAGACTGGAAGAGCATACATTTAAAAAGCTTGAGAAGGGGTGGGCAGAGAACTTAGATTTTCATTACTTCTTTGCAAAACTGAGATATCTGACATTTCGTATGAGAAACATTATTTTTATAATTAGAAAAATGTTATATAACCTAATGAACACCCTGTAAATATCTCTCAGTCATATAAAATAATTAAACTATTTACAAAGACCTAACAAGAGAATGCTTACACTTTACGTGCAAAAAAGTACAAGACAATATGATCTTAAATAGATAAATATTCACATTAAAAAGACCAGAAGAATATGCATCAAGATGACAGTGGCTGCTTTTTGACAGTGCTATTGTGTGTAACACTTTTTCTATACAAGTTTTCTATGATTGTCATATATTGTTTTCATGAGGAAAAATAGATAGATATCAATATCACAACTATAGGACTGATAACATCAAGAAGATGCTACTATTAACAGTTAAATTTCAAAATACAGAAGGTCAATAGCCACAAAAATCTGCCCTGTCACTAAGGTGTCTTTTTTTAAAAATTTAGGAACCACTGGTATGTCTTCAGGAAATAGCAGGAATTGGTGGGTGTCCAGGAGGTGGGAACGAATAATATTTCTTAGTTGCCAAACTGTTTTCTCCACATAGCAGCAGCTCTGTGAGGGCCACACTGAAGCATGAGAATCTTGACAGCAGAACGTTCGTTATTAGCAAAATGGCAGAGAAGATTGATGGGCGAGGGGTGGTAAATGGCCAAAAGAGGAAGGCAAGAGTTCGTGAAAACAACAGAAGCATCAAGAAAGAAGATTCAAGAAATCATTAGATCCAAAATAATTAAAAGAAGGGTCTCAAAGAATTATTTGTATACCTATGTTCACAGCAGCATTATTCACAATAGCCAGAAGGTGGAAGCAACCCAAACATCCAATGAATGGATAAACAAAAATGCGGTCTATACGAGCAACAGAATGTTACTCAGCCTTAAAAAGGAAGGAAATTCTGATACGTGGTACAACATGGTTGAACCTTGAGGATATCATGCTAAGTGAAATAAGCCAGTCCCAAAAAGACAAATACTGTCTGAGTCGACTTATATGAGGTTCCTGGAGTAGTCTAATTCACAGAGACAGAAAGAACTATGCTTGCCAGGGGCTGAGGAGAAGGGAGAATGGTGAGTTGGTGTTTCATGGGAATGTAGTTTCAGTTTTGCAAGACGAGAGGGTTCTGGAGATGGAGGATGGTGATGGCTGTTCAATAATGTGAATGTACTTAATGCCATTACACTTAAAAATGGTTAAGATCGTAAATTTTACATTGTATGTATTCTACCACAATTTAATAATATATGTGTGTGTGTGTGTGTGTGTGTGTGTGTGTACACATACCATTAAAGAAAAAAAGAAAGAGAGAAAAGAATAAAGAAAGAAAGAAGTCATTAGAGTTAGTAGTTCTGAAGAAGGCTTTTGACTTGGCAGGAAACACAGTTTAAAGGATGTCAAGGGTGTAGGCGTCAAAATAAAATAGACCTTATTTCTGATACATCTTTAAATACAATTACAGAAGTCAGCTCAGAAACAGAGACGATCAGAAGTGAAAATCAGAAGGGACATTATGTTTAACTTGAAAAGAACATACCAGACCTCTCTGTGGTTCTCTGAGACCCTCTCATTATAGCCAGCTTGAAAAATTCCCCAGGACTAGGAAAGAACCTGCAAGCCCAAGAAACAAGATGACATTTTCCCACCAGCTAACAGGAAAAAACATAACTATGAGGGAAACCCTGAGTGTCTTAAAAACGTACTCTATCCTTACTGCGCCCTGTTATCAGAGGATTGAAGAATTCTGGAACTGGACAAAGGCTCTCGGGCAGAGCTGCTCCAGAGACACCGACACCCGGAGAGCTTGCCCAGGCTCACTCGGCGATGCTGGATTTAAAGACAAACCCCTGGAGCACAGTTATGTTTTGTTTGTCATGTTGTATTTTTTAACAGGCATGCTTTGTATTTTAAAGGCAGCTTATTAAAGGTAAGAAGTATAGAATATTTGGAATACTCTTTTTACAAGTCATTTGATTAATTCCATTCAGCAAATATTTATTGAGCACGCAGTACATGCCGTACACTATAATACCAGGCACTGGGCTAAGCGCTGAACAGTGAACAGGATGCCGTTATCCTTCCTTCGCCAAGCTAGCAATTATGATTTAAAAGAGGCATAGGATGCTATTGGTACACGTAAGAGGGGGCTCCCATCTGGTCTAGATAGGTTGAGAATGGAAACCTGTATGAAGTGACATTTTTAATAACAGTAGTAATCATTATTATCATTGTTGCAAACTTGACTGACTACTATTATGGGTCAGATAGTTTTTGGGTTTTATTTTTTAACATCTTTATTGGCGTGTAATTACTTTACAATGGTGTGTTAGTTTCTGCTGTATAACAAAGTGAATCAGCTGTACATATACGTATGTTCCCGTATCTCCTCCCTCTTGTGTCTCCCTCCCTCCCACCCTCCCTATCCCACCCCTCTAGGTGGTCACAAAGCACCTAGCTGATCTCCCCGTGCTATGCGGCTGCTTCCCACTAGTTATCTATTTTACGTTTGGTAGTGTATATACGTCCATGCCACTCTCTCACTTCAGATAGACTTTTAAAAGCACTCTCCATGCACAAATTAATTTTCACTATCAAGTGGAAATTAAATCTCATAAAGTGGAATTTTAAAGATGAGAAAATTGAGGCACAGAGAGGTCACCCAGTTCTTACCTAGTGGGGTCAGACCAGACTGTATCCTTTTCAGAATCTGCCCTGAGGGGAACCCAAACTAAGATAAGACAGGGGTGAAACTCAAGGATCAGAACATTCAGCAAAGAGCTGAGCTCTCTGAATACGGGGGTGGTAAATGGAGTAGGAATACGACAGGTAGGAGCGGATGGGGCTGGGAGGTGGGGCTGGGAGGCATGACCAGGTGAGTGGGGGAGGGTGGCAGGAACATGAAGCCCACGATCAGGAACCTTGGAGGGCAGCGGTGAGTGATGTCCAGTCGGGATTTTCATTAGGTTCTGCTGTGTGGAGGGGGAAGTAAATCTCTTCTGCGTCCCCGTGAATCCTAGTGTTTGATGATTTGTTTACGAGGACACATACTCTACAGGGCCCCGATCAAGTTGGGTACAGGGTATCACAGAATCGGGTGACAGTTAAGAAGAGAAGTGACACGATGAGGCTGCTTTTCAGAAGCATCACTCTGAACGCAGTCGGGAGAATGGATTGGGGAAGAACATCAATAAGCAGGGAGCAGGATGCTAAAAGGCAATAATTTAGGTCAAAGGTGATGGTAACTAAGACGGACACACTGGAGACAGAGTAGATGGATTTGAGAATGGCTGAGATGTGGAATTTTGACCAGATTTTGTTTCTTTGTGGATTTGGAAGATGAGGAAAGAAAAGGCGCAGTAAATCACAGGTTTCAAGCCTGGGTAACTGGGATCAGTTTGGAATGAGGCGCTGAGGCGCTAGCAAGGTATCAAGTGGGAATGTCCAGTTGGCATCTGAATGCAAAGCCTGGCGCTCAGAGGTGGATAGAAAGAACCTGCAGAGGGCAAGGAGGAGAAAAAGGCAGAGGGGCAGGGCAAGCCAGAGAGGAGAGGACATCAAACAGGCCACGGAAGATACAATGCTAAATATATCTGGCGAATGTGGCAACAGAAGGATAGGTAGACAACTATCAGCTTTGGCCAGAGCAATATCAACTTGGTCACAGGTGCAGAAGCCAGACTGGAGGAGCCCGAGGAGGCGGCAAGGGTGAGGAAATGAAGGAAGCAAATTCACACAATTCGTCCAAGAAATTTGGCCCTGGCAGGGGAAGTGAACGGAGAAGTAAGCGCAAGGGAAGGCAACATGAAGGCCGGTGGTTTTGTTTTCAATTGGTAAGCCTTGAGTAGGTCTACTCCCTCATGAGAGAAAGTCAGTGGTGGCTGGCAGGTAAAGGTCAGAGAGAGAAAGTCTCTGAGGAGGTGAGAGGGGATAAGGTCCAGAGCGTGGGCACGGGGAAGGGCTCCTCTTCCAGTGGAGCAGGAGGCAGGGAAAGCAAGGTGGGTGCAGAGGAAGTGTCGACGGGGGCCAGAACCTGAGTGAGCTCACCTTCTGGTGTCTGTTTTCTCTATGCCCGGGAGGCTGGGACAGCTACAGAGACCGAGCAGTGAGAACGAGCTCCAGGGAGAGGGCTGCCGAGAGATGACAGGGGCCTGGGGCTGCAGGGAGCAGCCACGCTCAGCAGAAAGTGACCTCCGGACATCAAGTCATGACAGCCACATGCCACCGCTCTGCGCCTCTGCGGCATTTACCAAACAACACTGGGAACATAAACAAAAACCCGACGGCACCGAGTGGACCTCGTGAGAAGCCCACCTTTCAGTACAGTAGGGTCAGGTAAGTCAGCTGTAACAACATCAGTCTTCCTCAGGCCTTAACCACGTACGGTAAAACGAAGACAGATGCTTCCAAGGCGTATGATGGCCTTCCTGTGACAATGTGTGGAAAGCTCACGCTTCAGTCTATAGTCAAACTCGGTTTGGATGTGTAACCAAAACATCATATTTCAACACCATTAACGGTGCATTAGCAACCTTCGTGTTTGGTCTGAGCTGGATTTTGCTTTCGGGCATCTCCAACCCTGCTAAATGGGCACACGGATTACAGGGAGGGTCGGACACACCCCTCCTTCCAGAGTCGTGCGGGGAAGCACGGGTGGGAAAACAGTCCTGTCACAGTCGCTTCTCCCAGACTCGGCTCTAGTTCTTGCTCTGGCCAGGAAATTGCTAGAGAAAGCAAAAACAGGGGCCAGGAACTGAGCACAGCGGTACAAGTCCAAACACAGGCTAGGGGAGGTGGTATTTCAAGTGAGCAACTGTTGTGTTTTACTTGAGCTCAGAGCCAAGTAGGAGGAGAGGAAGATGCGGACTCAAAGAATATCTTTCCCTGTAAAGTCTCTTTGTGGCAACAAAAGGAATTCTAGTAATTAGTATGAAGCACCTCTTGTATTTCCAGGGCATACGCCTCCCAAGAAGCTCAAAAGAAAAACCTTTAATTCAGTATCCTTTGCGGGGGAGAACTGAAATTAACAGTAAAACCTGACCAGTTCAATCCACTGGGGAGTGTGCTACAAATAGTGAGATATCTGGACCCTAGGAAAGTAATGTACTTTTGCTTTTTAGTTTCTTCTTTTTAAAAAGATTCCCTTTTCTTGTGCACCTTTATTATAAAAGTAATATAATATTACTACCGGCCAACAGTCCCCATGGTGCTCACTATGACTCAGGCACAGCTCTGAGCCTCCTGCCTTCCTTGAACTTGAGGAAGGCGCTCTGATTCTGCCGGTTTTAGGGAGAAGCACAGAGGGGCTGACTCCTTCACCGATGGGGACTCGCAGAGCTGGTGTTCCAACCCAGGCCGTCCAGCGTCAGAGTCCTGCGCTCAGCCACTTCCCTGCGCTGCCATACCATGAAAACACGAATTCTAATACTCGAAAATTCAGGGTGTCAAAAAGAGATAAGTGACATTTATCCTACCCCGCTAATGGAATAATGCGGTGTGTTTCCTACTCTATTCATCCTTCGGTTTTCAAATCAAGGACTCTCTGAAAAGAAGATGGTTTTTAACCATATTCAAGTAAAAACGCTAGATAAAACTGTTTACGAAAACCTTTCCAAGCAGAGATTCTACTCGTAGATAAGACTTATTTAAAGTCAGCAGATCTATTTTTTGTGTACAATATGCACAAACCAGCAAAACAATTTTTTTGTCACAAGTTTCTTTACGTTAATGAAAAATTTTCTTAAGAGTAGTTATTTTTTTGTCTGACCCACAATTAATTATAATGAGTTCCAAAATCAGTCATTTTGAATCCACGCATATCCAAGTTTTCAAATAAGAAAACTGAAGTTCAAATATTTTGTTCTCTTTGAAGCTGCCTGCAGGCTCAGGTTGGATCGCACAGATTTGATGGTATACTTACTTCTGCGCAGATAAGAACCTGACCTTCAGTGTGGGAATGCTGGAACTTTTAGAGGCCTCAGCTGGGTTAGCTTTATAAAGCAAACAAAAAATGGCCCCCGAAATGGCCCCTGCGAAGTTTCTGTTAGTGACCTTTGACGCAAATGTTCCATGATATGTAAGTTCAAGACTGCCAGTCACTTGAGGCTTATTAAGGTTGACCAGTGTGAACTGTTACTTCACAGACTTGAGTGCATGCCACATGTGGTCTGCACAAACATTCCTTAGGGTTCCTTTGAAATAGACTCACACATATATGGATAACCAATTATCAATACAGGTGCCAAAGCAATTCAATGAGGAAAGGGAAGTCTTGTCAACAAATCATGCTGGAACAACTGAAGAAACATATGCAAAAGAATGAGCCTTAACCTCTACCTTACCCAATACACAAAAATTAATCTGAGATGGATCATAGACCAGAGTACAAAAGCTAAAACTATAAGACTTCTAAAGGAAAACACAGAAGGATATCTTTACAATCTTGAAGAGGCAGATTACTTAGGAAACAAAAAGTACTGATAATATATGAGGAAATTTGATTAATTAAGTTACTTCAAAATTAAAACTTTCTGCTCATCAAAAGACATTTTTAAGAAAATGATACAGACTGGGAGAATATATCTGCACTACAAGTTTCTGACAAAGTAATTTTATTCAGAGTATACATAGGAAGAAAAACTCCTTCCTATCAATAATAATAAGGACTTCCCTGGGGGTCCAGTGGTTAAGATTCTGAGCTCCCACTGCAGGGGGCACGAGTTTGATTCCCTGGTTGGGGAAATGAGATCCCGCATGCCATGCAATCATCATCATCATCATCATCCAGTTTTTAGAAACTTATTTATTTATTTATTGGCTGTGTTGGGTCTTCATTGCTGCGCGTGGGCTACTCTTCATTGCAGTGCACGGGCTTCTCACTGCGGTGGCTTCTCTTGCTGTGGAGCAAGGGCTCTAGGCGCACGGGCTTCAGCAGTTGTGGCATGTGGGCTCTAGAGCACAGGCTCAGTAGTTGTGGCGCACGGGCTTAGCTGCTCCGTGGCATGTGGGATCTTCCAGGACCAGGGCTCGAACCCGTGTCCCCTGCATTGGCAGGCGGATTCTTAACCACTGCGCCACCAGGGAAGTCCCCATCATCCAATTTTAAAATGGCCACAAGAAAAATAAAAATGGGTAAAAGACTGAAAGAAGGTATACAAGTGGCCAATAAGAACATGTTAGTCATCAAGGAAATGCACATGAAAAATCACAAAGAGATACCACTTGCCATCCAGGAGAATGGCTAAAATTAGAAAAACCGACAATAAACAATTGTGAAGAAGGAACTGGAGCATCTGGAACACTCATCCACTGCTGGTTGGAGTATAAAATGGTATAATTATTTGGAAAATTGTTTGGAAGTTTCTTATAAAGGTAAACACAGATCTACTGTCTGGTCCAGACAGTAGACCTAAGCCTAAATCCAAAAAGGAATGAGACTGAGAGAGAGAGGACTTGTTCATAGTGGCTTAATGTTCCTAAAAGCCAAAAAGGTGAAAACGATCCAAATGTCCATCACCAGGAGAATGGATCAAAGAATTGGGTCCATTCATACAACAGAACACTACCCAGCAATAAAGGAAGGAAGAATGAACTAGGGTACACACAACAACATGAAACTGTTGTGTGAAGGAAGCCAGACACGAAATAGCGCATGCTCTGTGATCCCATTTAGATGAAGTTCAAGAACAGGAAAAAACAGTGATATAAATCAGAAAGTGTTTGCCAGTGGGGGTGGAGGCTGATTGGATGGGGCATGAGAAAACCTAGGTGAAGAAATGTTCTACGTGTTAACCAGCATTGGGTTACGTGAGTGTACTTAACACCACCAGCATTGCACCGTGGTCATCTCATTTCTTTGGGACCATCCATACAAGGTATTTCCTCCAGAGGAAAAGATAAAACTTGCTGATTTTTCTCTCATCCAACAGTAGCAGTCAACTGATATGACAGGTCCCAGAACCAGTGTGACGGTGCTCTAAATTCTCAGTCATAGTGTGCTTTTAGGCCCATCATTTTTCAGTAGACTACTGACAAGCCGCACTCAACACATTCCAAGTGGATATGGACAGAAGGGCACGTGGAACAAGCTGATGATGTTTGTTCTGGCCAATACCAGAAATAAATTACAAGCATGTTCTGGGAGCTTGCATCCTCGGAGCTCAGGACATTTCAGCACTCTCCACCTCTGTTTCTAGGGCATGGCCTCACAGGGCCTGCTCTTTGATCTAGAACAGTCCAGAGGCTCTAAACTGGTAAACAACTTACAGAATACAGAGGTCAGATACCAGAGGATGTTTACTATCCTCAATTATGTCTAAGCCATTACACAAAGGAAAATTAATATGCAACAGTACTACTTTGCAAATTCTCAAGAAAGATTTGGGGCTTCCAGTATTGTACTAGAGATCAGGATAGAGCGAGAAGATTCTGTGTTAGGTTCAATCACATGGGAGCAACCGGCCCTAACCGTGGGGACCTCTGGGGAAGATCTCCAGGGATTCGTCACAGGGAAACAGCTGCTTTTTCCAAGTAAAATGAGGGAATGGTAAGACTGGAAACATCAGTTCAGAGTTTCTTCTGAGATACAAATGGATATCCCTTGTGTGAGAGAAATTAAAGGACTAATTAGTTAATATCTGATTTTTCCCATCTTCATGGTATCTACTAGGCATTTTCAGGAACTATGGGACAAATACGAGAAAGGGATGATGAATAAGAATTTGGAGCTTTTTTTCACAAAGGAAATGGAAAGGGAGAATATGAGATGCTTCTTACAAGAACAGGGAGAAGTATGAGGGTCTATCTGCGAAGGAATAAAAGTTATAGAAACGAAGGAACAGGAGATTCTTTCCAAAATTCCTATGTCTAAGGGCAGACAAGAAATTAAAAAGTAAGCATATGCACATTTATACTTGTATTAAAGATTAGGAACAACTACCACTACTTCTATATATATATATATTTTTTTTTTTAAATGACTAAGTTGCATGTTTCACAAGATGCATCTTTTCTTCTAGCAATAAAGCTAGAAGAGTTTCTTGGGGTGTTCTGTGAGGAATGACTATAGCCTCCAGAGCTGGAAAGCATGTCTTTGTATAATAATGTCAGCTCACTGTTTCTTCCCAGCCAAGTTACTTTTTTTAAATTTTTATTGGAGTACAGCTGATTTGCAATGCTGTGTTAGTTTCTGCTGTACAGCAAAGTGAATCAGTTACACATATAATATATCCACTCTTTTTTAGATTCTTCTCCCATGTAGGTCATTATAGAGTATTGAATAGAGTTCCCTGTGCTATACAGTAGGTCCTTATTAGTTATCTATTTTACATATAGTAGTGTATGTATGTCAATTCCAATCTCCCAATTTATCCCTCCCAGCCAAGTTATTTTGAGGGTTAGTTTTTCCAAACCCCAACACCCACTGCAGTCATCACGCCCTCACTTAAACGTTTTCCTGGCTAAATGCATTTCTGACTTAATTCTTCAGAGGTGCTTCTGACAAATCAACAAATGAAAGGACTTCTCATTTGTTATGGACTGAATGTTTGTTTTCCCCCCAAATTCACATGTTGAAATCTTAATATGATGCCTTTAGGAGGTGGGGCTCTGGTGAGGTGATTAAGTCACGAAGGTGAAGCCTTCATGAATGGGATCAGCGCTCTTATAAAAGAGACCCCAGAGAGCTCTCCTGCCCCTTCTACTACGTGAGGACACAACGAGAAGACAGCTTTCTATAAACCAGCCTCCCGAACTGTGAGGAATAAATTTCCGTTGTTTATAAGCCACCCAGTCTATGGTACTTTGTTACAGAAGCCCGAACTAAGTTACCATTTCAAAATGGTGGTCAGGGCACATAAAAGATCCCATTACAGTTATACAAAAAAGTATACATACCCACCACCGTTAAAAGACTATCATGGGCCTGAGAGATTTCAACCAACATCTGGAAGCCGTAAAATGATGAAGTCCTGACGGAGGAGGCTGAGCAGAGGCAGCTCACAGCCCCAGAGGTTCTCTGAGACGGCTGCTGCTGCTAAGGCCATAACCCAGTGAAACCTCAAAGCGGCTCTAGACTCAGAAAAAGCAAGGACGGTATGGGCCAGAGATGACAAAAAGGGTAGAAAGGAGAAGATTAACTGAAAAGTCTACGTATCAACAACTGTTACTTCCGTGCCTAATTCCTATCTTTATGAGAAACAACAAACCTCACAGCCCCCCACCCAGGCAAAAACTAAAAATTAAAAAAGGGAAATGAGTCTCAAAAGAAATTAAACACAATGTCTAGTGAGAACTAAACAGCTAGTGTGGTTCTGAAAACCCCGAAGTCAAGCCCTCTTCACTCTGATACTGAGTCACTCTCCACACGAGGGCTGGCTCTGTGCCACCAGAGGGACGCAAGATGCACCCAACATAACGAGCCCTGGCAGCCTTAAGGGTACCTCATCTCTATATGAGTGAACAGTTAAGCATAAATATGCAATTAAAGAAAGCCTGCCATGTGAAAGTGGAATACCAAGATACATAACAAAAAGGCCCTGGAAGAAACAGAAAATTCAAAAGAGTGAAGATATTTCGTCAAGAACCCTCAAAACAACTTCTATGAGTGTCCCTAAAAAAATGTGAGAAGCGATAATTACATCCACATAAGAATAACAACAACCAAAAAATGCACAAGAAATAGCAATCCAAGAAAAAGGCCTACAGAATTAAAAATGTGGCCCCAAACAAGAAGTATCAGTGAGCGCTGCATGCATGTGCCTGGGTACCCTGACCTCACAGCTGTGACTCTGACGATATAATCCTGTGTCACAGACCATGCCTTACCTAAGATGCACTATATTTACAGCACACAGTCAGAAGTCTAAAATGGCACATGCAGAACATGTTCCTGGGAAGAAGACAGTGACACAAAGCTCCCTTGTTCAAAAAAATCTGAGTCTGTTTTTAACTCCTCTGCTCGTTTGCAAGATGACCTGTAAGCTTCCCTCCATACTTGTCTGTCCTTTCCTACAGGAAGGGAGAAACCAAAGGTGGTGTTTTTAGAGGGACCTAATAAAGACTCCTGGAAAGTATTAATAAGAACTAGCTTAACGTGAAGACCTCAAGATACTAAAACATATTAATGTAGTACATGTGAAATCTTCCCTGGAGATCTTCACATAGAAGATAAACATCCCTCCCATCTGGGTGATCTGCATACTGTCCTTCCTGGAACTACAGAGAGGAACTGAATCACTGGTTCAAAACCCCACTAGTCCCAAAGCTTTCTTTTTATAACCAAAAAATTCTGTAATGCCCTATTTATATTTGCTATTCTGAAATGAAATTCATTGGTAAACATTACCTGGTATACACATATTTTTAAAACATCAATATAATACCTTAAATGTAACGTAGAGCCTAAAAGCAAAACAATTTATAATGAAAACATGACATATTTCAATATGTACATAACTTTCAGGTCCCATTAACTATGTAATGAAGTAGATGCTTATCACTTACTTATAAAGAATACCTGGATTAATAGAAGTCAAATCAGAAGCTTTCCATATTAAAAGTACAGGAAAACAAAAGAGGAGAGGTACAGGTGAATGAAAATGAGTATATCCTGTGTGTATTTAAAGTATGCCAAGGTTATCTTGTGCTTTTATGTAAAATGAATTTAGGTCTAAGATCGGATAATTATAAACTAATTTTCACTGCATGAATATCCGACAGGATAGTTGAAACTCATGTGGGATACAGGGCAGTTCTTTCTGTCTTTTGCACTGTGGGACATTTAAAATCTCTGATTCAAGGCCCTTCACTGCAGAACCAAACAACGTACCAAATTTATACTATGTCCTCTAGGGGGCAGCACTGTTGCCATGAGAACCCCTGGCTGATGACCTATGGGAGTTTTCCTTCCAGCCTTCATATTCTACCACAGAGAATCGAATCTTAAAGAACAAAATCAGTAACATACCTAAGAAAAATATTAATTTAATAAGGAAAATGACTATGAAGAAATTCGTTTAGGTTTATGCCATTAACTATAGCCATATTCAACACTATTTCCTCTTTTTGAATTCAAGATAACTAGTTACTTCATATAGAATATGGAATGAAAAGCTGTTATCTCTGTGACATTTATTTAGATAGCACAAAGTGATTCTGGCTTTACAACTTTTAACTTTCAAATCTAGTTAATTAATGATGAACAGGGAGTTTTCCATAGAACTCTACTACTCTCATTTCCTCAAAACAAGAATTAATACATTCTTTCATATGTGGTCATTACAGGAAGGGGGGGAGGGAGCCATTTACTGTAAATGCCTTTCTGATGCAATTCTACCACCTCTCTCAAAGAGAAAATTCATCTAAGAAGGCTTAGTCACTTCTTCAAGAAAAATGCCACCGCACTGAATATCCACAGTCGGAACCCCCTGCGTGAGGAGAGAACTGGAGCTGGTCCCACCAGGAGTAAATGTGGGAGAGTGGCAGGGGGAGAGGTCTCACGGCTCCTTCCTCAGAACAGATTAAGCAGTATGCCTCAAAATTTGGCCTTTAACATAGGGAAAAGTCTGACACACTTGTAACATCATTGTTTCATAAATGATATGCAAACACGATCTTCCCCGCCCAACTTTTAAAGCATACTCCCTAAAAAAACATGAGACTTAAGTTATGAACTAGTAACCTACATGTAATTAGCATCTTAGCAACTAGAGTTATTTTATGTTAATTTAAATATTAATTAAATATTATTTAAAAATTTCATGCACAGAAAGAGAAATGGAATCCTATGCTTAAAAGATTTGAAAATGAAACTACATTTTGAAGAGGGTGGATTTCACATCAAAGGGAATGATGACATACAGGGTAATCCTAAAAACCAACTCAGAGGGAAAAACTTAAGACAAACAGTTCTGAGCTCTTCTCAGAGGACTAATTTTTCTAAAATCTCAAATCCACCCAAAGGAAAACAAGGAACGATTTCTCCAATCTACCCTTACCTGGATGCCCATTAATTCTTCTAACAGCCAGATGCACCCCTTGCTTCTGTGGAGGAGTCAGTGCCAAGTCCAAAGCCCAGAAGTCTCCCAAGACTCAAGGCTGTTTCCTGCTGGAGTCCGAAATCCCCGATTAGTGAAACTGCACATCGTAATATACACGTTCCGAGCAAGCTATTGGCCAAGTGAAGGCAACGAGTGTGGAAGTCTGATTTGCCACCTTTGGGGCATGCCTCTCATATCCCATCTCAGAAAGACGAAAGACACACCACGTCTGAGTGAGTCAAAACTAGACAGAGTTCGTTTTTTTCTGTAGCATTCTCCCTAACCCTACGGAAACCACCGGGAGAACAAACCACAGTGAGATAGGACTCCCTCATCAGGCAAAGTCAAGGAAGAAAGAATTATGTCGACGCTGCAATTTTAAAATAAATCTCAGGCCACTGCCAAAATTTTCTGTGTTATGCAGCTGCCTAAGAGTTACACGTAAGTATAGGCACGGTCCACATATTTTTAAGCCAAGAATTCTAAGCCATGGTTTCGGGGCTCAGAATTACCAAGAAGCGGTAAAAATTCTCAAAAGAAATTTAGTCTTTATGCTACACTGATGATCAACGAAGAATGGAGCAGTGGTGTAACTGATCTTAGAATTAGGGGTTTTCAACACGCAGCTCTTGGACCACGTGCATCAGAATGACCTAAAGTTGACTCCGAACTCTGGGGTGGAGCCCAGGGATCTGCATGTTAAGAAGCATTCCAGGTTATTTTTAAATCCTTTAAAGTTGGAAGATGATTTTTTTCCTGTCAGTGGAACTGAACAGTTGATTACAGCTGCTGCCATCTTCCCTTTCATTCAGTTATTTTGTCTTTGACTCCTGCTGAAATCAGGAGCGATAAGGGCGCTAAAGCCACCTCAGTCCTGAGGCTTTCACTCCAGGGGAGAGGAGAGCCTGCCTGGGTTCACCTGGCCTCTCCTCCCCACCACCTCTCTACCTGAGAGACAAAAGCTCAAGCTGTGGGAGCTGAAGAACACAGTACTTGGTGTTGAAGGTGAACGTTACATGAAAAGATGTTACCAGAATAAAACACGCTGCTGAAAACAAGAGGAGGGAAATGAGGAGAGAGGACACTAACGTTTACTGACTGCTCATGATTTTCCAGGCACCACATCAAGAACGTTACAGACAGTTTTCCTTGCCACAGAAGTCTCACCGAAACAAAAACAAAAAACCCTGCTTCGCAAGGGGACCCACCGGCAACGCATTCTCTACGTCAGACTTCACGTTGGCCCCGTATGCCCACCTCCACCCCCATTACCCTCTGAACATAAAGGATTTTTAAAAAGGAAACTGAGCAACACTGTCAGAAATGCACTTAAAATGATATCGTCTGTCCATATGTCTTGTTCTCGGTTCCTCCTTTATCCACCACAAGACTGTGTGAACTTGCAGAAAACTCACAGTCCTTTTCCATCAAGCTGTGCTCCACTTTAAGCAGTCAGTTCACTTCAGTCCAAAGTGCTGGGCGGCAGGGTGGCGGTGGGGAAGCACCATCATTACAACGTGCATAGAGACATGTGATTTGAACATCACCAGCGAGTATAACAATTATGTTTCACTAAATAAAAAGGGTTTACCTGTTCCTCCAACGTGCATAAAGTTTCTAAGGAAACTTTCTGGATGAGGGGAGCCCAACTTAGAAAACAGTGTGCTTACGAACAAGCTTTTCCAAGTGCCCCCCGCTGCGTCTCAGGATGACTACACACTCTGACATCCTAACACAGACAGGGCTATAAGGAAGCCGACTTGCTATCTTTAATTTTACCGTGAGTTGGTCTAGTGTATTTGGCGTTCCAACTATTTTGCCTAATAGGTAAAATCTGCATCTGTCAGAGCACCGGTTCTCAAACTGTACGTTAGCACTGGAAGCCCTCCCCCAAATGAAATCTTAGGTGAAAGCCCAATAGAGGCACCAGATGAAAGCAGAGCATCCTTGGTTGATGTGGTGGGCTACAGGATGCAAAGCCCTGCTGATCTGGGCCTGCTGACTCATCTCACCCCTCAGTGTGGCTACCGTGGCAACAATGCCAAACCCCAAGGGCTCTGTTTTATCTTTTCTCAGACCTCGATGATTTTTAAAAATGTATACTTTATTATTTTATTCTATGGATGCCTTTATGTCTCAAAGTTGGGCATATATCAAAATTGTTAAAAGCCATAAGTCCAAATGCTGCTTATTTACTACATTAAGCTTAGGAATTCTGTTGCGTATTTGGCTTGTGTGGACCCAAACAGAGAGATTATAATCTCTACCGGTATCTCTTTGTCAACAATACTCTTAGCATATCTGCAAGTTCAAGGTCATTTTATAAACACAAAATTGTGTCAAGATAATGCATCTTCAATGAATGAGAACATATTCATGATGTACAAGACCCCTTGCCATGATTTCACTTTCACCAGTGGCTTTTAGCTTGCTACCTACAGTACAGTAAGTTTCAGACTATATACTAAAACTCAAGCAAAAGAAAAATATTACCCTGAGATTAATAATGAATTTGAAGAGTTGTTTGGTAACCATTATTTTGAAAGGTATAATACCTGGTCGGCAGAGAGAACAAAGATTGAAATGCCTTCATGAAGACCCAAAACTTTAAAAATTCTACTAATAGGAAAGTGTATTAGCCTTTTCTTTTTAAACATTTTCTGACTGCTGTTAATGTGTTTCATCAGCCAAAGCCATCACATTTCAAGTGTACATGTGAGAAAGAGGCCAGAGTGAAGGGGCTGTCCTGAGTCACCTGGGACCACCAACTTGAACTGGGGAAAGGCCCCAATGTTCTTCGTTCAACTGTCCCTCTGTTTGAAAGTAGTAAACTTTTATGTACAAGAGAGTGTCATAAACACTTACATACACAGGAGTGATAAAAGTGATTTGTCATTTCAAAATCCAGGCTTAAACATATTCCTATTTTCAGAATACTCTAAATTTTCCTACGATTTCCATTTTAAGTTGTTATTGAAAATAATCACGGAAGTTACTCTACTCATACTACTCTAGTAGTACGTAGGTGATTTTAAGATAGGCAACCTTTTTCCATGAACAGAAGCATGGCTAAGAGAAATAAAGACATTAAGTAATACCTGGTTACATACCCAAAATGTACTTAACGTCAGTGGGTTAGAACTGGTGCCACTTTTCCCTTAGGATTGATGCTGCTAATGAAAGTTAGTACCCAGAGGTCATTCCACAGAAACTTATTTCACTCATAATGTATCTGTAATACAATACTATATAAATATACATATATATATACACACACACACACACACACATACACACATCTGAAATAAGATGTATACCGCAACTGTGCTGCAATACCAACAATTATATGAGGAATAAAATAAACTAAGAATGATGTTTATTTCTCTATGCAAGTGTGTAAGAAGGTATAATCAGAAGAGGATGAACCAGACTAAGACACTTAAGAGATCTGAAAGTTAATGACACTGACTATTATGCTTTATTCTACCTCCAAATATACTACGCTCTTTCCTCTTGATAATGATTACAGCCCTACTCCTGACTTATCAGCTATGACTAGTACCACTGGGGGCTCTCCAAAATCAAACAGAGGGAAGAAAGAAAAAAATCTTAGAGATTTACTTGAAATATGATAAAGATGTATGGATTTAATAACAAAGACGACGACCTAAAGGGGGATGGACAGGAAAAGAAGAGAATGTAATATTCAGACTTTCACCAAGTTCGATGGAAAAGGTGCTGGATTAGACACAGCACCTGAGCCAGGACAGCTTGGCTGCTGTGTGGAGCAGGGGCGTGGGAGGCTGACCAAAGGCAACGTGCAGTTGGTCACGTGTAAGGCCTTGTGTGGTAACCTTGGTCCGAATCTGGTTGTCAATCTTTCAAAGAAGTATCAACAGTTGTTTGGTCTGGCTGGTGGCTCAGTTGGTGAGAACAGAGAATCAGGGCTCAGCAGGGGCAGTGGCGAATGTTCAGCTTCATGGTCACAGGGCATGAGCAGCTCTAAACAGTAAGTAACCAACCATCGGTGCTGGCCGAAGACGGAACACACTGGAGACTACGGACAGCTCAGGACGCCAAGAGCTCTCAAGAGCTCTCTGTTCTACCAACAAAGTTACTTTTCTGCGTGATGTTCTTAATGCCTTATTTAACTGGGGAGGAGTGGGGCAGAGAAGTTAGGTATCACAATCTGAAAAATCTGTTACTCTTGTCATACCTAACCTTAAACACCTTCCTGAAAATGATTATTGGATCCTATCTTATAGTGATATGAGCTCTATGTATTTTTAATATTACAAATGTGCTGAAAGTGAATCGGAAATACAGTAATACTTAAAGTCCTTTTAAATGACAATACAAACTTTGCCCTTGCTAAATAGGTTGGTGGCATTTAAACATATGGCGGGGGCGGGGGCTTGTTTAAAGCTGGTGAATCCCAGCTCCACTCTCAGGGGAAGTTAGGAAAGACAATGAAAAGGAAGGGAGTATTGGTTATAATCAAAGGTATCCCCACTTTGGTTCTAGACAAGAGTCAAACAGGTTTAATGCAGTGTTCTTCAAACTGTAGGGTAATTCATTAGTGGGTTGTGAAATAATTTCAATGCATTGCAAGCAGCACTTTTACAAAAATGAAACGAGAATAAAACAGAAAACAAGAGCTCACTCAACGTAGTGTAACTATTGTTTCATAAAGTTAACTGCTTCATTTACGTGTGTTGTGTGTACTTCTTCATGATGTAAAACACAATCCTTTTCTTGAGTTCCAGGAAAGAAAATGGTTTATTAGAAAGAAGATAAAGCACCATGGTTGAGATGAGGTGGGAGGATCATGCTTGGATGTAATTTAATCAGTGCAGTGCCTACACGGCCTTATGTTGAAAACTAACCAAGTTAGTTTACAAAATGCATTTACGTTACCAATCAATAATTCTAAAGATACCAGGCAAGTCATTACTCACTCATTCACCCAGTTAAGTGTCTACTCTCCCTACATAAGGGTTATGGAGAGAGGATGAAATTTTAAAAATTAAATAGGGTCACATATTGTAACAACAGCTAACACATACTCAGCGCTTACTGTGTGTCTGATAGTGTTCTAAGCACTTTATGTATCATTAACTCATCTGATCCTCTTAATAACCCCAGAAAGGTAAATACTAATATTATCCCTGTTTTTTTTTTTGTTTTTTTTTTTTTACAAATGAAGAATCTGAGAAATTAAGTCAGTTGCCTAAGAGGCGAAGCCAGTATCTGAGCCCAAGACGTCTGGATCCAGACTCCTCACCCTTAATGTACAGAATCCCTAACAGTTAAGAGCACAATCATCCATAATTGAGAGTCCGACTGTGGCACTGGGGAAACGGGAGCCCAGGGGCAAACTTATGCCATTAACACTACTGCCCAGGCTTTGCTGTCTGTCCTCATTTCTCCTGCTATTAAAGTACAAGCCACAGTCTAGGCCAGAGGCAGGCAGCTCACCTCTTTTACACTTCAATATCCTGGATCCATTCTGAACACGATTCCCAGCAAATCAGTTCAAACTCCGTCCTTTCTTCCTTCCCTAGAAAACATGTAAGAATGCGAATGAGTAGGTCCCTACGTTTCTGTAATGAATCTAACTCTCATTTATTTAAAAGTTAAAAAGAATTCATTCTCAGGTGCTGGCACTTAAACTTTTCTATTAGCCAAACATTTCTGACACATCTTCCATGTCTTATCTCCACGAACCAGTGAATCCTGTAGCTGCAGTGAGCACTGCCAGTCTGGGTGATACAGAGCTCGTGGGGGTACCTCTTTCTTTGCACCCACTTGTGTTACTCCCCTCACTGGTTTTCAAATAAGATCCAAAGAAACTGCAGGTGTAATACACACTGTGGCAAGTGAACCATCGTGTTTCAGAAAAATATGAAAGGATTATGTACTAAAGATTTCTTTTCCTCCCGTCTACCCAGCCTTATCTTCCGGTTATATACTAAGCCCTATAGGTAGGGCCTAAACAGATAATAAAATAAGTAAAAATCAACATAATTCCTGGTAGCATGGCTACCCTTCCTCGGCTACCTCAGAACCCAAAACAGCACCATTTAAGTGCTGAGTAAACACAATATGCTTCCACGTATTGACAGGAGAAGGCAGTACTATTCCTCCTCGTATTTAATCTGAATTAAAACAGCCAGTGCAAATGAATTCTGGAACAAAAGCGAAACAACATTTAGGTCTCTGTCTGACAACTACACCCGGCCACACAATTTGAAGCCTCTCATGAAAGCATCTTGCGACAAAACAAACATCATCATCTTTCAAACGTAAAGAAGTTATAAAAAAAATTAATGCATAATGAAGCACTGCACATTGTGATGTGCAGGATTAAATTATTAGAATAATTCAGGATTCTTTCAAAATGCAGTGAAATACTCAGATAACTAAGACAAACCCTGAGGCTTCAGTGTACTGTGACAACGATTTACCACACTTTGCTACATAGACATTCTCTAAGGAGTCTGTCGAAAGTAAGGCAGTGGTTTAACACCCTTCTGAGAAACACATATGAGGTAGAGTGCTGTCAAAATAAAATTTCTAACTGAATAATAACTGTGTCAATATAATACTAGAAGCTGGAAATATGATTTTACTATTTACCACTATCACAATTTTTAGGTTAATTTTAGGTATATTTAGGTTACTTCTTTTCCAGGTCGGATTAAACTGTTTACTTCTACCAGGTATTGTGTCTAAAACCAATACTTTTCACATGGGTCACAGGGTACATTTGCTGTAGTTTAAATAAAAAGGATGAGTCAAGTATATACCAATCTAGTCAGTCAGCTTCTAAGAAAGATACACTTTTGGATAAAAGAGTGGTAAGGTCTGCACTCTACAAACATGACACTTTTGACTAGTGGTGTTACACATGGGGATTTTTTTTTTTTTTTTTTTT
>NW_020172457.1:4818456-4835757 GCF_003031525.2 Neophocaena asiaeorientalis asiaeorientalis | reverse complement strand
TGCTGATGATGCTCGTTTTCCTGCCCCATTTACCCTGTCTCATTAACTGTACTTGGAACCAAGAGCATTCATTTGGTCCCATGCAAATGATAGTAGTACCTGGTTCTAAGAATTCGACTTTTCTAAATTGGGAAGCAAAATTATTTACGGGGTAGGGGGAAAGAAGTCCAACATAAATCTGTAGTCTCAGCAAGCTCAGCGCACTAACACAGTAAGTTAACTGACAACACTAAACCTGCCTTTCTACCGGTAAAAAATCATACAGGTAATAATATTCTCAACAGGAGGGGATCTGCCAGAGACCTCCCTAGAATGCAGGAATTAGGGGGTGGTGTTTTCTGGGTTGGACAGGGGCACAAGTAGCTGAGAAAGACATGGAACTTCTCAGGGAACAACTATTTCTAGAAAAGCAGGTGGTTCCAGGTTTAAAAATTATCGCATAAAACCTTCATTGTCATTGAAGTGACGATTAGGCCTCTCTCTTCCTTTCCTATCTGTACCCACCAGGCTGCCCCCAATCGAGCAGAGTGGAAAAAACAGTACCCACAGTATGAGTGGGCTTTGCTTTCCACTACCTTTTCCTAAGACACACACTTTCCAAGTAGTGTGTTAAAAAACAAAAAGCAAAGACAAAAAAGACTGCGGTTTACTATTAATTTCTGAAAATTATTCAAGTGAAGGGGATCCTTTCACAAGGTATATGTTCATCAATCATGATGTTGTACATTTTAAACATTTTATAATATCATCTGTCAATTATACCTCAATAAAGCTGAAAAAAATCATTAAAAGTCCCGGTTGAAGAAGTGCTATCTACCTGTCAGTATTAGTTCTGCCCTTTAATAATTCTGTGGCTTTGTGCAGTCCTATCAGCTCTCAGAAACTCAGTTTCCTTCTCTGTAAATTGAAAAGGTTAAATGACTTCTAGCCTTCCTTCCTACTCCAAATTCAAATGGTTACATTTAAATTATTCTGTGACTTATTCTCCCCTTCAAATATCTTTGATCTTCATTCTATACTAATTTCACCTTTAAAAAGATAGGAATAGTGGGGGATGGGAGGCAGGAGGACTTGTTAAGATAGATTCAAGTGTTAATTAACCTGTTTTACCCTGGACATTTATAGTTTTAAGAATAGGCAAATGAATTTGAATCTACAATGGAAATGTAATAAAATCCATAATTTAATTGTGTATTAATTTAAACTTTTCACAATATTTACAACTTATTTTAGATTATAGGGATATTCCTCTATTTTACAAATATATGTTGAGCCACTTCCAAATCCACTGCTGTCTGCTGTGCATTCCAGAAAGCAAAGAACCCAAAGCAAAACTAAACAAGAAGTTACTGTGAAAAGAAAACTTTTTTTTTTTTTTAAAGAGAAGTAAGCCTTTATTTCCTTGTTACACAGAAAAAGCTGGCTGAGTTGGCTGCTGAAAACTTTTCATTAGCCATGCTAATGTTCCCTTCCATTAAGGTGGTAAACTGAAAATTGATTTTACATATATATTTATTTGCCTCTTCAATCAGAGGTATTGGATTTATTTTCTTCCAATTATTGACATGAACATAACATACCCCCAATATGGAAATCCTTCAGAATCTGTCTGCCTAAAAGGTCCATTTCCTACTGAAATCACAAGATGTATCATGTACGACTGAAAATAGCAAATATGCAGGAA
Source organism: Neophocaena asiaeorientalis asiaeorientalis (assembly GCF_003031525.2). Taxonomy (NCBI): domain Eukaryota; kingdom Metazoa; phylum Chordata; class Mammalia; order Artiodactyla; family Phocoenidae; genus Neophocaena; species Neophocaena asiaeorientalis. The sequence goes on along the minus strand of NW_020172457.1, from coordinate 4,834,073 downwards.
ATACATGAAACATGTTGATTATATACATTTAAAAAGGGAATACTACTTTCAATTTTCTTATATTACACTATTCTATCCCTGAGGACTAAACAATAGATTGTAAATTGCAAATATTTACCTAAAAATCTTTAACCTCAAGAATATGAAAGTAATGCTACAAACTTAGGAAAATCTGAGTTACTTTTTTACTCTGTGAAAACCCCCTCTTTTAATGAGTATTTTCCTTGTGTGGCTATCACAGCTAATCAACAATGTAAAGAAGCTTTTTAAGCCTTTAAATATTGCTGCAACATTACTTAAAGCCAGCTACCATTTGGTTCTGATGAGACTATGGTCTCTGCTGGGAACTGACTAGAACCTTCTGTTATCAAACACATTCTGTAAAACTGGGATGGTGGCAGTATGTCCCCTCACACTCATCACCCAATGCTTAGCACGTAGGAAATAATAAAGGCTATTAACCTGTCCTCTTTGCCATACAAATTATCACAAAAAAATAGGACAGATCAAAACAAACCCATCCTGAACTATAGGAAACACGACTAAAAGAATGTCCTGAGAGCACCACTGAGTATCTCTGTATGTGTCAACAATATCAGCTGCACGCCTTTAGCACTTAGAATGAACCTAGCATTTCACTTACTTTATTTTTGTTGTTATTTTTTTATTTGGCCACACCATATGGCATGTGGGATCTTAGTTCCCCGTCCAGGGACTGAACCGGTGCCCCCTACACTGGGAGCACAGCGTCTTAACCACTGGACCGCCAGGGAAGTCCACACTTACTTTATTTCTTGACAACATAAATACTTAGGCTCTAGTGCTACGAAGGACTGAAGTTCAAAACTAGCAACCCATAACACACTATGTCATATCTTGTTGTTTACTGTCTTCTTTTTCTTTTATTCATGCTTTTAAAACAAGTGCTTGGCTACCTGACGTGACCTCTCATGCTTTTCACAATCAATCCAGGTGCCTTAATAAAGGGGATAAAAATAATTTCCATTTTCACTTCAGTTTCCCCTCACAGAAAATGAATAAAGGAAAACGGCCAAAAAAACTGGACAAGTATGAAATAAATACTTTTTAAAAAATACATGTTGTTCTTGTTTGGGGGTTATTAAACTCACGGTAGTTTATGTTCCCAAATACTGTTCAGATTTCTGCCATAATTTGTCCCCTTGAACCATCAATAATATCCTTTTCAGCTGTGCCATTCTCTGAAGCCAGTAAAACCTTGTCCGATGGTAACGTGGTTTACCTTCTGAAATGGGGGCGCAGGGCAGGGCGGGGGGCAGCACAAATGCCTACGAACGGAGCCAGGCAGGGGGCAAGGATCAACTCCTGCTTCTGTATACTCTCAAAGCTGCTGGTTAAAGGGACGAACAAATATACATTCTGGTGCTTTTCTACTGATTTCCAGGCATGTACTGTGCACTAGGACTAAACAAGAGCAGGCTAGGAAACAGACTAGAAATCATTCTTAACAAAAAGTTTTTTCCTAGTTAAAGGCCTTTTATGGTTTCTTAATTTTTTTCAAAAAGTAGGGATTCAAGTGAAGTAGTTTTGAAGTATTTATTTGAACTCTCTCTTTCACTACCTTCTAGCACCTGCCCCTGCCTATGCTGTGCTAATGCTGTGAGCTCACTGGTCAGGAACGGAACGGGACAAAGGGAAGACCCAGGGCTCACACCAAAGTTTTAGGATCGCTTATAAGGTTACTTGGAAGAAATCATCGGGCAGGTAAGAGAACATGTAGTAGGTATCTCAAAAGGCAAGAGGACAGAGAATGGAAAGGAATGAAAATAACCCCCTCTAACGGTAAACACAAGACCGAGGTTGACGCAGTCTCAGTGGCGATGGGGATGTGATGAGGGAACTACAGAGCACTGACTGCCATCTTGGGAGAGGCTGGAAGGATTTGTCCTCATGGTTTATTTATATATGAGCTGCTTACTCAGTTCTTCTGAGATAGGATCTTCCATTAGCTCTATGCATATTCCCTTTTGTTTTTCCTCAGTTTAGAGAGGGCTCTGGATCACCTACCAGTCCAACCCCTCTGGCATCTTCCTAGGACTGGCCTTCAACTGCCTGGAGATGATATGACTGCCAGAAAGGTACCACTGCAACACCTGTACCTTCCTAGGTCCTCTTCCATGCAGAGATGATGCATTAATTGTGTCCTAGCCCAAATGATATAAATGCACATGGCTGTAGAATACTGCACCGATTCAATCAATCTTCAAAGAAATTAGTGAGTAAAAGAAGGAAGAATATATCTGAGGAACAGTCGTCCAGGAAGAAGTCAGTGTACCTTAATTAATTAAGACTAAGAAGAAAACATCAGAAAATTTTATTGTTGTGCATGCTCTATTTATTTAATGGAAAAAATACTTTATGATTCATTTAAAATTGCCATAGAGGGCTTCCCTGGTGGCGCAGTGGTTGAGAGTCTGCCTGCCGATGCAGGGGACACAGGTTCGTGCCCCGGTCCGGGAGGATCCCACATGCCGCGGAGCGGCTGGGCCCGTGAGCCATGGCTGCTGAGCCTGCGCGTCCGGAGCCCGTGCTCCGCAACAGGAGAGGCCACAACAGTGAGAGGCCTGTGTACCGCATAAGAAAAAAAAAAAATTGCCTTAGAAAGTAAAAAAAGAAGAAGAAAGGGAAATCAAAATGAAATCCTAGATAATGATTTTTGTTAAAGGATTTTGGTAAATATACCTTAACATCTACTAGCTGTCGAAGTCTGCTTTATTGTCTTCTCACAACACTTTCAAACCCTAGATAGGGCAAAACAAAGCAATCCAAATTGTGCTATATGGCATTTAAAATCATTGTAAAGTATAGGAATGTGTTCACCTATAATACTTGGCTAAGTAATATTATAATAATATAAAATAATACAATATAATAATTTGGCTAAATTTTGGCAAATATGCTATATTTATAATTATATGGAAAGGCCTCATTAATCATGACTGAAATTAGAACATACTCAAAGAACCAAATGAACTTTGGCTTGGCTTCAATAACAAAATATTTAGAAACTTCTATGACTACTCAAATGAGATCTTTTAACTCAGCAAGCTGGGATATTCTGTCTCATTTATTGCCTATAAACCTTAGAAATAATCTTCAAAGACAGGTGAATACTGGTTTATCTTAGGTTAAAAGAACCATTCTGCACATTATAACCATTAAAATTTATTGTACATACTGAGTAATCTTAGATGTATATAATTATGATTCCTTTATAAATAAACTTGTCTCTGAAATCAGTGAGAATTTTGCTAGCACTGCACAGAAGTCACCACGATATTGTGATAAGGGTTCAAAACAGATTAAGCAATAGATTTTAGCTTCTTGTTTTTCCAGCACTAGCCTTAAAACTAGAACCAAATGCATCTCTCATCTAACAAATCAAGCCGCAAACCTACAACATTTAAAATGAAGTTCTTAACTATCTTGGAAGAGTGAATTATCATTTCCAAAAGTTTTGAATAGATCCTGGCTTGTTGGGTGCTTTACTAAACTATCATTTTATAGTCCCATTAAGAAAGAACACATGAAGGTAAGGAATCAAGTTTTACCATGAAATTCTTTCCCCTCATTGCATATCAGCTCCCTGACTGAGTGATATAGCATGAACGCATTTCAGTTTATTAGATGCTGAGCCAGAAATCCTAAAAATGCTTAAGGAGATTAAGTGATTAAAGTGGGTAACTTCAATGCATTCCAATATACAAGCTTTCCTGCACACTATGAACGCTTAGTAAACACTGAAATTAATGAAAAATACATGTTACTTTTTTAAAATTATACTTAATATGTAAGATCGAATAGCACAGAGGTATCTATTTCATTTGAAATAGTAATTCTTGTCTATTGGTCAGGAGAGGAATGTCAAAGTTCAAACAAAGAAAGTTGAGGAGTGAATGGTATGTGGCAAAACAGAAACATAAGCTAAATTACAAACGAGGGAGAGAGTTTCACACATAAAGAACTAAGTTAAGGCAAGCTGGGGGGCGGGGTGTTTAGGGATAAAAGATACACACACCTTACCACAGAATGTGGACAGAAAGGCAAGAAAGCGGGTGCCCCTACCATAGCACAAAAATACAGCAAGTCTGTCAAAGCACTACTGACTAGTAGGTTATGAAACCCATTTGGTAGGTTATGAGGAACGTTTAAATGAAGAGAGAAAAAAGAGAAAAAGAAAAAGTGATAGAGAACACAATAGACTAGAGAATTCTATCACACTCACATATAGTGAAGATGTATCGGGAAACCATACATCCACGTGTGCAAGTGCGTGCACTGGGTCCTAACGTGACACGTATTTCTTCCTGTGGGTTCCAATAAAAAGGTATGAGAGGGCTTCCCTGGGGGCGCAGTGGTTGAGAGTCCGCCTGCAGATGCAGGGCACCGGTTTGTGCCCCGGTCCGGGAAGACCCCACATGCCGCGGAGCGGCTGGGCCCATGAGCCATGGCCGCTGGGCCTGCGTGTCCGGAGCCTGTGCTCCGCAACAGGAGAGGCCACAACAGTGAGAGGCCCGCGTACCGAAAATTTAAAAAAAAAAAAAAAAAAAAAAGGTATGAGAACCACTGACACATCGAGCACACCACTAGTGCCCGCCTCCCTCAAGTTAATAATGTCACACTTCTGAATAGAAAAGTAACTTCCAAAGCTAATAATATCCCCAAATGCCAGAGGGGAAGCATGGCAAAACACAAAACCACGGAATATTTAAAATGAACTATGTGAACTATGACACAGAAGTCCAGGGAAAGCAAGCCTGCTAGAGAAACGTCTAACACTACCGAACCAGACTGCGGGGCCTCCACTCCCAGAGTTTTTCTCCCCACCCTGAATAAAGAGTGGAGGGAGTGGAGCCGGGGGAGACAGAAGAGCTGAAGGTGGGAGGGAAGGTGGGATCTAGAGCATCACTCTGGCCAGGAGACCCCAGTCTCCCCCTCAGCGAGGTAAAGAAGGCAGGAACCGGTACAGATCCAGAGAGATGGGGTGGGTGAGGAGAAAGGTGACATGTTCAACTTTGCAATCTCAAGGCCAAGCACAGCACTAGGCACGTAATAGGCCCCTTATCAATGTTTGCTGAATGTGTCAGTAGGTCTTAATAACACCAACAGTTTTGTGACGTGAAGGCAGTGCCTGGGCAGGGTCAATAGTTTGAAACTTCTTACTCCAAGTAATCTCGGCGTCATCAGAAAATGTGAGTTCTGTTCTTAATGCCATGCTCTCCATCTTTACTACCTATCCACAAGCCATTTCAGTGGCTACCTGTAAACGAAGCCATCTCCACAAATGATAAGCTCTTCAAGAATTGGGAAGAAGCTTGTTTTGTTTCAAAAAGCAAACTGATCTGACACAAGGTCATCACGAATTGAGTGCTCAAAACCAAAAGTGAACGGGTATTCAACTACTTAGCGTGCTCAAAGATTAAGAAATTAAGTCTCTCAGGCCACTGTAACAGGTCACACAGAGACCATGTGATGTTCACACTTGCTGTAGGGGCAAATGGTTTGTTTTTGTTGGGTAGTTTTGGGATGTATGACTGGTTTATTTTAGGCTCAGGTACAGCTAAAGGAACTTAATAGTAGCAAACACTTATGTAGTTATTTACTGCGTGCCAGGTAACCTTCTAAGGACTTCACAAATATTAACTCTAATTAATGTGTACACAACCCCTGATAATGTAGTTACCTGTTCAGTGGTTTATTCTGTTCCATTAAAAGTACCTCCGTTTTTTCCATTTTCTCCTGCAAAAGATGAGGAAAATATTGTTAGTGAGTGGTCACAAATGCACACATAATGTTTTATATCATTGTTTGATATCTTCTAGACTTGAGAGTACCAACAGGGCTCCGTGAAACTTTAGTGAATTATTTCAACTGCCTAACTTTACTGAGTTCCTAAATAAAACCATTAAGACAATATCATTACATGTATCGATAAAAGGAGATTTGAAAAACAAATATTTTATGATTTCAAAAGAAATCAACATGGCATAATAATAAAAAGATAGATGCATAGGGAAACAATGTAGGGTAAGATTCTCCTTGACTCTGAATCATTCTACATTTAATATGCCTTTCCAAACTACGTTCCCTCTGAAATTCTTTTTTAGGTGGCAGCACCCTTCCCCACTGGGTGAAATAATTTCTGTTCTAAAGATAGAAACAATTGGTGAATATAGCTATTGATATTACAGGTTTACTTAAAAATTTTAAAAATGATAATGGAAAAGCATCCATCAAAAAAGAGGGTGTTGCTTAGGAAAGGAAGCAGTTCAGAGAGTCTCCACCAGGTGACATTTACCTCGGGGAACTCACAACTGTCCAGGTTCTGTCCCTCCCTCTGTTGGCTCCAAAAGTCTATCTCACTAAGGTGCCAAAAATGATCATGTTTATCAATACTGATTCATGTTAACAAAGCTCATAAAAGATTGACAGATAAGCCACAGAGCCTATGGATTCATTTCCCATGAAAAATATGTCATCAGACAGCCTGGACACTTGCTCCATCCAGCTTGACCAACATACTCACGTTTCTTTGGCCAATAAATACTTCCTGAAATCCCAGGTGTGGGTACCATACAGGCAGATCAAGCCAAATTAACAGCAGATTGTTGGGTGAGCATGTCAGAGCAATCACAGTCCAGATGCCAGTGGCCTCCAATATTCTCTCTCCAGACAAGTGTTCTCCTATCTCCTCCACTACCACCATCCTAGTCCAAGCTGCTATCATCCTTCTCCTGGACAAACACGAAACACTTCTTGCTATTTTCCCAGCTTCCGCTTCCTCCCTTCCAATCTATCATCCACAAACTGTCCAGAGTAAACATTTAAAAATAGAAAACAGGTCATGGCTCAGCCCTACTTCGACTCCTTTAATGCTCTGCATGGGTCTGATGATAAATACCCGAGAGCTGACTCTCAAGCCGTGGTCTGGCCCAGCTCACCCCTCCAGCCTCCTCCATGCACACTCTTCCTGTCACCCTCACATTTCAGCCACACTGGTCTCCTTTTACTCTCTTAAATGCACAGATCCCTCAACACTTCAGAGATTTTGCACACCTCGTTTCCTCTGGCTAGAAACGAATGCACATACTCTGCACCTTCCCCACAAAGCACATACGTGCCTAGTCATCTGCAACTCCTAGCTCATGTCACACGACCCCAGATTAGGACATTCCCTTATCTTAAGCTCCCATAGCATCTTGATCTTCTCCGTTGTAGCACTTACTACCGTTTATAATTACACATTTATGTGATTATTTAATTTACGTTTATTTCTCTCACTAGACTGTAAGATGCTCCATAAAGGTGAATACTGTGCTCATTTTATTAGCATGTTCCACAACAGTGGACACTCAAGAGATATTTTCATGAATGAATGATGGCTTTGGACCGTTAGAACCTGCTGCATCCATCGCCAAAACAGGGATCATTTTGCCAGGCAGACCATATGGCTTTCCTGAATGGGCTCCATCCTCCCTGATGTGTCCTGCCCCTGGGGGGGTCAATAATTAGATGGGCACTGTCTAACTCACTTCCGTAACTTTACTGTTTCCTAGGCTTCCATAGCAAAAATAAATCTTCAGATACTAAAAGAGAAACGGCACAAAGTTCAAGATACATTTGAGTAGCACCTCTGCAGACAGGACTTGTAGCAGTGGGCTCCTAAGAAACACTATAAACAAAAAGGAAAACATAAATTGCGGCCAAAGGAAACCCTTGCTGAGACAACACTGGAAAACAAATAAATATACATGCACGCATGTGCACAAGCACCCAAAGCAGTGGTCCTCGGAGGGGGGCATGAAAGGCTTTGAGTTTGCTGTGGGATGACTACGGGGCCGGCAGCAACAACGTGTGCAGCTCTCTGAAGGAGGATCCATACACTGTGCCTCCTCCTGTCCCTGGGGCCTGACTCTGCACACTTGGCACACAGGAGACCTGGTGTGTACTGACTGTGTCATTCTCCTATTTGCCTTACAAATCAACAACTAATCGACATTCCCTAACTCGCTGCACAGAATGTTTCAAACGGCTCACAGCTGTGGTTTACACTTTAAAGATGTTCTAACATTGCGGTCCTCTTATGTAATGAGAATGAGAACAAAACTGATAGGAAGAAGTTCCACAATGCCCTTGACTCTACATTCACATCTAGTCATCGGGGGCTAGAAAGGGCCAACGTCACTCACTCATCATTCAACAAACAGCATGCACCTGAATAAGCCAGGCATGGTTCTAGGTGCTGTGGACACATAATGAACAAGACAAAACCCCTGCTTCTCAAGGAGGTAACGTTCTAGGAGGAGACAAACAGTGAACGTATATTAAGTACAGGTATACCTTGGAGACATTGCAGGTCTGGTTCCAGACCTCAATAAAGCAAGTCACACACATTTTTTGGTTTCCCAGTGAATACAGAAGTTATGCTTACACTATACTGTAGTCTATTAAGTGTGCAATAGCATTATGTCTAAAAAAAAAAAAAACATACATACTTTAATTTAAAAATTCTTTATTGCAATAAAATGCTAACCATCATCTCACACAGAGTTGCCAGAAACATTCAATTTGTAAAAAGACAACATTTGCAAAGCACAATAAAGCAAAATGCAATAAAGCAAAGCACAATCAAATGAGGTAGGCTTGTAAAATGTAAAATATGTTGGGGGGGGTGTTAAATTTTAAATAGGATGGTCAAGGAACGCCTCACTGAGAAACTGACATATGAACAAAGACCATGACTCTTTTGGAAAAGAGTCATGTAGACATCTTGGGAAAGACAGTTCCAGACAGAGGATCAGCAAGTGCAAAGGCCCTGAGACAGAAGTGTGGCCTGTCTGACCTGCGGCATGCATGGGAGACAGTAGTAGGATGTGGGGCCAGAGAGGTAAACAGTGACCTTGTTAGGGTGCCCAAAGGCCTTTGGCTTTTATTTTGAGGGCCCTGCAATGCAACAGAGGTGTTTGGGGCAGAGGCAAACATGATCTGGCTACTGTGTTGAGAACAGACTGAAGCAAGGGAGGGAGCAGCAAGACCAGTTATTAAGCTTCTGAAACAGCCTAGGCAAGAAATTACAGGGGCTTGGACTGGAGTGCAGCAGTGACGCACAGCAGTGCTGCTAAAAAGCTGACAGATTCTTCATGAAACTTTGAGAAAATACCCTAGGATTAGCTCTAACTCATTTAATGGCTGATTTTAGCAGTCAATCTTTTTATCACTAAAGGGGTTTTTTTGTTTCAATTATTACTTTTATAAAAGAAAACTTAGTGGATTTTTAGCTATGAAGAAGTAATATATGATCATCCCAGACAGTGGAAAAGACCGAACAGGCAAAAACATCGTCACATCACATTACAAAAGAATCGAATATTCAAGTCCTTGTGACACTGGTCACCACTCTGTATTAGCATTTTTCGTTTACTCTGAAAATAAAAGGCTCCTCTAAGTGAAGAGAAAGATCATTGAATACATGTGGCCTTGGGAGTTAATGACTATTTAACATGAAGATTTTCCACTTGAAGATCTGTTGATGTACAGCAGGATAAACACCAAACACAAGTATTCTTCTTAAAAATCAGGCTTAGGCCAACATGGTCCAACGCTGACATTTGTCAGCTGTGCCAGTTTGAGCTTAGCCCAGAAGGAGTGTTTGCACATCACTGAGGAAGCTACGCTTTTCTGCACAGACTTTTCCCCTGAGAAACCCATGATGTATATAACATGATGTAAAAAATGGACACGACGAATTCCAAAAAAAAAAATTTTAAGTATTGTTTTTATTCTCTGCTCTGTTGGTTAATGGGGTGGGGGGGAGGTAGGGGGAGATCACAGCTCATAACTGTCGTCATGGAAACAATTCCACTCTAGGGCAGGGAAGCAGCTCTTCACTTGCTATCCAAGCCATGGGGCACGTCATCTGTGCAGTACACAGAACCCCGTCCTCGCCTGAACAGGATTTGCTGTTTAGTCAACCGTGACAAACAAAATTAAACTCTGATTCTCAACATTTAATACTTTGGGCGGATATGCCTTATTTGTTCAGCTTTTCTCAAAGTGTGCTAAGACAGGTAAATCGCTCCTGGTGAGTCAGGTACTGTCATCACCCACTAGAGCAGTCCTTCTCCAACTTCAGTGCGCACAGGAATTGCCAGGGGGTCTGTTAAATGCAGATTCTGATTCAGAAGCGCTGGGTTGGGGCTTGAGACTCTGCATTTCTAGTAGGCTCTCTGGTGATGCTGCTGCCACCGGTCTATGGACCACCATTTGAGTGCACAGTGGTAGAATATTTATTATCCTCCCTTCTTCCCCTCTCCCTACTATTCCCTCGATAAGTACCACTGACGGAGACTGAAACTACTGCACTGAAGACTAACTGTTTTCTTACTCTTACATTAAAAATAAGAATTTGCCCTCCACGGTGTACGATACTTAAATCCCAGCAATAAGCAAACAGTCTCTTCTGGGGCATCCTTAGCTAACTGATGAGATCTGAAACTTCTACCTGAGCAACCACATATGGTTTTCTTTTTATTCTCCCTTTTCTTCACTCATCCTTTCCCCACATGGAAGAATGGTTCGCACAGAGGATCACAGCTATAGGGTAAGCTCCTGGCTTCAGCACTAGGTGAGGGTGTGAAAGAACCAAAATTACTGAACCTTTTCCATCTCGTCCTTTTTTTGTAAAGAGGATAATCCGTAGACAACCATGGCACTGGCTTGGAAAGTACAGAATTTTTATCAAGGGGTTAAGAGTGGTCGTCTAATGATTGCTTACAGGTACCGACATTACCGGCTGCCATCAACAAATAGGCGTTGAGAATCTCTCTCTAGGACCCACCCAAACCCTGCACTTTCAGACAGAGGGGTCTCATATTACACACATGGCCAAATCTCTCATTCAGAACATAACTGATATTTTCAAATTACAGATAATTCATGTGAAAATGTAACCTGAGCTTTAACATGCCTCTCTCAACCCTTAACTTCTAAGCTATTTTAGTTCAATCCTAATTAATTTTTATTAACATTTCACAGGTACGTACTTCTTTCTTAGTTTGCTTCTAAAGTAAAAGATAATAGTTATAAGATTGTAAAGAAAATTACTGTTCCCCCAGGACAAGGATCCCCGGCATATGTGTGAGAAAGGCCTACTTTTTGTTTCTCTAAAGCCATAAGATGACCAAAAGGAAATGCTGTGGTGGGGAAGAAGCGGAGGAGACGCTGGACTAACACCTCTGATTGCTTCCTGCCCTCTGGGATCCTGTGAAACCACAGAGGGAGGAACCTGGCAGAAACAGGCCGACAGACGAGACAGTACAGCAGCAACAGCTGCTTTGGAGATCTGTGAGATCAATCTAGGCAATCACAATCAATTGTAGATTCTAAAAGGACCAACTGGAATTATCATTGGGTTATATTAAGGAAACAAACTACTAACCAAAACCTATTAAGAAGGACAAAGGTATACACAGCCTGGGGCAAGACTTAAAGAAGCAAAACACCACTTACACATAAAGGCAGGTGGCAAAGAGGAGGCAGGCTCATTCTGGGCTGCTCCTGCGGCTTGAACTCAAAGGTAAAACAGAAAAGGAGACAGACTTGGCACAATACAAGGAAACACTTTCTAACAAAATACAGTTCTCAGCCAGAGAACAATTTTTCTTTCTTTTTTTTTTTGCAAAGCGGTGAGCTCCCATCACTGCTGAGACGGTCTCATCCTGCTAACCCTGCTCCTCCCCAGCATCAAGCACCACAGCTATGCCAGGCTGCATGCCATTCCCCAAACGTGGTTTCACGACTCTCACACAAGTACCATGCCTGGGATGCTTTTTCATTTCTAGGCCACCCCTTCAGGCTTGAAATCTCAGCTTCCACATAACCTCTGTGAATCGTATGCTGTCTCTCTTCCTCCAAACACGCTGAGAGCGGGCCCCTCACCCAGGTAACCTCACACGCCTCCTTCCTGCACATCCTCATCCAGCTGTACATACTTTTAGACTGGGAGGCCTCTGAGGGAGGGGTCATGAGTACTTACCTGTGTATCCGCAGTGCCTGCCATAGTGACCTGGACACAGCATGCATCAGCTGGAAGGTGAAGGAAGGAAGAGGAGAGGAGGGAAGTGAAGAGAAAGAAGATGATGCCTACATTTTCACATCTTTGGGCTTCCCTGGTGGCGCAGTGGTTGAGAGTCCGCCTGCCGATGCAGGGGACACGGGTTCGTGCCCCGGTCAGGGAAGATCCCACGTGCCGCGGAGCGGCTGGGCCCGTGAGCCATGGCCACTGAGCCTGCGCGTCCGGAGCCTGTGCTCCGCAACGGGAGAGGCCACGACAGAAAGAGGCTCACATACCACAAAAAAAAAAAATTATCACATCTTATGCACATTGCAGAAGGAATTCTGACATTGGGAGAGAAGTTAATTTGAATGAACATTTTCTACATAGAAAGACATGAATTACTGTGGCTTTAAGGTTTATCATTTTAGGTATGTTTTGATCTAATTATTGTTAATAGCTGTTTAGAAACAGTCCCAATATTTTGCTTTTATTTATGTATCTAAATACACATATTTACTATGCTATTTAATAATACAAATAATTTTCCCAAAAGTTTAAAAAATATTTTAAAAAAATCTTCCACAGTTACCGGGAAGCCTGCAGAAAATGCGTCCATGGCATTTTCCTCAAGTTTGGAATAAGTATATCACTAAAGCAAGTACAGGGCCACTACTGCCAAAAGACCCGAGCAATACTTTGTAAGCCTTTATGCTGAAACTCTGCATACCAGAAACAGAACTCTGTCTTCAAACTTTTCCTAATTCATGCAAGGCTTTACCATCAGTTCTTGTTTTCCTAAGCATCTACACCCAATTAATCTGCTCTGTACACCACCAGTGGCAATTCTCAAAACATGACGAGCATGTGAAGGGCCATTCTGATGGCCTCGGGGGAGTGACAGGGCAGTGACAGGCAGGTGAATACATCTGGGAACTACAGAACCATTGCTAATGACCATAATTACTCTTTGGGAGGATTTCGATAAACCACACCAGCACCCTTCCCAAAGAACAGATGACAACAGGTGAACCCACATCTGAGACCAGAAAACTGTCTGCCAGAGCCTGGCTCTGCATCAGCCCCAACGTCTTCCCCCGACAGACGACTATGAACACATTGCCACCCTTGCCTTCCGCACAGCCCGCTTCCTTAAGTCCCACCTTCTTTCCCATGCTGCTGCCCTGGGTGGCAACAGAACGGGTCTGGGCTCTGTGGGCGCCCACCTGGCCAATTCCCGCGGCTATGGGGCAAGGCTGAGGAGGACGCTGACCTCCTCGCAGTGGGTGGCGGGGTATCTGCATATGAACTGCTGCCCTGTTTCCTTTTTACAGAGGGAGGCACGGTAAACTGTCTCCATGAGAACGTTAGTCTAGGAGTGAGTGAAGTCTTTTTATTTATTTATTTATTTATTTATTTATTTATTTATTTATTTATTTATTTATTTATTTATGGCTGCGTCAGGTCTTCACTGCAGTGTGCAGGTTTTCTCTAGTTGCGGCGAACGTGGGCTACTTTTCGTTGCGGTGCGCGGGCATCTCATTGCAGTGGCTTTTGTTGCGGAGCACAGGCTCTAGGCACACGGGCTTCAGTAGTTGCGGCGCCATGGGCTCAGTAGTTGTGGCTTACGGGCTCTAGGGCACAGGCTCAGTAGTTGCGGTGCACGGGCTTAGCTGCTCCGTGGCATGTGGGATCTTCCCGGACCAGGGATCGAATCCGTGTCCCCTGCATTGGCAGGTGATTCTCAACCACTGCACCACCAGGGAAGCCTCTAGGAGTGAATGAAGTCTTTATTGCACTTCATGAGACTAAAAAAAATAGCTTTGAGATATGTATGTATTTCAGAGGACAGCAGAAGTCTTCTGGCCTAACATCAAGTCATACTATCGATAAACTTATATTAGCGTATCTTTTTACCAGAAAAAATGCTAGATTTGTAAAATGGAAAAGGGCAGGATTGTGCAACAGACTGGCCAGATAGATGCAGCTTTGATCATATTGATTTCTTTTCAGCCTACAGGTTTTACAGTGGCAGTAAGAGGTGGCCTGGGCTGAGTGACAGAGGACACGGATATGCTTCAAGGTGAAAAATGCCCGTGCAGAGCCCTAAGCACAGCAAAACCCGAGCAGGGCGGCTGCCCCAGGAGCGACCAGTAAACATGCTGAGGAACAGGATGTCTGGTGGTTACTCTCGATCTGAGGCTGTTTGTCAATAGAGCAGAATTTTCAAAACAAAACCTTTTTTATTTTTAATTTTGCCAGTTCCTCCTTATATCTGAGCAAACTAGTGGGGAAATAAAGTGGCAAAATTCAAAGTGGATTTTTGCGGCCCGCCCCCTGCTCCAGTTCCTCAGCCGGCCACCAGGGAGAAGGATGCTTCTTTCAGGAAGACCCACCTGGACCCTGACTGAAGGGCAAAGGCCCCCCAAATATCAGTCTCCCATCCTGACACCTGGCCAGGTCATTAGGAAGAATCTGCCCAATATCCTACTATCCCCACAATAAACCTGGGTTCCATAGTCCAACAAGGAAATGGAGGGGAAGGAGCCGTTACTGAGAGCTGGCTACATCCCACACAGTTTCACATTCACCTTTTATTTATTTATTAAAAGTTTGTTTGTTTGTTTATGTATGTGTGTGTGTATGTATGTATGGCTGTGTCAGGTCTTAGCTGCAGTATGAGGGATCTTTGGTTGCGGCGCCCAGGCTTCTCTCTAGTTGAGGCGCGCAGGCTCAGTAGTTGTGGCACGCAGGCTTAGTTGCCCTGCAGCATGTGGGATCTTAGTTCTCTGACCAGGGATCGAACCCGAGTCCCCTGCATTGGAAGGCAGATTCTTTTCCACTGGACCACCAGAGAAGTCCCCAGGTTCACCTTTAGAACAACCCATGGGTAGATTTAAATGGACGGGAGGTGTGAGTATGTAGGCTCAGAAAGGTTAAGTAACTTTCTAAGCTTAGCTCCCACCAAGGAGATTCCCCAAGGCCTGAGAGGCCTCTTGCCACCCTCTCCCGGGATGCCTCCTCCAGGGTAGGCCCCGAAACAGGCCCCCTCTCACACTCAGAAAAAGAACACACCTGCTCTAATGACAGGACTTAACTAGGACAATAGGACTGAAGGCTAAACAGGCTAACAATAAAAACACGAACCAAGCCAGGAATAACCGAAGGTCTCGCAGACCACATGTCCCGATGTGGCGCACTTCACAGGAACGGGAAAACAAGCCCCTCTCTGCAGTGCTGTGTGGAAAAACCCCTCACCAGTCTCCCCAGGATACAGACAGGAGACAGCCTGCAGGAGTACCTGGGATATGCCCCAGTGCAAAGGCAGGGGACCTCTATCCCTGGTTACAAGAACTAACAGAAAATTCCAGGACATTTCTAGAGGGCATTGCCCCAGACCCTGAAACTCGGGATCCATGCAGGGAGCCCTACAGTTCTTCATCTTACGCTGCATGTTGCCTTCCTGGGCTTGGGAGAAAGTTGCACAAGTGCGATAACAAGGGACAAATAAAGACCCAAACTCTAG
>NW_020172457.1:4806030-4818299 GCF_003031525.2 Neophocaena asiaeorientalis asiaeorientalis | reverse complement strand
AAAGGAGAGAGAGAAAAGCATTTTTAAAAAAATTAAAATATTTGTTTCTCTAGAATTGAGAATGAAGAGAAATGACCAGAAAGCACTGGTGAGCGGAATAAGAAGGGTGACACCACGGTCTCAAGCCAGAACAGAGAGTTCACATAAGCCCGGGTGTGTGCTTGCTTCCATTCCCGCCCACCCACGGTTCCTGGGGCAAACAAATTCTTGGCTGGGCAGGTATGTGTGGGAGGCCTGATTTATTTTCCAACCACTAGAGCTTTGCCCAGAACTACTTAATCATAATTTTTCAAGGTCATACATTCAAATATGATGTTACTACCTCACAAAACAAGTAACTCTAGGGTCTGTGGAGTAGGAGGCGGGGAAAGAAGGAATTAACCATCCTCACTTGAACTATCTTCTTATCCACTCTTACTGTGTATCTCTTATATGTTCTCAGAAAATCAACAAACTGCCAAAACACATAGCTAAAAGAAATAATAGCTAACTTTAATATAATGCTTAAACTCTATGGCAAGCACAATTCTAAATGCTCTGTATATATTAACTTATTTGACCCTCAACAATTCTTTGAGGTGGGTACTATTGTCACTATTAGCCCTATTTATAGCTGCATCCAGAGGGTAAGTGACTTGCCCGGCTACCAACAGCAGGGCACCCTGTGCACCTGCCCTATGCTATACTCCTCCCGTTTCTGTGTTCGGCTCTCTGGCACCCCCAAAAGGCAAAATTATAACAAGAGCTCTGTTCCATTATGGGATATCTAACTGATTTTCCCTGCGCAGTAGGGCTTTCTTTAAGCTACTTTTCTGGGAGGAATATTATCAGAGCCAGTCCCCACCTTTAACCCTGCTGCTCAAAAAAGCCATATAAGCTGGAAAAGTCCCAGAGCTCAAACCACAATTCCCCTTACAAGCTGCCTGATTAGAAGCAGTTCGAAGCAAAGCTTTGATCCCTGTTAAAATGTAAAAGCTCTAGGAGGTGTACTCTTTATGCTGTTATCACTTTGTAGTGAAAGTCGCACTGTTATCTTTTTAATGGTAAGTTTAATGATAAGAACTTCAGGTGGTTTCCAGGCATCCAATCCACCTGTCCAGTTTGGACCTGTTCACTGCTGGGTGCCTAGAACTCTCCAGGACCTCGCACGTTAACAGTTGTTCAATATACCAGCGTGGGTGAACAAATGAATGGCTATAATTCTTGCAGAGGTCAGTTTTAGGGCATATTTACGATGCAGGTAGGTCTTAAAGTGGAAGCCAGGTTGGGCAAAGTATCACTGGAAAGGTCTAAAGAACAAGTAAATCACTGTCTCACAGTAATGACTTTGAAAGAAACCCCAGGCATATTTAAATATAAGAAAAGGATCTCTCTTTGAATTTATTGAGAATGGATTATATTTTTAAATGTATATAGAGCTAACTTATTAATGAAGAAGGTAATCTAAGAGGGTAGTGATATCTACATCATCTTTCTCTACAATTACACTTTCCCAAAAGATGTGGTGCCCTAGAACAACATCTCTTCTCCTTAATATTCTCATACCCAAGTCCTGTATGTGTTCTCAAGGACCTCCACAAATGTCTTTTATTCCAGGAACCCTTCCCTGTGCTCCCGGCCAGAAGAGGTCATCCCCCGCTTTATACTCAAAGTTACTTTGTTCTTTCTTTTGTGTACATAAATGCACTTCCTGAATTGCCGTATTTTTCTCACCTGCACTACCTGGCTGTCCCCAACTCTATCTCCATATTCCACAGGGAACCAAACATTTTTCCTAACATAATCAGCATCCAGTCGATATCAGACTAATGTTTTTAAAAAGACTCTACTATGGAAACCCTCCAAGGATACACCACCATCTGTTTCTAGTGTTCAAATACATTTTAGATATTTTAAAAACTGTAATTTTTTTTTAAATGACACTGAAATGGTTTCTACGCAAGCTTCTCACCCACTACGGACACACAGCATCATGTGTTAAAGATCGTGTCTGGGAGATGCAGGCGATCCCTGCGGTAGGCTCCCCTGCCACCTCCACGTGCACATGTGGACTTCTCGTAAGTGTGACACTGGGAAGGGAAGCTGTAGCTCCACCCGGTCGTGTGAAAAATACTGTGTGCACAGTCTGCTCTCAAGCGGTTGTTCAAGTAAGCACATGAATACAAACCGCAGCCCAGTGTCGGCTGCCATTAAATGCGGGCGAGGCACAGGGGGCATCTGGTCGGCCTTGCTTTCATCGCAGTAGAAAGTCCTTTGTGATAATACCCTACTTGAGAGAGGGTAAATATTTATTCTAAGAATTAGATGTTTCCTGTATGACTTTAGATTTATGATAAGGAATGTGACCTGTTGTTTCCATACGTTTAGTTACAGGGTTACGATTTTGAAACAAATATTCCCTACCTTAGATTGGTTGAATTGAAAAACATCCTGGGATCCCAAGGCAAGTTATTTAGAAACAAAACAAAAACAAAAAACTCTTGTTATAATTTGCAAGTAATTATCTGTGAGAACAGATTTTTTTTTAAAATATGATGCATTTAAAGCAAAGTATGTAAGTTTATTAAACACAGCTGATAATGTGAATACACCTATTATTATACAGTTATTATCAACACCAGATTTTTAAAAGTGTTTCATTATATCTTAAGAGCTTCATTGCTCTTGCTGACTCTTCAGTAAACATTATAAATGTAAACTCCAAAAAAATTTATAGTACTAGGAAATGTCACTTTATCTGTTTTTTTTTTAATTTTTTTTTTTTTTTTTGCGGTGCGCGAGCCTCTCACTGTTGTGGCCTCTCCCGTTGCGGAGCACAGGCTCCGGATGAGCAGGCTCAGCGGCCATGGCTCACGGGGCCCAGCCGCTCCGCGGCATGTGGTATCTTCCTGGACCGGGGCACGAACCCGTGCCCCCTGCATCGGCAGGCGGACTCTCAACCACTGCGCCACCAGGGAAGCCCACTTTATCTGTTTTATATGGTAGAGTTTCATTTCATTTGATGAAAGGATTCCCTGCCCCCGCAAAAGTTTGAAAACGTCTGTTAGTTTTTCTCAAATCCCAGTCTAGGGAGCGGCTGCAGTAGACCTGGATGAGCTTTTTTACCATATGGTTTTTCCTGGGCTCTTTTCTTAGTAGTTCCCTTCGGATAGGCATGAAGTGAGCTGAGAATATGGCAAGGGGTGGGGAAGCAGGGCGGGAGCGGGGAGGGGGGATAAAAAGGAAACCACTGATCTAATCAACACATAACTGTCTTCATAGAATTTTTGGTCAAATGCTTCAGTAAAATCAAGACAAAACAAGTCAACAACATACCCTTAATATGTGAACTTTTTCACAAAAGGAAACAAAGTTAGTTTTATATTATTTGCCCTTTAGTGAACTCATACTGGACCTACTAATACCATATACTTTTCAAAACGTTCACAAATCACCTATTTAACTCTATGCTTCGTTGGTGATCTATAGCCAGAGCATGCATTTGGCCTCCAGAACCTCTTGCTTTATTTAAAATTTGGAAAAAGGTTGTTTTTCTCCTGTCTTCAATCCCTTTTAAATTCTGTATGATTTGTCAACAGTTAGTGAACACTGAGGTCTTTTGAGATATTTGCAAGCTCCTTCAGCAAACTAGAGAGTTTGAGAACCACTAATTTATAACAGTCATCACTGGCTATCTCCTCCACACTGAGCTACACTTCCCAAGACACTGCTGCAGTTCTGTACACTTTACAATTTCAAAATCATTTTTCTTGCTGGAAAAGATTGGAAGTAAAGCAGCAGTCAGTAAGATCGCAGACTTTTTTTACACAGAAGGATACTTTGGAATGTAACTACTCTACTACACTGATTTTTCTTAAGATAAGGAAATACATTTAAGAAACATACCCAAGATGAAACAGTCATTGGCAAAGTGAGAACTCAGCACCCACCTTCCACAGTTTAGTAATCAAAGATCTAAGTTCACATTCAGATTCTTCTACTCACTAGCTGCAGGCGTCTTGGTCAAACCCCATAAGCCACAATTTACTTAGATATTAAAATGGGAATTATATCTTCCAGGGTTGTTAGGTATATTAAAATGAAGATACTTAATGGTCTTCTGGAAAAGCATCTGACTCCAAGTAAGTACACAATAAATGTTAGCAGTTGTAAACACATTTTTTTTGGGCTAGAGTTTTAGAACAAAAGAGAATTCTCCAGGTATGGGGTAGACTACTCTGGAAAACCTTTGCGTTCTTAAAGTGGGGACAAAAGGAATTAAGTGCTAGAATATTCCCCAGTGCTATGGGTATGAAGGTTGTGGGCTTGTGGTCTTGAAAAAGGGAGTTAACCGTTGGGGATGATTTCTCCAAAACTGGGAGAGGAAAGGGTTAGGGTCCCATGAAGGGCAGAGCCCTGACCCATTCACACGCCCACAACCTTCATACCCATAACCCTGGGGGATTCTAGCACCTTGATTTCCTATTTAAACAGTAGAAGAAATGGAGAGCATTTGAAGGTGGGGGAAGGAAAGGTGACTGGCCAGGACAGACCAGCTCCTTCCTGGCCACAGGTCAGTGGAACCTCATTACTTTATATAAGATACATCAGCCACCTGCCAATTCCAAAGAAGTGCCTGTCCTCAAATGCAATTTCTGCTAAACATACTTCTATACAAAAATTTCTCATCTGTTGTATAGCTCTAGAGCAGATGGGTTTAACATCCTCTCTTGCACCCCCAGTGGCAGTGCAGCACCCCCTCCAGCTCCTGCAGGTTCTCCTTGGAGCAGCAGAGCTAAGCAGGGGTTGAGGAAAAGGAGAGGGGTGAACCACGCACCTCTTTAGGGACAGTCACCAAGTTAATTTCTTCTTCTCCACATCCATGGGTAATATGCCCAATGTAGCACTATAAAATACCAAAGCTAGAGTACTAGTGAAGTTGCTGCCAAGCTATTTTATCATTTCCAACATTCCTGGTAGTAACTACCACACCTGAACCAAAAAGAATAGGCCATCTGAGAACACACATAGGCACCTGGCAAGTTTCTAAGAAAACCATTTGCAGATCAGTAGGGATATCCATCTCCAATCTCAGTCTTCGACCAGAAAGTTCTACTGCACAACAATAGTTTTTGAAAAGACACACCTTTTAAAATATTTATCTACCGCTCTAGACTCCAGCTCCACCCATTCAAGCCCTACCCATTCTTTTACTTTCTGCACAATTGCCACCTTTTGTATCAAAACTTTCCATAAACCATATCCATTCTTCTCGGGGAGAAAGGAGTGAACTCCCACGGTGCTCTGTCTCTAATGTCCCAATAGCACCATCGTCTTCTACCTGCATGGCTTTATTTCCTCTTTAAGCACAATGGGCATAGGACCTGTACGGTCCTGACTTTCTTCTAGTGTCCAGCATCTTGCACATACACCATGCGTGTATGTATATATGTGTGTATGTCTTGGGAGGACACGTGGGCACACAAGATTTACTGAGCAGCTACTATGTCCCAGGCACTGTGTTTTACCTACACCATTGGTTTTTATCTGAACAACATCTCTATCAAGTAGTCCTTATCAGCCCCAGCTTGCAGATGAAAAAACTGAAATTCAGAGAGGTTAAGGCTTGGCCAAAATCACAGAGCTGAAGTTTCAAACCCAGGTCTGATTGATTCTAAAAGCCCATGCACTTATAAAGTTAATATCCAACAAGCATTCAGTAAATCACTTAATGAAAAGCGTTTCTATGCAGGGTATTGTGCTGAGAACTACTGAGAATCAAGATGCTTTAAGTTCAGCAACTGTAACTAACTATACTGCAAAGTAGTAAGTAACAAGGCCAAGAAGAGGGTTTACATAAACATCAAGGATGTTCAGAGGAGTGTGAGGCCACTGTTTTTGGAGGTGGAGCAGGTAAGTGGAGAGGGCTGGGGGGAGAATTAAGATAATCATGAAGAATATGGCAGACCTGAAACCTGGATTTAGACAAGCAGAGATGAGAGGTAATAGGATGTCAAAGAGTAAATGAGCTCACCCTAATATTCTTCCTATAGCAGGAAAGTGGACTAACAAATTACATTCAATAAGATTGTATCCTTGACGGCAAAGACAATGTCATATACTTGTTTTTTCTGTAATATTCGTTCTGGAAACATTTAATAACTATTTAGTGATGGAGAAAGGACAGGAAAAGGGATAAGGGGTGTGGGGTTTGTACTACTCCTTAGAATATTGAATTAACTCAGACACACTGTCCCACATGCAGTCTGGTTTTATAATACATATTAATTAAGTCCTATTCCAGTCATTAACAATCTTTCACTAAGCTGTATATGTTTTCTACCCGATCATAAGTCTTTATGGGTACTTCATATTCACAATGACTAGCACAAATCACTGTTATCAGTTTTACTCCCAAAGCTAAGCACAAATGTATTTTAATCTATTTATCTGTACATCGAAGAATTTTTCTTTGGAAAGTAGCCTAGTATTTAAAAAAAGGTAAAAATTAACAAAAGGTGCCCATCTACCTAAAAGAGAAAAGAGGAGCCATCTACATGCAAAGCAACATAATAGAATTACAAAGCCAAACTTAAATGTAACATCTGCTTCTAAAGGATATGTTGGCAGAGAAAATCAACCAGTTGTATTATTGCCTTAAGCAATGAAAACCTGTTTCACTTCCTTCTTGTCTTTTTGAAAAGACAACATGTCACAGTCAGACTTTTTAAAATAACAGCATCCATTCTTGTGACAAATGTTTGCCAAGGGGGGCAGGGAGGAAGGGAAGGAATAAAAAGGAAAAGAAAGTGGAAAAGAGATAGGAAACAGTAAGACGCCATCTGCTGACAAAAAGGAGAAAAAAAGGGAGAGAAATTTGAGAGCACCACTTCCTGATTAGTGTGTTTGAAAAAATGTCAAATGAGTTTTCCAGTCATCCTCATGAAACAATGAAACAGAAAATGTTACTATGAAAATATGTGGAATATTTTTTTTTTACTTTTGTAAAGTTCATGTCCTAAAAATTTACTGTTACTACTAAAACAAATTATAAAGACCACCATTCCTCGAGTGCAGACAGAATTACACCTGAAACTATTTTAGGCATCAGAGGAGTATTAACACTGAATGAACTAGAAATACCCCAATGATATATTTCAGCTTTTCCAGGCAGAGTCAGCTAAGGGATGATTTCTTTGGTTAGAAGCAGTCATCTAAATTTTAAGCACACCTGTAACAGCAGAAGACTAGAGATTACTAAAGGATGATCATTCTCTACAAATAGGATGTTGAACATTATTCACCACTGATTACAAGCTAGCTAAGCAATATATCCATTACTCATTCTATGCTACAAAAAGGTATAACAAATTATAAGAAGTAAAAGCTCAGTGGCTGTGAATAAAATTAAAACTAAATGATAAGTCTCAGAGCTGAGGAGAAAGGAGAAAGGGAAAGAGGGGTTTACCCGCATGTACACCTTTAAGAAATTGTAACAGACTGGTTTTCTTTTCTTTCTTCAATTAACCTGGCCACCACACACACACACACACACACACACACACACACACACACCCTCTACCTGTTTCCATTTCAAATACACCCATACTCCCAGCTGAAATAAGACATCTCAGCTTGACAGGCAGTTTCTTTCAATACCCCAATTTTTGGTATGCGGCATTTCTTAGCATTTAAGAAGTACTACTATGTATTTGTATATGGAGCATCTGAAGGCCAGCTACACACCAAAGGACGAAATTACCCAGTGGACATCTCTGTGGTTTTAGAGCTGGAACATGTTGTCCATAAGTTCTCATTTCACAATACTTGGGGTTTGTTAGTTCACTACACTGATAACTTTAGGCATTTAACCTTCAAAAATACATGGCTTCCACTGATTTGTCCATATACTATTTGATTGTTTTGCACTAAACAGAACTTAAGAGACATTTTGGGGACTTCCCTGGTGGCGCAGTGCTTAGGAGACCACCTGCCAATGCAGGGGACACGGGTTTGAGCCCTGGTCCGGGAAGATGCCACATGCCGCGGAGCAACTAAGCCCGTGTGCCACAACTACTGAGCCTACGCTCTAGAGCCGTGAGCCACAACTGCTGAGCCCACGTGCCACAACTACTGAGCCCGTGTGCCACAACTACTGAAGCCGGCGCACCTAGAGTCCGTGCTCCGCAACAAGAGAAGCCCTCGCGCCGCAACGAATAGTAGCCCCTGCTCGCCTCAACTAGTGCACAGCAATGAAGACCCAATGCAGCCAAAAATAAATAAATAAATTTATTTTTTAAAAAGATATTTTGTTACCGAATCATGGTATTTTTTGTTTTTGATTGTGGTCTTAAACTCTGTGTACAGAGGCTACAAAAGCTCAAAAACAGTGGACAAAGAGTCATATTACAGGGAACATAATGTCTTTTTACCTCATGTTATGGTAACTATGCTACTCCTTGAAGCAGTTATGTCAGTTTCTAACTGAATGTAGTGCTGTGTTAGTATAAATGGATGTCAGCTTGAGGGCTTAGGATCACTAACATTTTTCCTATTGAAATTATGTAATTATTGACAATTTTTTTTAGAGATTTTTTTTGATGGGGACCATATTTTAAAGTCTTTATTGAATTTGTTACAATATTGTTTCTGTTTTATGTTTTGGTTTTTTGGCCTCGAGGCATGTGGGATCCTAGCTCCCCAACCAGGGACTGAACCCGCACCCCCTGCACTGGAAGGTGAGTCTTAACCACTGGACAACTTTTATTTTTTTTTTTTTTCGGTACGCGGGCCTCTCCCCGCTGTGGCCTCTCCCGTTGCGGAGCACAGGTTCCGGACGCATAGACCCAGCAGCCACGGCTCACACACCCAGCCGCTCCGCGGCACGTGGGACCCTCCCAGACTGGGGCACAAACCCGCGTCCCCTGCATCGGCAGGCGGACTCTCAACCACTGCGCCACCAGGGAAGCCCTGGACAACTTTTAAGAATTTATCCTATGACGATTTTTCAGAACAAATGACCCACATAATGTTGAGGCCAACTTATAAAACACCTCGGAGGGAAAAAAAGTAAATGTGGGTTGACCCTAATATATTTTAACAGAAGAAAAATGCACTAAGGTTTGATGATCTATGCAATTGCCATGGTTTAATAATGATACCTTAAAGCACCAGAGTCCTCTGAAGTACTCTAATGGAGGATACCAAAAAGGGTTAAGGACATGGTACCAGTGACATAAATCTACAGAAAAGATCCTTCATTAGAGGAGGACACACGGTGTGGTGCAGGGAGTACTGAGCAAGCAGTCAGAAAATCCTGATTCTTATTCTCAGTCCCATCACCAGTCACCTGGATTTCCACCCCTGCCTCTCAGTCACCTCAGTCGACAAAGGGAGATTAGTCCTTCCAGCCCCACCTGCCAGTTTCTATCAGCCCTATTAGCCAATAAAACAAGCACACACTCAAAACCCAAAACCCATATCTATTACCGAGAATAGGATCCTAGACAGTGTCACCTCTAAAGATGATTGAGGACCATTAAATCATATATTAGCAAGAAAAAATGGGCTCAGCTCAAACTCCTATTCTAAATTTAGTGTGTATCGATCCATGGATGTCTTCATATTTTTACCACTTATTTCTGCATCCACGAAAGTTAAATAGTGGTGTCTTCCTGCACTTGTCTCTTTATACACATGTTCCAAAGTTTCTCTAGGGTATATTCCTGTAAGTGGAAAGGCTAGATATGGGGTTTGCCCAGATTTAACCTTACTGTCACGCCTTGGTCTATGTCTCTGGTCCAGAATGGCTTCTTGCATTAGAATCTACTCTTAATTCCAATCCCTGTTGGTCTCTGACTTTACCTCCCCTGTCCCATTTATAGTTTTGTCCTTCGTACTTAACACTCGGCCTGGCTTTTACTGTATGACTTTACCTCCCCTTTTTGATCATCGATCACTAGGTACTACTCCAGCTATGCTGTCTCCATCCAATCCAGCCTCAGGACCCTTTCGCCACACAGCCAGTGCATGGTGTGTGAAAGGCACTCCTACAGTTACGCCCTATTTCCCAGTTTCAAAGACCACTGCTTGCTACTTCAGAAGTCAGCAAACATTTATTAAGTCTTTACTCTGTGCAATGCACAGAGACCCAACATACATGTGTATGTGCAGAGTCTGAGTATCATTTGCTTTCCCTACATAGACTCAATGAGTGCTCTATACCAAGAGGCCTCAACGAACAGGTTACAATTAACCAGCCGTAAGAAACTCCAGTCTGAAGTCAGTGACATTTTCGGAGAAGAGGAGGAAGGGAGCAGGTATGTGTATGATAAGCGGGCAACCTTCCTGTCCCTACATCCCGCCCTATTTCAAGGTATATGTTGGATTAAGGGAGATGAAGAGTAGGTTTTCCGTGCAGCGCTGAGGATCCTGGAACTTGTTCTGTCAAGTGTCATCCTGCTCCCCTTCCCCCTGCCGAAGGGCCACTGTAGACAGTCAGCATTACTTGTTACAACATGACCCTGGCAAATCATTTCGTTTCTAAAAACACTGAGGATCTCCAGTTGCTAAATCTCAGTCGCCTTATCTGTAAAAGGGAGGTAAATGATACCCACCTGCCAGGCTTTTTCTGAAGATTCAATGAGAATGTACAAAACAAGCAGATGTAGTGGGGCTTTGCGCCTTGCTCCAAAACCGGGAACACGGGCCAAAGTCACCATCAGACAGACGCCTACTGAGTATAAAGAAGAACTTTATATATAATAATTAGAGCAATCCAAAGACAGAAGAAGCAGTTAGGTACCAAAGTTCAAGCAGGGGGTTGTAAGGCCTACTCAATCTAAAGGATTTCTCATAAATCTCCCTTTCATAGAACTATCCTAGTTCAAACAGGAGAAAATACTGTGCTTAATTATTTTTCTCTCTCCATCTGGACATGTCATGATGCAAAGGACTGAACTGTCAAATAAGCAGCCACACGGCTCTGTCTGCACCAGGCACCACTTGCCCCCATCCACACTCCCCAGAGGGGCTTCTCCTCTGGGCTCCCTGCTACGCCTGCCACGGCTGGCCCATCACTGCACCTCTCCGCCAGAGGGCTGTGCCACATGCATGCACAGGGGGCCCGCAGGGCAGGAAGAGTACTGGAAATGAATGGCAACACCCTCCTCCTGCCCTCAAACAGGGGCTCACCAGAGCGGATGTGTGAATGATCCAGCTTCTACACCCTCAGGTGACCTCACCCTCAGGTGGGATCCAGTGAGGCAGGTTCCTCAGTCTGCCTCCCAGAGGCCCAGCAAAGCTGGGCTCCAGCTGCCCACTGTGGTAACTGGCTTGGTAACACACTATTGGTGCTTCTGGTATTTTCCTCACCTTGCAAATAAACTACAGGCACAGGCATCCATGTCTCTCTCAGGGGAACTCAATCTAAGAAAATACCTCATACCACGAGGACTTGAAGAGACATATTTACAAAGCACAGAAGGGTCTTCTCTTAGTTTCTTCTTAAATCTCCTTGCAACAAATAAATAAACTTCAGAGTCTCGGGTTTATCACAGAATTAGCAACACACAATCTAGAGATATTTATATAATATTAAGATAAAATATCAGTGGTTTTGTGATGACCAAAGAGTCCACTGGACTCATAAAAGTAATTCAGTAGAATACTATCATGAATTTTTTCAATTTGGATAGTGAGTTCATCCTAATTCAAAAAGATAAAACCGCTTTGATATAATGAAAAGAAATTCTAAAACACAATTTTATTACATGAAGTTCAGTTCCAGAAATAATTATTGAAGACCTACTAGGTTCCAGACATGAAGACGACCCAGGCCCTGTCTCCAGAAAACTCAGTGTCTAGAAAAGGGAGACAGACATGTAAGTCAATAATTACATTAGAGTCAAAAAGTGTGGTAATTAAACTGTGAACAAAGACACTAGCGGAAGTCCGTCCGGATGGAAAAGGGTCAAATAAGGTTTCCCAAGCAGGTATTGTTGGAACAAGGTTTTCAACAGATGTCTAGGAGAGTTGACTAGGCATTCCAGGAGAGAGAGAGAGAGCACACCAGGTAGAGGGGTCAGCCTGTGAAAAAGGAGAGGCAAAAGCAGCTCTGTGTGTTCATCAGGCCCGGGCTCCCGTTCAACAGATGTAAAATCAATACTCATGTGTAAAAGAACAACTTTTTCCTCCAAATTGTAAAACCCTCACAAGAATCACTTGACAAGGGCTTCCCTGGTGGCGCAGTGGTTGAGAGTCCGCCTGCCGATGCAGGGGACGTGGGTTCG
>NW_020172457.1:4774924-4805955 GCF_003031525.2 Neophocaena asiaeorientalis asiaeorientalis | reverse complement strand
AAAAAAAAAAAAAAAAAAAAATCACTTGAAAAAAAAAAAAAATCAGACAAGTTTTCTGCTTCAAAAAAGCCTCTAAAATGCTGGGCCCTCATGTATTATCCTTGAAGCATAAATAAGAGAAAAATTGTCTGACTCGAAATACAGTTACTGGCTACACACCATATGATCCCAACTATATGACATAAAACTATGGACACAGTTAAAAGATCAGTGGTTGCGGGAGTTGCAGGGGCAGGGGGATGAACAGGTGGAGCACAGAGAATTTTTAGGGTGGTTAAAATACTCTATGTGATACTATAATGAGGGATACCCGTCATTATGCATTGGTCCGAACCCAAAGAACGTACACCGTCAAGACTCCAGGTGATTAAGATCTGCCCTTGTAGGTCATCAACCGTAACAAATGTACTGCTCTGGTGGGGGATGATAATGGGGGGGACCTGTGCCTGGGGAGAGGGGATGTATGGGGTATATGGGAAATCTTGGTTCCCAAAACTGCTCTAAGATAAATTCATATATAATCATAAATGTTCATTATTACTTGTTAAAATCCATCAGATCTATAGCCATGGGAAGAAAACTAATACTTTTAGAAATAAGACTTATTCTGTTATCTTCTGCATGTCTGGTTCAATTTAAACTTATTCTCAGAGTTTCAATAAATATTGATAGCTACTGCCTCTTTTTACTGAGGCAAATCTTCTCTTTCAGTTCTTTACAGGAGAGGAGAGGCTGCAACAGGGACTAGAGACTTTAGAAATTGTGTCCCAGAGTTTGGCATTATAGGGAATTTTCCTGACTTGTTTAACAGAAACACAGCAATGCTACAGTCTTAGGATTCTTTTTCTTTGCCCGGGCTGTCAGGAAGAAAATTTAATATCCTTACAGTTTGAGGTCAGATGTGCAGCTTTTATTCTGAATGTAGCACCTTCCAAAGGGGACATGTAAACAGAAAGCTTTGGTTATAACAGATAAGATAGCGTTGTTTCACTGTAGGACTAGAGATAGCATTTCATAAAACATAAGAAAAATACTCAAGATGAACTCCACAAAAATTAATGACAGGTGACATTCTGATACTTAATAAATAGAACAGAAAAAGAACCTCACACAGCAATAAAGGATTCGACTTCAGGGTCTACTAACTTCACCACAAAAGAAAGAAAATCTGAATCCAAGCAAAATAATTTGGACCCTAATGATGTCAATACCCTAGGCCTTGTTAGAAAAAAAATTTCCAAAAGTCATTCTTTCCAAATCCTTAACTCCATGGAAAACAGACGAGTGTTACCTCTGGCAGCTGATGAGCATTTCCTGATGGGCTCAAGGCAGCTGCCACCCTATAGAATATGACAATAGCGGCAATACTGTCTGTTGAGTCGTTCATCTGTTTATTGCATTGGAGCCATGTGGAAGTAACTTGAAAAGAGAGCTTATTTTAAGTCATTCTCAGCCACACAAATAGGATAATTTTTCAGAACACTCCTGAGCCGGGCTCTTGCTTTCCTCTGCAGGACTTCTCTTACTGAGCTCCATCTCTGCCTCCATGGGCTTGCCCCCTCTTTTGCTCACTTGACCTCTCCCAAGCCTTGACAGGAAAGCAAACATCCACTCTTTTGGTCTTCTCCCATCCTAATCCCAAGATATCACTAAAAAAGTCTTGAAAGTAAGGAACTACATACCTCAAGTAATTTCCACCAGGAACTGACTAATGGTGCATTAAGAGATCTTGGCCCCCGGCATCCTCACTGATTTATTAGCTGTTTAGCCTTTGGCAAGTGACTTAATCTTTCTAAATCCTACTTTCTTCAACTAGCAAATGAAGAGGCCAAATTAGACGACCTCAAAGGGCCTTTCAAGCATTAAAGTTTTGCTTCTGTGAAGCATACACAAGCAGAGATGCACTGAACTTTAAGGAATATGGCCTGGCAGATAAGAGCAGACAGGACACCAAGAAAAGTCCCATGTTGTTTGATTCAAATCTTGTATTTTCTCAGGGACTCAGCCCACTCAAACAGCAACTTCCAAAACCACTATTAACTGCTTATTAAAAGAATCATGAAGTGGGTTACACAGGACATTAAATTTTAAGATACAATTTCTATTTTCAAGTAAGTTTCAGAAACCCTGTAAAGTTCAACAGATTTCTCAACGTCTTAGACTTTGATATGCCGGACGTGCACTGTGAGTTTCCAGGAGAGCCACCAGAACACAGCAGTTTCTCAAACTTATTTGCCACAGAATCCTCTTCTATACAGCAAATCCTGCAGATCCAGTGTTCCCAGGAATACACTCAGAGATTGCTGTTCTGAACCAATTAAATGTCTGCCCTGCGATGAGTGAATGAACTTGGAGCGGCACCCAGGGCACCAACAGGAGCCTGGGCAGCAGGTCAAAATTCCTGTCTCTACAGCAGGTTCTGCTGCCAAGCGGTTGTTTGCACTGGACCCAGTTCACCAGCCTCCCCAGACCCGCTGGGCCCCACCTGCCCTCCAGGCATCAGCTGCCAACCTGCCCACTCCAGCCCAGCCCGGAGCAGCTCGGCATGCAGCCATCCCAGGTCTCTGTTCTGTATCTACACTGCAGAAAATGCCGGCTGCCTCCATGTCATCATCCAGATAACCTGTAACCTTCATTCCACCGTCATCCTAATTTCTACATTCTCACATAAAAAATATGGGGGAATGGTCTAGAGTTGCTGCAGAGTAAGAAGAATTCTAAAAAATCCCCAATTTTCTTCCACATAGACATAACTAAAGAAAACGAACTACAAATCTCTTTTCGAACTATTCTCTTTTCACAGAAATGTCCCAATTAGCAAATTACAATTAAGCAAATACTGGTAATTAGAGGAACAACACAGGTTTCTTTGAATTAAAAAAAAAAAAAGCTTTTCTGATAAGTATTATTGACTGAAAAACTGTTGACATGTTTGTCACATTCAAAAAGCCACAAATGAACTTCTCTGAAAAACCGAACGTCTATTTAAAAAATCCACAAAACTGGGTCTGTGCCAAAACGTGAATGTTACAAAACCATACACCATGTGCCCTTCTCTACGTTTCGTATGAATTACTAAAACAAGGATTAAGCTTTTGGTGGTTTGATGTCAGGACATGGATTCAAATGCTGGCTCTACGTGGGTGTACTTGGGCAAGTTACTTAATTTTTATTTAACCTTAGACTCCTAACCCATTAAATGAGAACAAGAATACCAAGCTCACAGGATAATTAGGAGTTTTTGTTTTTTTTGTTTTTAATTAGGAGTTTTAAGTAAGATAAAACTGAATCTTCCTAGCAGGTTACGGACCTGCTACATTACTTAGAATTAGGTTTGGCTGAGAATGACAGGAAGCTCAAAGTATCAGTGGCTTAAACAAGAGAGGTTTCTTTCTCTCTCAGGAAAACGTCCAGGAAGGCAAGTGGGGCACTCCATCTGTTTTGCTGTTCTATCACGTGTGACCCAACTTTATGGTCCAAGATGGTGGCATCGAAATTCCAGACAGCAGACTGGGAAAGATATAAATAAAGAGAGGGCAAAAGGGGCACATACTGTCCCTTAAAGAAGGTTCTGGAAAGGATCACATAGTAACACACTTCCAATTAACCAGAATTTAGTCTCATGGCCATAAAGCTGCCAAACGCTCCAGTTGTGAAGTAGGCTCCAGTGATTCTATAAAGGGGGGGGTCATGAATACTGGGGGACAGCCAGCAGGCTCTGCCCCAAAACCCAGGAACAGCTCATCTCCCATCTCAAATGGCTTCACCTTTCGGCAGGAGTTACATCCAGCCTGTACACATGGGTACAGCCACACCAGTTAAGACTGGCATCCATTCTGAATGTCTGGATTCCCATGCCGTACTGATTGTTAACTACTTTGAAAATTACCCTTGCCTTTGGGAAGCTGTGCCTTAAAACTCCACAACAAAGATTTCCTTTGTAACATATGCAGTTTAGGACATAATTTTCCCCTAACTAGTTATTTTACCCTTAGTTTTCTTTCCCGAAAAAGCACAGATCCTAGCAACTTGCTTTTATAGAAAAAGATCAATTTTGCTGAATGATAGGGTTCTTAACATCTTTATTGGAGTATAATTGCTTTACAATGGTGTGTTAGTTTCTGCTTTATAACAAAGTGAATCAGCTATACATATACATATATTCCCATATCTCTTGCGTCTCCCTCTCTCCCACCCTCCCTATCCCACCCCTCTAGGTGGTCACAAAGCATGGAGCTGATCTCCCTGTGCTATGCGGCTGCTTTCCACTAGCTATCTGTTTTACATTTGGTAGTGTATGCATGTCCATACCACTCTCTCACTTCTTCCCAGCTTACCCTTCCCCCTCCCCGTGTCCTCAAGTCCATTCTCTAGTAGGTCTGTGTCTTTATTCTAGTCCTGCCCCTAGGTTCTTCATGACCATTTTTTTTTGATTCCATATATATGTGTTAGCATACGGTATTTGTTTTTCTGTTTCTGACTTACTTCACGCTGTATGACAGACACTAGGTCCATCCACCTCACTACAAATAACTCAATTTCATCTCTTTTTATGGCTGAGTAATATTCCATTGTATATATGTGCCACACCTTCTTTATCCATTCATCTGTCAGTGGACACTTAGGTTGCTTCCATGTCCTTCCATGGTTATTGTAAATAGTGCTGCAATGAACACTGTGGTACATGACTCTTTTTGAATTATGTTTTTTTCAGGGTATGTGCCCAGTAGTGGGATTGCTCAGTCATATGGTAGCTCTATTTTTAGTTTTTTAAGGAACCTCCATACTGTTCTCCACAGTGGCTGTATCAATTTACATTCCCCTCAACAGTGCAGGAGGGTTCCCTTTTCTCCACACCCTCTCCAGCATTTATTGTTTGTAGATTTTTTGATGATGGCCATTCTGACTGGTATGAGGTGATACCTCATTGTAGTTTTGATTTGCATTTCTCTAATGATTAATGATGTTAAGCATTCTTTCATGTGTTTGTTGGCAATCTGTATATCTTCTTTGGAGAAATGTCTATTTATGTATTCTGCCCATTTTTGGATTGCGTTGTTTGTTTTTTTGATATTGAGCTGCATGAGCTGCTTGTAAATTTTGGAGATTAATCCTTTGTCAGTTGCTTCATTTGCAAATATTTTCTCCCATTCTGAGGGTTGTCTTTTCGTACTGTGTATGGTTTCCTTTGCTATGCAAAGGCTTTTAAGTTTCATTAGGTCCCATTTGTTTATTTTTATTTCCATTTCTCTAGGAGGTGGGTCAAAAAGGATCTCGCTGTGCTTTATGTCATAGAGTGTTCTGCCTATGTTTTCCTCTAAGAGTTTGATAGTGTCTGGCCTTACATTTAGGTCTTTAATCCATTTTGAGTTCATTTTTGTGTATGGTGGGCACTCCATTTTTGATGTCGCAGTCTCCTAAGGACTGACTGAAATACAGAGACTTGATGGTGGAAGAAAGCAGCTCCATCCCCACTGCCCATGCCCTGCCCCAGCCCCCGCCCCCGCCCCCACTGCCGGGCCTGTCACCTCCTGGTCACTGACAGTTGTAAGCAAAGGATGAGAAGGAGAAGGAGCAGTGTAGGCTATTAATCCCTACTCAGTGCACATGTGACATATGCGGGCGGCATGTGCTGAATAAACTGTACCCCATTCACCATTCCACCTACAGCCAGTTAACACCAGTATTCATCTTCTTGAAAAACTGGAGCTGAAGCAGAGTGCCCCAGACCAGATCTTTCTGGGATAATAATTTCCAAGAGTTTAAATCCTAAGCTGTGTTTTACAGGTGTCAAGAAAACTTGCATGGAAGAAAAAAAAAAAAAATTCAGTATTACGAATATTTTTCCTTCTAAAATGTATTTAAGAAACAGTTTAAAATAGCTTTAATTGCTGTAAAATAACCAGCCTGTAAGAAATGGTGCACCAACCCTAGGTCCTGGTGTGCTGTGAAAGCTCTGGCCAGCCCTCTGCTCTCATTCAACTATTTAATTTTTTCTATCTTAAGTGACCCTTATTACCTCCTAAACAATCTGTTCTCCATCCTGCACATTTTAAGGATGTGTTTTATTTTCTCCTTAATTACTTTATTGATTTGTTTTTCTTTTTTTTTTTACTAACAAGCACATAGTTACAAGGTACATTAAGAAAAGAATATACAGTGAAAAAGCCACTCTGTTCTGTTTCCCTTACACCATTTCCCTTCCCAAAGGGAACTATTCTTCCTGTTTCCTGTGAATTTGTCCAAATTATGTATTTTCTAACATAAATGTCAACATAAACACATTCTGTTTTGCATTTCCAATATTCTATTCTTTTCTCATTTTAAAAAGCTTAAACATATTTTTTCGTCAGCACTCACTGTAATTTACTTTCTATTCTAAACTGAACAGTGACGTTTACTGTATATACAGGTGCTATTTAACACCGTGTGCGCACCACCAATTATCACAGTCTAACCTTGAAACGCTCTTGGTACCAATTTTCTTTCCCACAATTAACTTCCATGGAACACTAATTCTCAACAAGTAGCTGGAAGAACATGCGTCTTCAGAGGGAGGAATTAAAAAAATCTTGAACGGGAAGGGCATGGAAGTGCAAGCTCTCCACCCACCCCCAGAGATTCTGCATGTCCCCCTGGGCAGAGTCCCCCATCCATCACCTGTGGAAAACTCACTGAATTTAAGGGGAAAGATATCTGAAGAATATCTTCTAGTGCAACACTGTCCACGTGAACGCTCTGCAAACTAGCAATCCTCTATATCCACGATGCCTAACACCCGTATCCACCAGCCACATGTGGCTAAATGGATACGTGAAACGTGCCTAGGACAACTGAGGAACTGAATTTTTAGTTTAATTCAGTTTAAATAACCACATGTGCCTAGTGGCTACCATTTTGGACAGTCCTGGTCTACCGAATAGTGGATAAACAGGAAAAGATTACAGTCCCTGTTATAAAACAGGGACAGTAGGAAACATGTGTGTATGAATATGTATGGTAAGCATGGTAGATTAAGCTCAAGCTACATCTCCTGAATCTTCTTTCTTTACGTACCCAAGGCTGAGTGGACTATTTCAAAAAATAATTTCTTTAGTTAAAGTTGGAACAGGCCTTAAAGCTACGCTGCAGCTACCTTTAAGATCTGAAATTGGAAGAGTTTTGATTTACTGGAACTCTGTGTTTGATGGCGCACTCTGTTTTATAATGTTCCTGCCATGACGTGACGTGTGCGTCACACTAAATTAACAGCTTCTCCGTTAGGTGGAAAAACAAACTGCAGAAGCATACGTACCATATTATGCCAACTGCACGTATATACATATGTGCATATACATACTTATATATATATGCATGTTTGTGTAGGGATAGAGCTTATCTAAAACGGTGCTGTTCAACAGCACATCCTATGATGATGGAAATGCTCTCCACATACCCTGTCCAACATGGTAGCAACTCGTCATACACAGCTACTGAGCACATGAAAGATGGCCAGTATGACTGAGGAACTAGACGTTTACTTATATTTAATTTTAATTAATTTAAATTTAAATGGCCACAGTGACTTCCCTGGCGGTCTAGTGGTTAAGACTTCTCCTTCCAACGCAAGGGCTGTGGGTTCAATGCCTGGTCGGGGAGCTAAGATCCCGCATGATCCCACACGCCTCGCGGCCAAAAAACCAAAACATAAAACAGAAGCAATATTTTAACAAATTCAATGAAGACTTTAAAAATGGCCCACATCAAAAAAGTCTTAAAAAAGAGAAATTTAACTTGCCACAGGTGGCAAACGGCAACTTTGTTAGATGGCGTGGGTCTAGAAGAATAAACCTCAAACTGTTCAAAGCCTACTTCAAAAGGTCTTATGATTGGAGGGAAGAAGACAGAGTTTTACTTAAACTTTATACACCACTGTAGTGTTTGGATTTAATTATCTAGTTTTGTACAACTGGCACGTATAGCTCATCAAATGAATAAATACGAAGGGAAGGTGTCTCATTAGCTCGGGCCTCCGTAACAAATTCCACAGACTGGGTGGCTTAAACAACAGAAAATTTTCTCTTACAGTTCTGGAGGCTGTTAGGTAAAATGTGAGGGTGCCAGATGGTTGGGCCCTGGTGAGCGCTCTCTTCCTGGCTCGGGGAAAGCCCCCTTTTCACTGTGTCCTCACGGGGGAGTGAGGGTCGGGGGGAGCAAGCTCTGGTCGTCCTCTTCTTACAAGCAAACTAATCCCTCATGGGGACACCACTCTCTAAACCTGTTATCTCCCCAAGGCCCCACCTCTGAATACCAAACACTGGAGGTTATTAGACCTTCAATACATGAATCTGGGGAACACAAACATACAGTCCGTAACAGAAGGACACAGGGAAGAATGAAAAATTCCTTCTACTTTGTGCATCTCTCTACTCCATTCACTTAGCTCAGCAGGTGCCCTAGAATCTGTACTATTAGGTTTCCGACATCTGGTTCTTGAACAGCTGGGACAATGGCATTTTCAACTGAGAAGAGTGTGGCCAGTCTGTCTCAAGACCTTAAGATCTTACAAATTCCCATTTGAAAGAACACATTAATGATTCAATGTTCTCATCTCTTTATGTAATTTCTT
This sequence comes from Neophocaena asiaeorientalis asiaeorientalis, assembly GCF_003031525.2. NCBI lineage: Eukaryota > Metazoa > Chordata > Mammalia > Artiodactyla > Phocoenidae > Neophocaena > Neophocaena asiaeorientalis. Next base: position 4,797,347 of record NW_020172457.1, on the reverse strand, counting down.
GATGCCCTCAACAACTGAATGGTGGTGCCAGATGTATGACAGGCAAAGCTGGAAAGGACACTTCACATGTTACCTTTAACCGTGCTTGTTCATAGTTGTGCTAGAATGAGCAGAGCTGCCTTAAACCCTCTGGGTCACCTCAACACACTCGTTTTTCCCAGATCATTTGCTAGGAAGGTACTTTTTTGCAGGGGAGAGGACAGAGTCAAACTCAGCTTCGCACAGGCCCAGTGCCTTTTCCTCTCTGAGTTTTGGGGAACGTCTGCAGCTTCCCACAGGTCCCAAGGTCTCCAGGTACGGGGTCGGGGTGGGGGAGGGCAGCTGGTGTTCCCAAACAATGCCTGTAAATAGCAGGTGTCCCAAATCCAGGCCCCCTGGTCCGAAGCAGCCTGTGTATTCACCCACCATTAAAGGTGCTTTCTTGTGCCCCATAAAAAAGGTGAAGATGTGAAGATGTTTGCCAGGGCTAGAAAGAGGGGGAAATAAGGAGTGACTGCTCGACGGACACAGAGAGGTTTCTTTTGAGGTGATGAAGATGTTTTGGAACTAGACAGAGGTGGTGGTTGTACAACGTTAATGTATTAAATGCCACTTTTCACCTTATGTTATGAACTTCACCTAGAAAAACAAACAAAAAAATAACCAAAATCTATTTTTAAAAACTTAGGAAGGAGGCACCATCCCATCACTCAAACACAGACCTACACTACACTGAAAGCGCACCGGCCCCGCACACCTCTCTGTGGGACGATGGGCAGTGGTGGACCCCCCTTCCCTTCCGTTTTCAACCAAGCCTTGTGAGCTCTCCCTTCCCCCAACAAAGCTTTGTCCTTTACCCATGCTCACTGACACTGCAGAATGTGCTCTAAACCCGGGGAAGGCCCATGAGGAAACGCACCTCGCTGGACAGTCTAAGTGCATCCTCTCCAACACTCTGCACTCTAACTCAGCCACTGATCTATCTGCTGCTCTCAGGTTATTCCCTGTTGGTATTTTTTCATCTTGTTCTGCTGTTTCCCACCCGTATTCCCTAAGGGCCTCCCACTCAGCATTCTACCAGAATCTAACATTGAGGGCAAATGCCATCTTCCTGTTCTGTAGTGGCAAGAAAATTCCTCAGGAAACTTTGACTGCACTCTTGATTGCTCTGGCTTCAACCAAACACAGTGGTTGACTCTATCTGAACAATCAGTACAATCATTATGGTTGTGGTTAATTAAAATGTCAAATCAGTTGTTTGAATAAACTGACAAATGGTTGGACTGAATTAACTGGGTTTTTTTCTAGGTACCACACCAACATTCAGTAACTGTTGGTGGGAATATGGAGATTTAGGAAGAAAAAATAGGGAAATAAAGAAAAATGGCTTTCTTTAGTCTCTCCCCTGTATTCTGTCGTACCTGCTCCAGCTCTCCTGATCATGCTCTAGAGCCATTTTTCCAAAACGTATTTGATTATGAGATCCTTTTCCACACCAACATCTTTCACTATCAACCCTTACTTTCCCCATCTCAGTAAATGGCACCTTCCTCCACCTAGTTGCTCAGTATAAAAATCTCAGGGTTTTCCTTGGCTCTTCTTTCATTCATACCCCACAAATTATCTATCAGCAAAATGTACCAGCTCTACCTTCAATGTCCCCAATCCAAGAACCTCTTCCCCAATCCAGACTGAGCTACCAGCCCATCTCAGGCACACCAGCTCTCCCCTAAACCACCCCAGTTTCTACTTTTGACCCTCAACCCCACAGCATCCAAAGTGACCTTTTAAAATTCTAAGTCCTAACACATCTTTCCCCTTTTCAGAAAGACTCCTCACGCCTGGGAATCAAATCTAAACTGCCCACCACAGCTATTAGCCTTATGTGGACTGGACCTCGATCTCTGTCCGAACTTCATTTCCAAATGCTGTTTCCTTTCCTGCCTGTTCTGCTCTGACAGGGCTACCCCTCTGACAAGCCAAGCCCAGTCTCATGCCAGGGCCTACGAATTTGCAATTCCCTGTGCCTGGAATGCTGTTCCTCACTTCACTCAGTGCTGTGGACTGAATGCTTGCGTCTCCCAGAATTCATATGTTGAAGCCCTAATCCCCACTGTGATGGTATTTGGAGGTGGTGCCCCTGGGAGGTGATTAGGTACTGAGGGTGGAGCCCCCATGACTGGGATTAGGGCCCTTACAGGAAGAGACACAAGAGAAATGATCTTCCTCTCTGCCCTGTGAGGATACAGCAAGAAGGCAGCTGTCTGAAACCAGGAAGAGTCCTCACCAAGTACCTGCCTGTGTTGGCCCCCTGATCTCAGACTTCCAGCCTCCAGAAGTGTGAAAAACGAATGTCTGTCGTTATGCCACCCATATGTTTTATTCGTTACAGCAGCCCAAACTGACCAAGACACTCAGGTCCGTGGTTAACTGTCAGCTCCTCAGAGAGGCCTGGGATGTAGTGAATACAGCAGCACACACACCCCTCCCGTGTCTCCCACCCCTTTTCTCGGCTTTACTTTCTTCCTAGGATCGACCACCATCTGGCTTCGCAACGCATGTTTATTGGTTTTCTGGGAGGCTCCCACACCAGAACAAAAGCTCCAAGTGGGCAGAGGTGTTACTTTGTGCCCTTACCTGTCCCCAGCACTCAAGAGTGGTACCTGGCCTGGTAGTAATGCTCAATAAACGTCTACTGATCAAATTAGTAACTAGTTCTTACAGAACAGTCTCTCAGAATAATCAGTGAGTTGCTTCTCTAGAGTAAAATAATAAAAACAAAAGGAGTTGAGCTGGGAGAGAGGGTAGGAACTATGACGTCGGGACACAGGAGCCCTCCGCAAAGAAGTGAAGGCCAGGGCACGTCCGTGCACGGGACAGAAGCAGCTCAGGCTCCTCAGTAGGGTGCAGAGGGGCTAGTTCCCAGCTGCCCGTGACGCATAAAACTGAACTAGCATCTTCAGTCATCTCAAAGGGGTTCTGGCATACCCTCTGTGACAACCTATCTTTTTTCTCTTTAAGACATAAGGCACTGAAGATATCAGGCTTGTGGTGAAGCGTGCCAAGGCAAAAGTCTGAAGTTGGCCTTAGACGGTAACAGAGGGGCAAATAAAATATTTTGGTGAGAATACGTTACGCATGAGAACCACAGTGATAACAAATGCACCATAAACTGAATAAAGGTGGTATGAAAAAAACAGGATTTTTTAAAAGACTGTATGAAATTACATAAATATAATGCTCAGCACAGACTTTAACAGTCTTTATTAAAATATACTGGAATGTCACAGTCAGATGTTTCTCCCTACGATCACCACAAGGGCAGTACTATGTCATGCTCATAATCTTTGCATCCCTGAATGCCCAGCTCTGGAATGAAATAATTAATAAATCAGTGAATAATGTCTACTAAATGTTCCCGTTTTTATGTGAAAGCCAACCAAAGAGATAAGACAAAAGAAGAGAAGGGGGAGAAAATGAGAGAAGTGCGGAGCAGCAGCACAGGGGAACAGCAGCACGGGGGAGCAGCAGCATTTACAAGGAGCAGCAGCATTTACAAGGAGCAGCAGCACGGGGGAGCAGCGGCATTTACAAGAAGCAGCAGCATTTATAAGGAGCAGCAGCATTTACAAGGAGCAGCAGCACTGGGGAGCAGCAGCATGGGGGAGTAGCAGCATTTATAAGGAGCAGCAGCATTACAAGGAGCAGCATTTACAAGGAGCAGCAGCACGGTGGAGCAGCAGCATGGGGGAGCAGCAGCACGGGGGAGCAGCAGCATTTACAAGGAGCAGCAGCAAGGGGGAGCAGGAGCATGGGGGAGCAGCAGGAGAGGGGGCAGCAATCCTCCAACAGCGGATCAGAGAATCAGCACACAGAGGCGTAGATGAGAACAGAGCTGAGGCTGACTTGGCAGAAGTGGGGGCCAAATCTCTCACCTCAGTGCACCTCGATAATCTGCAAAGGTGAGCCAGGCTGAAGACAACGCTTTTAGAACACTCTAATAATAAAACTGATCTATCTACGAAATTCCTGTCCATTTCTAATCTGAAAGATGCCAATCAAATCTTCTACTGCACGTATGCAGAATAAACCCTAGGGCACTATCTCTGCAGAGCACAGAACCATCTAGCAGCCGAGGGAGGTGGTTCCTGTGTAAGGCTTGGCACTGCATCTGGCTAAGGTCACAGAATGAAGGTTTGCGGCCCACGTGAGTGCTCACACACACACAGCACAAGAAAGCCAGGGGCCTGCCACCCTCCAATAAATTCCAGCAGAAGGCAAAGGACAGAAGCACAAAAATGTTTTACTGTACTTAGGAGAGAAAACAGATGTCTGTACTCGTCTTATAACAGAAGTCAGTTTGATGGAAATGAAAACCTACAAAGACAATTAAGACAGTATAAAAGGTGGATGAAAAACCAGGAGGTCATCAGGACCAGAGAAGGCTCCGTGGCAGGTGGGACAGAGAGTTCCACTGCAGGAACTCGGCTGATGAGAGTAAGTGGGGAGGAGAAGGACCATGAGTTTGAGGATTGGACTAGCTGAGTAACAGGCACCATGAAGAACGAGTAGGACAGTTAACCAGAATCATGCAAGTGCTGTGCAGTGTTGGGCAACACCTCGATTTATGCCAACAGGTACCAATCGACCTCCTCGTAGGATTCGCTCCAACACTGCTCAGCAGCCTGGATGCAAGCAAAAGGACAAAAAGGTCAGGAGGTGTAAGCTTTCGGCAAGAGAGTGACTTAAAACCTGGACCACGGATTCTACGTGGACAAGGAGGGAAATAAAGACAGGAAGGAACTAATGGCTAAGTACAGAGCAAAGGAGTCCACTGATTAGGGAGGTCTCAGTGAGATCAAAGGAGAGGCAGCGGGTGTAACTCTGTGGGACAAGGTGGATGGACAAGAGGATGTGGTCAAGGAGGGAATTTCTGACTTACTGATCTGAGCCATGAGTAGACAAGGTCTAGGAAGTGGGGAACTGAGGGGAGTTGGGGAGATCACTGGTGAAGACAAGCCCCAAAACCCATGCCGTCAGGGCAGGAGGTGGGTCATCCCGTGAAGCTGGGGCAGGGTGGAGAGCAATGAGGCAGTCATCAGTGATGAGTGGGAGTAATGAGGAAGTCAGCAGAGAAGACTTATAGGGGGGTGGGGGGGCAAAAGGATGGTTAAACACACGGCTGAGGCTCAAAAAAGTAGGGGATGGACAGGAAGGTGGAAAAGCAAAGACCCAGCGCAGCCAGGCCAGGCATGGGTGCCACCAGCCCACCTTCTGAATAGTTTTTCATCTCTGTAATGATGAAACTAACTTACCTAATCAGGTAGTTCTGCCAATTTTTAATCTGAAAGATGTTAACCAATCTTTCCCCTGCGTTTACACAAATAAATACTAGTAGTAGACTATTAGATTACTACAGGTTTCCCAAGATAAAATCTTCAGTGATTGGGCATTCACTTTAGAATCTTCCAAAGGATCACACATTTATCCCACATGCTTACAGAGTATAAGTAAATTAACATTTCTATTAGATTTTTTCAAATGCCAAGTTTTTACCGTGCTTTATACCAATTGAAAATAAGTGTTTGCCTCAAAATTGGAAATCTTTTTCCTTGTCGTTTAAATTGAAGATGCAGGGATCTGGTATATTTTTACTATCTCCTCATCTTCTGGTATTTGTCACTGATTTGACCTATGAACTCATTTATGATGCGGTATTTATGTTTATAAATATTTCAAAGAGAAATCTGCCTCTTCCACCCCACTTGTTCAGGGATTGTCTCCTTCGGGAAGATGTCACTGATACGACACCTCCATTCCCCATTTCCCCAGCTGGATGCTCCCCTGTTCTGCCAGAGCATTCCATAGGCAGCTCTGTTTCTGCACTTAACTACATTCGACTGTCAACCAAAATGAGCTTTACGACCTTGGACAAGTGCTTAACCTCTCCGGGCCCTAATTTGTTTTTATGTAAAATAGAGAAAATAATAGTAAGAACATCATAGGGCTTTGTTATCAATTCATGAGTTAAAGTTAATGCCTAGGAAGCACTTAGAACAGTGCCTGGCATATAGTAAGTACTACAGAAGTGTTTGCTATTCTTATAACAATATTTATTTATGCGCCTCTCCTTGTGTACTTGTTAGCACCTTTAAAGTAAGAGACTAGGTCTTAATCTTTGTATCTCCAGCACCTAATACAGTGACTGGCAAATAGGAGACATTCAGTGAATGAATACATGAATCAACTGATAAATCAATTTTTATTTCACAAAAAAAGTCACAGATATTAAAAATAATAAGCCAAATTATTATCTTATTTATAACCCCAGTGTAAAAATAACTTAAGGAAGTTCGTGAACTAGAGCCTGACATTTCAAATATGTAATTAAATGAAAGACGTTAAAACTAAGGGTAGAATTGCATCATCAGTACCACTAAAAGGTCATTGTCAAAATGGACTTAAGAATTAAGTAGCTTAGATACATTTTGACTCTAAGAATTAGTAAATTTTCACTTTCACTATAGGAAAAAAAAGAGTCCAGAGGCTTGACTCTAGACCAGGGATTTGTTATAATTTCTTCCACAGATCTAGGTACCCAGGGAGGAGATAAAAAACCGTAACAACAAAGTTCACCTACTTAATCTGTCACATTTCTGCAGTAAAAGTCTCAAAGTTGCTGGCGACAGAAGGGAACCGACTGAGGTATCCAAAAGAAAATTCAAATTATTGTGGCTAAAAGTTGAAAACGTTCATGAAGCCCTCAGGCCCTCAGAGTGGGGAGGTGACTTCTCTCAGTCTCCAGCTAGAAAACAGCCAAACGCTAGATTTCACCTTGGGTTTAACATTTCTACAGAACACCTGATCTAGGATCACAGCATAGCCCTATTTAAAATTAGCACCACTAATGATTTAATATTATGGTTCTCTTCAGATTATCTCTGACACTATTGAAAACGAACCTGTCATGTAACTAGTAGGACTTTCCTCTTTCACTGGCGCATGAAAAGAAGCCACCTTATTCATTAAGATGGAATTTAGTGCAAATCCATGTTTTGTTTTCGTTTTTGTTTTTAATTTTTATTTTAACATCTTTATTAGAGTATAACTGCTTTACAATGGTGTGTCAGTTTCTGCTTTATAACAAAGTGAATCAGCTATACATATACATATATCCCCATATCTCCTCCCTCTTGCATCTCCCTCCCTCCCACCCTCCCTATCCCACCCCTCTAGGTGGTCACAAAGCACTGAGCTGATCTCCCTGTACTATGCAGCTGCTTCCCACTAGCTATCTATTTTACGTTTGGTAATGTATACATGTCCACGTGACTATCTCACTTAGCATACAAATGGTATTTGTTTTTCTCTTTCTGACTTACTTCACTCTGTATGACAGATGCTAGGTCCATCCACCTCACTACAAATAACTCAGTTTCGTTGCTTTTTATGGCTGAGTAATATTCCATTGAGTAATATATATGTGCCACATCTTCGTTATCCATTCATCTGTTGATGGACACTTAGGTTGTTTCCATGTCCTGGCTATTGTAAATAGAGCTGCAATGAACATTTTGGTACATGACTCTTTTTGAATTATGGTTTTCTCAGGGTGTATGCCCAGTAGTGGGATTGCTGGGTCATATGGTAGTTCTATTTTTAGTTTTTTAAGGAACCTCCATACTGCTCTCCATAGTGTCTGTATCAATTTACATTCCCACCAACAGTGCAAGAGGGTTCCCTTTTTTCCACACCCTCTCCAGCATTTATTGTTTGTAGATTTTTTGACGATGGCCATTCTGACCGGTGTGAGACAATATCTCATTGTAGTTATCATTAGTGCAAGTCCATGTTAAAGAAAGTCTGGAAGCGTTAGTGTTTCACAGAGGAAGAAGAATATTTATCATATCCTCATGTACATCCAAGTAGAAACCTATTTAAGAAGGATGAGAGTGAAGAGTTGGAGGGAAACCTTTAGCGAACCGAGGCTGTGTCTGCTTGGTGGAAGAGTCCCTCACTCCCTTCCACATTTTCCCTCAAGCCACAGAGCATTACACTTCAGCAACCATCTAAGGGAGACTGAAACAACTAACACATAAGGAGAGATATAAATTTAAGTGTGAACACTGAAAGAAGAAACAAATGATTAATAGACTTCCCTGGTCCCCATGCTGATACTCTGATAATAATAAAACTCAGATACAGGCATGTGAGAAGATTATCTGCGTTTCCAAATAACTTCACAGCTAAATGAAATCACTTCAAGCAGTAATCTTCTATTCTGCTTTCCCAAATAAGCCAGCATTAATATATACAAACACTCCCATCAGAGAAAGAGCATCAAGAAGATACAGCACAATTGACATATTTACACTATTAAATGTCAAATAGATAGCTAGTGGGAAGCAGCCGCATAGCACAGGGAGATCAGCTCGGTGCTTTGTGACCACCTAGAGGGGTGGGATAGGGAGGGTGGGAGGGAGGGAGACGCAAGAGGGAGGAGATATGGGGATATATGTTTATGTATAGCTGACTCACTTTGTTATACAGCACAAACTAACACACCATTGTAAAGCAATTATACTTCAATGAAGATGTTAAAAAAAAAAAAGACAGCACAAAACATACACATATCTTAATAGTGTGCTTTTCTATAATTATTAAGCATTTTGATTTACTTATTTTAAATGAAAAAAATGAAAACTGAGGTTTTCAATCTGACAGGGATTGCATCTGAGGATTAAAATGTCCAAGTACATACCTCTTAACTCCTCATCTTTTAATTGCTGCATAAATGGTTGCCGAGGAAATGTCCCGACTGGATGAAGAGGCACAAGTGAACTCTCGTTTCCAAGCTTGCAGGTATGACTCACTACCTTTGCTCCCACAAAGTAGGTCCTCCTGAGTTCTTAGAGGCACATATTTCTGCAACCTGGATGACAATTTTAAAAAAGGAGAATGATTATTTATTTTGAATATATGTTTCTAAGAGTAATAGAAGTTAAGGGCAAGTCCCTATTCACATCAAGTTTAGAAGAGAAGTGCGTATTCTCAAATGTGCCCGTACAATTTATAGCAGGTAGCTATGGAGGATTTATTTTTATGGCAGTATGTTAACAAGACAGTGATTAAACATTATAATGAGAGAACAGAGAAAACGCTGGAACAGTAAGACCACAGAGACACCTGCCAAAGAAGAATCCGGTTACAGGGGTACGACCCCACAAACGACTGAGACCTAGCCCGAGTTCAGGTTCCCTGAGAATTCTTGTAACCTAGCTACACCTGTGCACAGAATGACACCATGACATCGTTAAATAGTGACAAGAAAACACAGCGCAGATCGTCACATGCCAACAGGTATGCAACCTGGGGCAAGGGCACTTCTGAAGGTTCTATTTTAACCGCAGCAGATGCACTGAAGCAGCCTGGAGTAGCAGGTTCAGCCTGCAGATTTCTGAGGGAGGACAGAACCTTACGTAATTACAGCATATTAGGGCAGAGATGCTGAGGACAGCCTCAAGGCCGAGGCCAAGTCCAGGTGATACCCTGGGTTCTGACACTGCTTCTGGTGTCTCGGGACAGACACGGACCACGCCTGGAAGGAGAGGGTGGGGGACCAGGCCCAGGGCTGGAGGCAGAGGGGGCCCAGCGCCCACTGGAAGGGTCTCGGCTCTCCTCCCTGAGCTCTTCCTCTAAAATCTTTTCACCTTCATCCTAACATAACCATCTTTTCTTTTATTGTGGCAAGAAAAATTTTCATTTAAATTTAAAAAGTTAAAACCGACTCTTCTGGAGGAAAAGCAACTGCTAATTCCCACCTCCACCCCGCAGCTATGCTTCTCTCTCAGAGCTGCTCCAGGTGGAGGGGCTGGGGAGGAGGGGGACAAAGGAGGAGACAGACTGAACTCAAAGCTCTCATTTTTCCCCTGGAGAGTTAAAATATTCTACTAACTTCCACCCCTGCTGCTGCGGCCTCACACTGCAGCTAATCCCCTCCCCACACTGATGGGTGGGGTTGAAGATTCCCTCGGTGACTCCCTATTGCCCTCAGGATAAAAATCCAAACTCTCCTCAGCTTAGGTTACAAAGCTCTTCACCAGCAGATCCCTGAAAACTCACGTGCACTCCACTGTGACCTTGAACCTACAAAAGAAAAACTGCCCCAAACCTGGTCTGGAACAGAACCAAATTGCCTACTGTAAAATTCACAACATCCTAGTGAAAAGACATCAACAGCATTCCAGATAAAATGCTTTTATCTAGGCAACTTTCTAATGAACTTGAAGAAGATTGTTTGTTCTGGGAACTCACTACCACCCACCCAGTTGACTTGTCAGCTATCAGAGTCTTAAGGATTTATAAGCAGACATTCTTTTCAATGATGATTTAATCATTCTTCCTACCAAGAGGGACTCTCTGAATACACCTACCATGGGCCTCTTCCCTTGCGTTTGCAAAACTGTGATAAAACGCTGCCACGTACTCAAACTCAACTGTCTGAGAAGTTTTCTTTAACAAACACTAACCTCAAGCAGGTCCTGACACCCTGCGGTTTCCAGCATGTTCCTCAGTCTCTAGACTGTATAGGCCTTTGAATAGGCAGCAACCTCCCCCGGGAGCACCTCCAGAGCCTACATATCCCCTGGCTCTCACTCTCCTTCCTTTACTATAACCCCCCTCTTCTCCCCCATCTTCCAGCCTCCCAAACCTAGGTCATCTATCAGTTTCTCCGGAACCATCTGCCATGAGTGTCTGGACCGCAGGCCTTCCCAGCTTCTGTATCAGAGCTGTTACCACACTGCACTCTATTTATCTCCCTAGACTGGAAGCTTACTGAAGACAGTGCTGGGCCTTTTTATTTCTGTTATCTCTCACCTTATCACAGAGCCTGGTTCAAAATGAGCACGTAATAAGTGTTTGTTGAATGAATGAATGTAGGAGAGAGATGAAGCTGAAAAAAAATTTTTTACTGCATGAGGTATTCACTGTGCAGCTTCAAAACCGCCCCTAAGATGCAGTGTGGTTCTGGACTGAGGGGGGCTGGACTCCACAAGGCAGCCCATGCAGCACTCTCCAGCAGACCGGCTCAGAGCAGGCACGTAAGGACCCCGTAAGGACTGTCCCAAGTCCACTGGAGGGCACAGACAGCTCAGCAGGAGGTGGTTCAAATGCACACTTCCCTGAAGTTTTGCAACCAGAGGAAAACCACAGGGGATCTTAGAGGAGAAGCAACATAAAAAGGGGGACAATAGAAGATGGGTAACAGTTTCAAGGTACCCTCACAGATGGAATCTTCCTGGCATAGGAACACCAAAATTTAGTTTTTCGTGAAAATATGTTAAGTAGGGTTTTGAGATATAAAGACCTGCGGAAGCACCAGGAAAACTCAGGAGAAACTTTTGTTGTTGTTGTTTTTTACTCCTGGTTGGCTTTTGGATGGGGCTGGGAGGACTTGTAAATGCCTTAAGGGAAAGACAGCCTCTGTTCCATGCCCACCTCCCCCAGTACTCCATATCTCTTTCCCCAACAACAAACCCCACCGAGGCCCGGGCATGGCATGGAGGACGAGGCAGAGGACGCCCAGGCACCCTGCCTCCTGTGTACCAATTATGAGATTTCCTTTCATCGAAGACAACCTCCATTCGGTACTAAGTTGTTTTTGCAAATGCGCGTGCGGAGTGGTGGAGTGGACGGCCGCTTCCTGTTTGCTGCTGGGGTTCTCACATGTCCCTGGCGGGACAAGGTAATGGAGTCAACGGGAGTGTAAACATAACCCTGTCCCCCCAGAAGCCATGGCTTCGCCCACGCAGCTCGGGAAAGTGCAGCACAGCGCAGGTGGTCCACACACAAGTTCTCTGGCCTTCTTCCGAGTATACCAATTACCTATGGTACATCATGGATCTTCAACCTGGTATAGTTTCCCCAAAATGGCTCAACATTTAATATCTTTTTGAAGAGCACTTCTAGTCCTTAGGAATCTGACCTGACGGTAAGTGCAGGACACAAATCTGCCAGATCTGAGCAGTAACACTCTGCCTGCCTCTGAGCATGAAGGACAGGAGAGCCTGCAGCTAACCAGAGAGGGGCCGGTTCGTGCAGCGAAAGGCAGCTGACGGGGCCTCCTGTCTCCAAAGCTCTCTAGAGTTTTCTTTACTTACTGCAGAAAAAAGAGCCAGCGTATATCCAAAGATCTTACATTTAACGGGCCTTTAACCGACCTGAGAACAAATTAATTTTTTCTATTTCACTTTATAAAGCTCAGCCTTTCTCATTCTTGCACATCTATACTTAGAAAAAAGAATGAGTAATATTAAAACACAGTACCAGTATGCTGAACAGCACTGACACAACAGATAGAAAACGTATGCAGTACTGTCCTGCATTCCACACATATATGAAAGCTTCTAAAGAGACTTATTATAGAACACGTGGGAATTCCCCACATGAATCTAAGACTCTTTTGACTGACTGAAAGTAGAATTGAGGGGCCAGGGAAGGGACTTCCCCTGCCGTTGATTAAAAACATTATTCTGTTTTTGAGTTGTCATACCGAGTTGACCATGAAGTGAACAAAAGCCCCCTTAAAATGTACTCTTTGAACTTTCTCTTCTAGTACTGGATTCTAAGATGGGCTTACAGACACAATCCTCTGACACACTAAAAACAATTTCTTAAGTAAGTTCACAATCGTAAGAAGAAGGAACATGAAGTTCTAATGTTCTGAAAACACACTTTAACCAGTCCACCTTAATGAAACGTGCGCACCTACGGATGAAATGAAGTGTCTGCAAATGTGGATTTGCAAAGTCGGTCATTTTCGGCATCACAAACTTATTACAGGGTTTTTTTGAAATAGTAGGTTCCTTAAGAGCACATACAATGATGATTTGATGAACAAAAGCAATTTTTATATATATCATTTCAAGAACGTTCCTATTATATGCCAAAACAATAAAATATTCTTCTTCTTTCATTCTTCTTTAGAAATGGACTTGAAGTGAAAATGTAAAGTCATTTGAGTTCAAAAAACTAATCAGACAAAAAAAAATCAAATTAATTGAGAATTTCACCCCACAAACAACACAACAAGCAATCTGTAATGTGAACTCCTAAGGTTTGAACGGAGTAGCCCACGTGGTACGAGGATGTAGCACACAGGATATGAAGATTTTTAAATAAAACCAATAAAGCAAATATACAAAGACTGGGAGAAACATAGTTACTAACTACTTCAAGTCCTTTTTAGGCCTAGGCAGTTTTTATTTATTCTTCAGGCTTTAAACACAAAGTACAAAAAATAGTACAGAAAATAATAGGCATGGTTTAAATATAACAGGGTCCAGACAGATAGGACAATTAACAAGTCTCTTAAATTAGGACTACACTCTGCTTACTGACTTGCTTCCAAAGGGTAGAGTATGCTAAGGGGTGGGGTGGGGTGGGGAGAATACGTTTACAGTGGAGGAACCTTGCAAACACTACCCTGGCCAGGTGACCAAGGTCAGCAACATCAGGGAGAAGTCGTGATGATGGCATGTTCCCTGCACACAACATGATAAGAGTATCACTTCACCTCTGTAGTCTTCCTCTTAAAACCCCACAACCCCAGGCTAATAATCAGAAAAACATGAGAGATATCTGAACTGAGGAACGTTCTACAGAACATCTTACCAGTATTCCTCAAAACTGACATCATCAAAAACATGGAAAATCTAAGAAACTGTCACAGACCAGAGGAACTTAAGAAGACATGATGACAAGATGTAATGTGATATCCTGGGTGGATCCTGGAACAGAAAAAGGGTATTACGGAAAAACTAGTGAAGTCTGAATAAAATGTGGATTTTAATTAGTTAATACTAATGTACCAATGTTTGTTCCTTAATTGTGACAAATATGATAAGGTAAGAGTTATCAACTGGGGTAACTGGGTGGGGGACGTATGGGAACTCTCTGTACTATCTTTGCAACTTTTCTGAAAGTATTCTAAATAAATAGTTTATTCAAACTTTTAAAAACTCCGTCCACGGCACCAATGCCTGGTGCTTCAGGTGGGTGCTGCAACACTGGCTTGCACCAACAGGGACAAACACAGGCGAGGACCCCGGCCACTCTGTATGCTGACCGACTTCGGCCAATTTGGGAACCTAAGATGCCAGGGACCACAGATGGTGTGCATGTGAAACAGGAACAGACATCTCTGAGTGCCTAACACCCCCATTTGAAGTGAAAAATAGGCAATTTTATGCAAGAAAAAAAGACAAAGCCTAAATGCGTTGGCCTGGAGCCACCAGTGCTCTGTGAAAACACACGACAAACCAGCCTCTAGCCTTCACTTAGCAAGTAGCACTGCCAGAATCCAAGCAGGTGTGAAAATGAGTTATGCAGCCTTCCCTCCCATACCCTACAGGCTCTGTGTCCTATTTCCTTACCGTAAAAAAGGTAAATCAGAGAAGGGGAGGCACAGAATTCCCTTAAAGATTTGTAGGAGGAAGACCATTAAAAGACTTTTCTGGCCAAGGAGTACACAACTCTAGTTTCAAAAATCTGTCCAGCCAGGGCACATGGTACCGTGTGAGCCATGGTCCGCAGGGCGGAGGTGAAGCCCCTGAAGTGCTGCACAATGTAGAAAGACACTTGTCTACAGAATAAACATGTGGCATGACTCCGTTTGCTGCAATGGATTTCCTTCATTGCCTTGAATTTTAATCGAAAAAGAAATCTGGGGATTTGTCTTCTCTAACCAAAAAGTTCCAGAATTCATAAGCTGGATGAATATGCAGTACTCGTTAAGCCAGGAAATTAAAATACAAATGACTAAATTTTTTTCAGAAAACTAACACACTGTCAGTCAAAATCATAACAGTTCTAGAGGGAAAGTGACCAACTATTTAAAGTTTATCTGAAAGAGAAATGATGTAGAAATATCCCAGACAAATCTAAAAAATAGTAATACGCTGCTGCTGCTGAAGTAGGGTGTTCTAACAGCTCCCATACTTAAGACAGTGTGGTATGTATCTGGAATCAACAGACGGACCCATGGAAGAGTAACATGCCCGAAAATACAACAAATATTAAAAATTGGTTCATTTACTCAAATGTCTATCGCGGTATGCGCACTGCTGATGGTTCCTTGACAGTGAAACAAAAAAGGCAAAGTCAGACCAAAAGGACAAAGTATGTGAATACGGCCAACCCCATGGGGTAAGTTAGATGTTTTTCTCACATCTTACCTCTGAATCTATTCCAGATAGATGTTTAATTATATAACAGCCTAGCATTACAAGAATAAAACACAGGTGATATTTATACATAATTTAGTGATGGGAAAGATGTAAGTTCAAGAATAATCATTGTGAACTGTGTTAACCTGTCAACAGGGGCATGATTAAATAAATGGACGGTTACGTAGACCTCATTGATTAAGAAATGTATTTATTAACATGCAAAATGTCAGTATTTAGTAAAAAGGTAAGGTATAAAAATTATGTGTGCAGTACAAATACCTAGATATAGATATTAAAGATGACATTGACAGGAAACATCTATTCTGCAAAGGTGTCAAGACTCCTCAAATTAATCTATAAAGTCAACGCATGAACTCAATCCAAGGAAGATTCTTCTTGTAATCTAAGTCTAAAATGCATGTCAGACAAAAGGCAAAAAGTAGGGACAATTTTAAAAAAGAACAAGGAGAAGAAGGGAGGATTTACCCTACCAGACAATAAGATACAATAAAGAAATAAAGATATCATAAAGAAAGTGTAGAACTGAAGCAAGAAAAAAACCCCAATAAAACAAAAAAGACCTACATAGATGGAAACTTGACGTGGCAAGATGGCACTGCACGTCAGTAGAGAAAAGATGCACCATTGATAAATGCTGCTAGGAAAACCGGCTGTCCACGGGAAAATAAAATGCGGTAACTACAACTCACAATATACACACAACTCCATTTCAGATGGACTGCAGGTGAACCTGTGAAAAGCAAACCTTTAAAACTTTTAGTAGAAAAGAGAGGAGAATATTTTTATATGACCTCAGCCTAAGGAAGAATTTTTCAAATAAGACACAAAGAAACAATGCAAAAAGGACTGATTAAATTTGACTGCATAAAAGGAAACTCCTGGGCTTCCCTGGTGGCGCAGTGGTTGAGAGTCCGCCTGCCGATGCAGGGGACACGGGTTCGTGCCCCGGTCCGGGAAGATCCCACATGCCACGGAGCGGCTGGGCCCGTGAGCCATGGCCGCTGAGCCTGCGTGTCCAGAGCCTGTGCTCCACAACGAGAGAGGCCACAACAGTGAGAGGCCCGCGTACCGCAAAAAAAAAAAGGAAACTCCTATTCAACAAAAAGCATTATTTAAAAAGTGAATGATCAAGCCCAAAACCAGGAGAAGATAACTGTACACATACAGACAGCAAAGAAGGGGTAATAAAGATTGTTTAAATTAATAAGAAAAGGAAACCAATAGGAAAAGGGGGCACATGAGTGGCATACACACTTCACTGAAGACACTCAAGTAGCTACATTCTCAATCTCACTAGTAATCAACAAAATTTTTATTAAAACCACAGTGAGATACCATTTTATACCCATCAAATGGCAAAATTAAAATCTGACAATGCCAAGTGTTTGTGAGGCTACGGAGCGAGGTACAAGCACTGTAGAGAGCAGCTGCATTACAGCTACTCAGTTTGAAGTGGTGCACATTCTAAGACCCAGGAATTTTCTGGTTATATACCCCAGATGAACTAAGTACATGCACTAAGGAGATACAAAAAAATGCTTACAGCCACATTTTTCAATAGTGAAAAAATTGCAAAACTTAAAATGTCTCTCGACAGGAAAATGTATTTTAAAAAGGTGACGTATTTATGAAACAGAATACTGTAAAAACAAATCAAATGAGTGACTACAGCTATAGATATTAGCATGAGTAAATCTCAGAAACATACTATTGGACCAAAAAGGCAAGCTATGTTGATGCACATGATATGTACTAAGTGATGGATGCTGAGATGTGCTGCTTAGGTCTCCCTTTATGGATGAAGGGCTTATTCCCCCAGCTACTGGGAGCGCTGCAGGCTGACAGCCGTCAACTGAAAAGAGTCACCTTGTCAAAGTCAGGTCCCCTCTCCGGGGGCAGCCTATGCCTGATAACTGGTCACAGCGAGGCTACGAATGCTTGGCTCCTCGCCCCAACTTAGGACAATTCTGAAGGGCTGTCCCACCTCCAGGGCTCCCTCTGGCATTGGCTAAGGCCTTTCTTGTGACTGCACTGCAGCCTAATTTCTCTCTCTCTGCCCAATCCCACGTCCTTCTCTCTCACAGGTGTTAATCCTAAAATATCCTTAATAAACCTCCTGCCTGTTAATCTCTTTCTCAGAGTCTGCTTTCCTTGGAGCTCTCCTTTCAACAGGTACAATTTATATCTTGTTTGAAAACATGTACCACACAAATTTAAGAAGACTGAAATCGTACCAAGTATTTGCTCTGACCACAATGGAACAAAGCTAGAAATCAATAGCAGAAGAAAAACTGGAAAATCCACAAGCATGTGGAAATTAACAGCACAGTCTTGAACAACCAACGGGTCATAGAAGAGATCAGAGGGGAAATTAGAACTATCTTGAGACAGACAAAAAGGAAAACACAATGTACTGAAATTTCTGGGATATAATAAAATCAATACTAAGAGGGAAGTTTATAGTGGTAAACACCTACATTAGAAAAGAAGAAAGATCCCATATAAACAAGCTAAACTTATACCTCAGGGAACTAGAAAAACAAGAACAAACTAAGCCCAAAGTTGGCAGAAGGAAGGAAATAATAAAGATTAGAGCAGAAATAAACAAAATAGAGAGTAGAAAAACGATAGGGAAAAATTAACGAAAAGAGTTGGCTTTTTGAAAAAAATCAGCAAAACTGACAAAACATTTAGCTAGACTAAGAAAAAAAGAAAACTCAAATAAATAAAATCAGAAATGAAAGAGGAAATGTAACAACTGATACTGCAGAGACAAAAAGGATTGTAAGAGACTGTAATGAATAATTATATATCAACAAACTGGATAACACAGAAGAAACAGAAAAATTCCAAGAAACCTACAACCCACCAAGACCAAATCATGAAGAAGACCAAATCTGAAGAGTGTTAAGGAGGCTGAATCAGTAGTCAAAAACTTCCCAACAGGGCTTCCCTGGTGGCGCAGTGGTTGAGAGTCCGCCTGCCGATGCAGGGGACACGGGTTTGTGCCCCGGTCCGGGGAGATCCCACGCGGCTGGGCCCGTGAGCCACGGCCGCTGAGCCTGCACGTCCGGAGCCTGTGCTCTGCAACGGGAGAGGCCACAACAGTGAGAGGCCCGCGTACCGAAAAAAAAAAAAAAAAACTTCCCAACAAAGAAAAGCACAGGACCAATGGTCACTGGTGAATTCTATCAAGTAGTTAAAGAAGTATTAAAGCTAATTCTTCTCAAACTGGCACTGGCATAAAGACAGACACGTTGACCAACGGAATAGAGAAAGACTCCAGATATAAATCCACGCATATAGGTCAGTAGATCTTCAATAAGGGTGCCAAGAATACACAAAAGGGAAAAGACAATCTCTTCAATAAATGACGTTGGGAAAACTGGATATCCACATGCAAAAGAATGAAATTGGACGCTTATGTTGTATACAAAAGTCGACTCAAAATGGATTAGACTTAAACATTAAGACCCAAAACTGTAAAACTCCTAGGAGAAAACATAGGGGAAAAGCTTCATGACGCTGGTCTTGCAACAAAACCAAAAATAGACAAACATCTGTACATTAAACTAAAAAGCTTTTGCACAGCGAACAATCTAACAGAGTGAAAAGGAGTACCTACAGTATGAGGGAAAATATTTACAGATCATATATCTGATAAAGGGTTAATATCCATGATATTTAAGGGCTGTTACAACTCAACAGCATAAATAAATAGATACACAAATAGATAAATAAATAAGTTAAATGATTAAAAATGTGCAAAGGACTTGAATAGGCTTTTCCCCAAAGAAGACATACACATGGCCAACAGGTATATGAAAAGATGCTCAACATCACTAATCTTCAGGGAAATGCAAATGCACAATGAGATGTCACCTTACACCTGTCAGAATAGCTATTATTAAACACACACACACACACACCCCAAAAAAAGCAAACGTTGGTAAGGATGTGAAGAAATTGGAACCCTCATGCACTGTTGCTGGGAATGTAAAATGGTGCAGCTGGTATGGAAAACAGTATGGAGGTTTCTTAAAATATTAAAAATAGAACTACCATATGATCCAGCAACTCCACATCTGGATATTTATCCAAAACAACTGAAATCAGGATCTCAAAGAGATATTTGCACTCGCATATTTACTACAGCTAACAGGTGGAAACAACCTAAATGTCCATTGATGGATGAAGGGATAAAGAATATGTGTAATAAAATATTAATCAACCCTAAAAAAGAAGGAAATCCTGTCATATGGGACAACATGGATGGACCTTGAGGACATTATGCTAAGTGAAATAAGCCAGTCATAGAAAGACAAATACTGCATGGTTTCCATTTGTATGCGGCACCTAAGGTACGCAAACTCACAGAAGTGCAAAGTAGCATGATGGCTGTCAGGGGAAATGGGAGTTGCTGTTTTAGTGTGTATAGTTTCAGTTGTGCAAGATGAAAAAGTTCTAGAGCTCTGCTGGACAACACAGTAGTTACAGTTAATAATGTACTGAACACTTAAGAAATTTGTTAAGAGCGTAAAAAATATATATATACAGATACCACAATTCTATCTACGTTTAGGAATACATCCATATGTAACAGAAGCGTAAAAACATTCAAGAGAATGATAAAAACCAAATTCAGGGTAGTTACCTCTGTTAAGGTAGAAAAGGAGACAGGCTTAGGAAGGACACACATAGTGTTTTACTAATTACGTAACACTTTAATCATATACTATTCCTTATTCTTTCTTTATATGCTTGAAATATTCCATAATTTTTAAAAGTAACTTTAAAGGAACAGCTTGCCCCTCTATCAGCTATTCTCTACCTTCTTTTTACCAAAATAAAGAAGACGATGACATTCATGTGGAAAAGAGTTTATCACGGGGTGTTCCCATATTTTGAAACAAGATCACATTTCATGTTGAAAGCAAAGAAAACAGAGCTACAGAGTTCTTTTTCCTTTTATATTCTTTCTCTTTAAAACGTTGCAATCTCAAAGTATTTAACATGTTTTTAACTCCTTAGAGTGTACCAGGAAGATGGTTTGAAATTGGCTGCCACACAGATAAAGTGCATAATTTTCTACAGTATTTCCACTTCTCTTTCTCCTGCTCAGGAAACTATCAGATTCAAATGAGAGAGAAATTATTAGGCTAACTTTGCTTTTGTCACATTTCAAACACAGCAGCGCAATAATCTGAACCTGGGCAGTCTGCCTCTGAACTTGGATAGTGTTTATTACCAGGAACAAACCCCAGAGAAAACTTCTAAAAGTAGGATTCAGAGTAAAAGGAGATGCCTATGGATCATTCTTTCTAAATTCAGAACATTTTCCAATACAGAAAGTGTTAAAAGTACAATTACAGTTATGTAAAACACAACATGCTCATGATTTTTGTATTTATAATAAAAAATACTAGCAAAATAAAGGGGTTGCCTGGATAATTTAAATTAAAGAACACATTCACATGAAACAGTCACATAGCTGAGATGAAACGATTTCCCTAAATTTATCAGAATAATTCCACAACTGCCAGTGTCACTGTATTTGTACAGCTCTGATCTTGTCACTTGTAAAGATTTCACTGTATATTAAAATTAGTTCCACGTCCCTAGGGTTGGTTCACAGAACAATGTTCTTCCTTGTCCCCCACCCAACTTTCTGAGCTATGTATGACAGCAAAACATCAAAGAACTCAGAAACTCAAACAAAGGGAAAAAAGTGCATGGAAGGAGGCAGGATGAAAACATTCAAATTTTCCTAATTTGGGGCAAACAGATTTTGTACATATCCAAGGCACTGAGAACAAACAATCCAACTTATCTTTAACCAACATTAAATCACTCAAGACCACTACTAAGAAACTAAACTTTGGGTTCTCTTATTTGTTTGATATAACCGATTTATAAACACATTTGCAAAGAAGGAGGAAAACAAAATTAATAAAACTTCTCAGATATAGGCAAAAAAAGAAAAAAGGTTGTTGACTGGCAATGGAAATCTGTAATGATCTATGTCGCGAAAGTTTTCACATCTTAAAGGGATCTTATTCACAATCCTTCCCTTCACATCACTTTATGTTTCGAGTACCTCTTTCCCTTGACACTGTCAAAATAATCTTTTTCTTTCACATTTTCCCAGCAATCTACTTGTCCCTAACTTTTCAGCCACATCTTGCAAAGGAATTCAGGCCTCAGCTCCGGTTAGCAACAACACAGGCACGCCCTCTTGTGGCACAAAAGAAAACTGCCTGCTTACATTGGCACTCATGCCCAAGAAGTTATTTCTGAGTTTCAGAGCACTGGAGCATGTACTTCATTGCCTGTGTTTTTATAGACAAGGAAACAGCCTAACTGAGGTCAAGCAACTTACTTCCTCAAGGTACCTCAACCAAGAGTACATTTAAAGCAGGATCTGACCACATATTATTAAAAGATAAGTTGGAAGCAGTAAGTAAAACCTAATTTTAACTTCTGTTTTATGTAGTTTCAAAGCAACCGTTTACATAGTATCTTTGGCTTAATGTAATATATTCATGATCATTTAAAAAGACAGGAAAGTGCAGAGTGGGCAAAAATTTTCAGAAAGAAGAGGAGTTATTTTCCAAATTAGTTTTCAATATTCTCAAAAAGTATAGAGTATTATTTTGTGTATCATGGATCTATTTGTTACCAGTGTACTTCTTTCAAAAGGACAAGGTAGAAATGATTAGAATTTCCAAAATAATAATTTGTCATCCTCATTTACATGCTAATGTCAATGGATATGAATAAGAATTTATGCTTTGTGTTTAGGCATATCAAAAAATTTTAAACCCGTTGATTTCCAAATACTTTTATTATTAATCTTTATCAAGAATTAATAGGATTAAAAGTACCTCCTTTACAGGGTTATTTTAAAAGTTAAATGAGCTAATACATATAAAGGATGGAGCAGTCTTTTCTAAAAGTTACCCTTTTAATCTTCTTTGGACCAAAGAAGTATAAAGAATGTACTTTAGGGCTTCCCTGGTGGTACAGTGGTTGGGAGTCTGCCTGCCGATGCAGGGGACACGGGTTCGTGCCCCGGTCTGGGGGGATCCCGCGTGCCGCCGAGCGGCTGGGCCGCTGAGCCTGCGCGTCCGGAGCCTGTGCTCCGCAGTGGGAGAGGCCCCAGCAGTGAGAGGCCCGCGTACCGCAAAAAAAAA
>NW_020172457.1:4722163-4774855 GCF_003031525.2 Neophocaena asiaeorientalis asiaeorientalis | reverse complement strand
AAAAAAAAAAAAAAAAAAAAAAAAAGAATGTACTTTATATATGATAAAAATGTGGAGACAAGAGGTCAACTAGATAAAAGTAATAAAAAGGAATTACTAAATTCTTAAACATGATAGGTTTTCATGTCCAAGCATTATTCCTCTCTGTAATTGCCCTGAAGTTTTCAACAGTGATTTTGCCTATAAACATGAGATCCACTAAAGCCCGAGATAATGAACAAACACAGACACCCCCAAGATCACGTCAGTTTTCACTTTCCTCCCTAATGCTCCATGTGTGTTCCCCCAGGGGATGATGGGTCACAGAGGGGCATCTTTAAAGTTCAGTCAGGTGTATGCAAATAGCTGCACTCCTCTGATAAAACCTCTAGAGTGAATTATTGGTTTCCCAAAGCAACAATCAAAACAAATAAACCTCCTGGGTGTCTTGTATTCTCACCTGGTGTGAATGGTATCACCACTTGTTGAGATGGCCAAGGGCAAAGTTGAACTAATCCTTGATGTCTTTTTCTCCTACATTCTTCAAATTCTGCCAGTCACAAAGTCAAGTCACTCGGACTCACTGCATCTCTTGACCCTATTCTCTCTTCTTTAAACCCAATGCCACAGCTTTAAGGTCCTCGCAACTCCCCCGCCCCACACCCGACAACCTGGCCAACAGCCAAGTCCTGTTCATCCTCCAAATCTCAGCTTTCTAAGTTCCCTGCTCCAAAGCTTCCCCAACCTCTCTCTGAACGCCCCTCCTTCCAAGGAGGCAGGTTACATATCATCAGGCCCCCACCCTCAATTCCATGCTTCTTTTATCCTTGTAGGTATGTCTTATCTTTGGTGTGCTTGACAAAGATGAGTGTTCCATAAATCTTTGTCGAATAAAGGATTTGCTTTGGAGGGGGGGAGGGAAAAAAAGAAAAATTTCGTTAAATAACTGGTACTTTATTTGGGAAAATGGCTGAATGAATTTCAGGTAAAGAACTGGGTTGTTTCCAGAATACATTTTTTCTATTTTAATAGACTTAGGCAGAATCACAGGCAAGATGTTCTAGAGTAGTCAATTTTTTCATTAAAATTAGGTCATTTTCTGATTTTATCTAAGGAAGTAAAATTCAGTCTCCCCAGAGATCTTGATTCGTACTCTGGTGCAGAACATGGCCAGACCCAGCTGCAAAGTGCTCCAGAGGAGCTCTCTCGGTTGCACTCTACCTCCCATTCTCAAGGACCTTATGTGCAGATTACTTGCTGTCTCCACATATATGGTGTTGGGGACAGGTGGGTGGGCACCTAGAAGGGTGTGCCTCTCTGCATCTAAAAAATGCAAAGGTGTTACGCTGTCATCAGTTTCCTTTGTGAAGGACTGAGAGGTGGAGGATAACCTACACTTTTGAACTCCTATGCACAAATAGAGTATCAATCTAAGAAACTACCATTTCTTCTGGCCGGGGGGTGGGGGGTGGGGGGTGGTGTTAATCGTTGTTAAACATAAAGCCAATCATTCTAAATCAATGTTCACATGCAAGGGAAATGCAGCTGTTACTGGTCACTAAATTCTGGGAAGGACAACTAATAATGATTTCTGTTTCACAATTAGAATTCAAAGAACATCTGACATAGAAATTAATTCAATAGGTCTCACCAAAGTATTCCAAAGCACTAGAGTTCAATGAAATCAGCAATACTGTCCCATTTCTTGAACGGTCCTCTCAAAGAGCATTTAAAATTCTGAGTGCCCACCCACTTTTAATGGCTTTATTGAGGTATAATTTATATGCCATGAAAGTCATCCATTTTAATAGTACAATCAGAAGAGTTTCAGTAAGTTTATACACAAACAGCCGCACGACTGCCAATAAGACTACTTCCATCATCCCAACAGCTCCCTCCTACCTGTTTACAGCCAAACTCTGCTTCCACCTCTGGCCCCAGGCAACCACTGATCTAATCTATGGTTTTGCCTTTTCTTACAATTTCATATAAATAGCATTATACAACATACAGTCCTTTGTTTCTGGCTTCTTTCAACCAGCATAATGTTTTTGAGGTTCATCCATGTTGTACTATGTAGCATGAATTAGGAGTTCATTCTTTTTCAGGATTGAATAATATTCCATTGTGTGGATATCACACATTTTGTTTATCCATTCACCAGCTGATGGATTTGGATTGTTTTCAGTTTTTGTCTACTGTGAATAAGCTGCTATGAACATATGCTTGGTTTTTGAATGGACATACTTTTTTTACAACCTTATTGAGGTGTAACTGATATACAATAAACTGCACATATTTAAGTATACAATTTGATGAATTCTGATGTATGTATACACCCGTGAAGCCACCATGCATAATCAAGATAATGAATATATACATCACCCCAGGGTTTCATTGTGCCCCTTCCTTTGGAATCCTTCTCTCCCTCCTCTCCTGAGCCATCCTCAGGCAACCATGGATCTGCTCTCTGTCACTATAGATTAGTTTGCATTTTCTAGAATTTCAATTAAATGGAATCAGACAGTATGGCACTTGGGGGCGGGGGGAATCTGGCTTTTTTTCATACTGCATAATTATTTTGAGATTCATCCATGCCATTGTATATATGAATAGTCCAATCCTTTTCATTGTTGAACAGCATTCCAGTGTATGGATTTATATATTCATCTGCTGATGGATGCTTACATTGTTTCCAGTTTTTGGCAATCACAAATAAAGCTTCTATGAACACTGTATACAAGTCTTTGTATGGACATATGCTGTTATCTCTCCTGACAATGTATTTATAGGAATGGAATTGCTAGATAATTTGTTAAGTGTATGTTGAACTTTTTAAGCAACTGCCAAACTGCTTTCCAACATACCTGTACCACTTTATATTCCAATCAGCAGTGGGTGGGGATTCTGGTTTCTCCACATCCTTGCCAACACACGGATTGTCAGTCTTTTTAATTTTAGCCATTATAGTGGGTGTGCAGCAATACATCATTATGGCTTTAATTTGCATTTCCCTAACGACTAATGATGTTGAAACTCTTTCCTTGTGCTTATTTGCCATTCATATATCTTTTTTGGTGAAATGACTCTTCAAATCTTTTGTACATATTTAAATCGGATTGCTGTCTTATGACTGAATTTTAAGAGTTCTTTATTTTTTTTTCAACACACAAATCCTTTATCAGACATAAGTTTTGTAAATATTTTCTCCTAGTTATGTGGCTTGACTTTTCATTTTCTTAAGAATGGTATCTTCTGAAAAGTAAAACTTTAATTCTGATGAAGTCCAATTAATCATTTTTTTAATACTTCATGCTTTTTATATCCTATTGACTAAATCTTTGTCTAACCCAGAACACAAGACTTTCTGCTATGTCTGCTTCTTTACATGTTGGTCTGTGATCCATTTTAAGTTACTTTTGTGTATATTGTAAGGTAAATGTCAAGGTACATTTTATTTCATGTGGAAATCTAATTGCTGCAGCGCTGTTTACTGAAAGGACTATGCTGTCCCTATAGGATTACCTTAGTACCTTTGCTGAAAAGCAACTGACCACATATGTTTCTATTTCTAGATATTTTGTTCCACTGATCTACATGTTTATCCGTATGCAAATACTACACTGTTCTTATTATTATAGCTTTATGATAAGTTTTGAAAACAGGTAATATAAGTCCTCCAACTTTCTTTTTTCCCAACTTCCTTCTTTTTTGAAGTTACTTTGACTATTCTAGATCTTCTGCATTTCCATATAAATTTTAGAATCTGTTTGCCAATTTCTGTAAATATATTTCTACAAAAATCCTGTCTGAGACTTTGGCAATGACTTTGTTGAACCTCCAGATCAATGTGGAGAAAACTGCCACATCACCAATACAGAATCTTCCATTTATTCCCACTTATTTAGGGATACTTTAATTTCTCTCAACAAAATTTTGTAGTTTTCAGTATGTAGGACTTACAGTTCTCTTGTTAAATTTATTCCAAAGTATTTTGGTTTTTTGGATGCTATATGAATGGACTTGTATATTCTTGGCATTTCATATAAACGGAATCATACAATATGTGACCTTTTGTGACTGTCTTCTTTCACTTAGTATGTTTTCAAGGCTCATGCATGTTGCAGTATGCATCAGTACTTCATTCATTTTTACTGCCCAATAGTATTCCATTACATGGATATACTGCATTTTATTCATCCAGTCATCAGTGGACAGATCTCAGTTTTCTAAGGGTTGATGGTTCTTTTAGTAAGTAGCTTGAACTTAAACTGTAGACTCTGTCTTCCCCCCATGAAGTGTAGCCTCTGATACCTTTGCTTTGTTTTTTAAATTCCTATTTCTGTTTTCTGGCCTGGTTCCCTAGAGGTTACCTCTGTGTCTGCATAGACAATAACCAGTGCTCACATGATGTTACCATCCATTACCTTTCATCTTCTCTCCCCATCACTCACTTCCCTCCAATCAATCACCTCGCCTCCTACAATTCAAACAAGCCAGGCACAATCCTGCTATTCCCTCTGCCTAGAACACTCTTCCCCCAAATATCTACAGGGCTCTTTCTCTCACCTTCTTCAAGTCTTTGCTCAAATAACACCTATTCAGTGAGGCCTTCCCTGAACAATCTATTTAGAACTGAACCCCTCCCCTTGCATTTTCTCCAAAGCCTTCAAATAGATTATATGTTTTACTTATTTATGTTTTTAGTCTAGTTTCACTAATGGGATGTTAACTCCATGAAGGCAGGAAGTTTTGTTTATTTTGTTCACTACTGTAACACCAGTACCTAGAGGACTGTCTGGCATATAGCAGGTACTCAGTAAATATTTGATGAATCAAAGAATCATATTCTTAAAACAATATAGATTTATATTAATTGATCCATACACAGCCCAGAAGGGTCAAGGCTTACAGAATGTTGAGTAATGGATGACTAAGCATGTTGATCACATACAACAGGCCAGTTCTGTTCACTGGAAATATAATGTAAGCCACAAGTAATTTACAATTATCTAGCAGCCACATTAAAAAAAAAAAAGTAAAAGAAAACAAGTGAAATTAATTTTAATAATATTTTGTTTCACTCAATATATCCAAAATATTATCATTTCAACATGATTCATACAGAAATTATTAATAAAATATTTAGTCTTCTTTTCATACTAAGTCTTGAAATGTGGTGTGTATTTTATGCACAGCACATCTCAACCGGGACCAGCCACATTTCAAATGTCAATAGCTACTATTGGCTACTATACTGAACAGCTCAGATACAGACCAAAATTAAATAACCCCATTGTAGTGGGAAGCAATCTTGTGTATTTATTAATTGTATTCACCTCAGCATTCCGAAAAAGGCCCTGGTACAGCCTCATAGTTTCCTAGTTTTGTCAAAAGAGATTCAATGGATATAAGAGAACTAGTAGCTTTCATTCTGAAAAACAGTTTATATCAAAATGACTGGCTCAACTCTTTAAACTTCACTCAGAAGTTTTAATTAGAAAGAATGAATGCCCTTCTTTCTCAGTCTCTTTAATTAAGAAACAAAGTCAAAATCCAGAGAAATTTTGTAATCTTATCTATATTAGAAGGAAAAAAAATCTTTATTTTCAAATAGAAAGAACTTTTAAAATTCTACTTCCAAGAAACAAACCAGTATTTATTTCAAGTTAGCCAAAATACACTCCGTATTAAAATACAATTTTTATATAGAGTTGCATTTAAAAAATTCATAACAGTTGTCTTACCAATATTTTTACATTCATAATATAAAAGTGAAATAAAGCACTAAGGAGAGTGCTCTTAAATTTTTAATATATACATTTAGGTCCTCAATATGTTCCTTAAAAGCTAATGGAAAATGTTTTCATTAACTTTTTTTTTTTTTATCATCAGGGGATTAATTTCTTCCAGAATCCCATTATTTAAAAATATTCACTTATTGGAATTATAATAATTGACATCACTATTCAACAACAAAATTTAAAGAACCCAATTAAAGTACCTGATAATTTAAAACTTTAAAGTCATAAAATTATCCTTTTTTTTTTTTTTTTAAAGCAGTAAATCAAAACACACACACCGCAGCATCTACTTACTCAGATGTTAGAGGGTGTTTTCTATCATCTCCCATAAACTGGCAGGTTTGAGCTTAGATCATCAGCGAGGCAGAGAAACTCCAGATGATAAAATATCCCAACTCTTTTCACCCTGAAAAGCATAAATAAAATGCCAGTGTGAGAAAGAAAACTCGAGTTACAGCCAAGATAGAACTCTCAGGAGTCGCTTGTCTAGATAGGGAGTAACTTCTGTTTCTTCTTTTCTTTTTTTTTTTTTTTAAGTGAGAGCTCACAACAAGTTAATTCATGACCCTGGAGTTGTGGGTGACCTGATATAGCGATACTTGGTATTACAACTGCCCTTCTGTTTTAAGAAATCTCTTTGGGAGGAAGTCTAAATTAGCGCAATAAAATATGCATCCTGTACTATAACTTGATGGCTTTTTTACCAGTCTGACCCTTCAACTGGAGAGATCCTCTATCTCTAATCACATAATTCATCAAAACACTAAGATACTTTTGAAAGTGAAAAGGGGAACTTTTTTTTTTTTTTTTTGCGGTATGCAGACCTCTCACTGTTGTGGCCTCTCCCGTTGCGGAGCACAGGCTCCGGACGCGCAGGCTCAGCGGCCATGGCTCACGGGCCCAGCCGCTCCAAGGCATGTGGGATCCTCCTGGACCCATGTCCCCTGCATCAGCGGGCGGACTCTCAACCACTGCGCCACCAGGGAAGCCCAAGGGGAGCTTTTGAAATATTTATTTATTAATCAATAAACTGTTTTTATTATACAGGGGTTTTTTTTCTAAAAATAAAGTAAAAATAATGTACATCTGCTACATTAAAGCAAAAAATTTAAGGTTTCTTTATATTATACGAACACTTAAAATATCATAAGTAGATTAAGTATTCTTGGTGTATATTCAGTACTTTAATCCATTTTCTTAAAGAGTCTGTCTCTAATATTGTGTCACTGGTATTTTTTCCGGAAAAAAAAGTTTATTATTTGAAATTTTTCACCAAGTTACTGCAATCTTTTTTAAAGTTTCATTTTATGTTAAGCAATCTCAAATCACTGACATCTTCATCTTCTGTGTTGATATTATTTTTAACAAGAAAATGCTCTCTTTGCATGTGCTGAGAAACCTGGTAAGCTCAAAGCAAATTCTGCTAAGTAGAGGATATTCTCAATTCTATTTTTTTTATAAGAAAACTGTAAATATCTCAGTCTCACTATTTTACAGATACTCTCTTTTTGGCTAAATTGGAGTTCTTTTTTCCCACTCTTGCTGCCTCCAATGCATTCACCATGACAGTGCAGCACAGGTAGTTTTTTCCACCAATGCAAACTTATCATGTCACTTCCCACCTAAAAACTTTTCAACAGCTTCCCATTGCTATTAGGATATAATCCCAAATCTTAGAAGGCCTCCAAAGTCCTGCACAACCTGGTCCCTTCCTACCTCTCAGGCCATACTGATGACCTCTCAAATCCTCCAAAGCACCAAGTTCTCCCCTGCTCCAGGTCTTTGCATGCTCTGTTCCCTCTGCTTGGAATGCTTTTCTTTTCAGTCCATCTCTTCTCCTAGGACCATCTTTCCTATCTGAGAGGCCTTCGAATGCCACCCAATCTAAAGTACACCAAGGCATTCTCTCTCTCTCAAAAGTACTCCATACTTTTCCTACGAAGCATTCATTGAAATCTGTATTTATTTATTTGCGTGTTTTTAGGAAGCCTAGCTCCACCAGACAGTAAAAACTCCACCAGAGAGTGAGTGTATAGATTGTTTGTTTGATTCACCCCTTAATCAAC
This sequence comes from Neophocaena asiaeorientalis asiaeorientalis, assembly GCF_003031525.2. Taxonomy (NCBI): domain Eukaryota; kingdom Metazoa; phylum Chordata; class Mammalia; order Artiodactyla; family Phocoenidae; genus Neophocaena; species Neophocaena asiaeorientalis. The sequence continues at coordinate 4,767,006 of NW_020172457.1, read as the reverse complement.
TGTTTTTTACCCAGCCCCTGGCTTGATCCTTGGCACCTTGTGAACCTTCAGTAAATATTTGATAAATGAATGAATGAAAGACTGAGAAGAAAAGGTAAAGAGACAAAGGACAATCTAGTTATTTCCACCAACCTGTTACCTATGGTCAAAACAACTCATTATCTTAAATCCAACTACATCATCAAGCTTTCCCCCTATACAGGATTATTCTCATCAGCATTTAACAGTCTGTACTTTCTCCCAACCTAAAAGAAAGAGACAGACAGACAGACAGACAGACACACACACACACACACACACACACACACCTTTCTCCTGACCCCACATTCCCATGAATCAACTCCCCATTTCTCTAATGTAATTTCATAGGAATACTCAGAAGAGCTGACTATATCTGCTGCCTCCAATTCTTTCCTCCCATTCTTACTTGAACCCATTCCAACCAGGCTTTTATCCCCACCACTTCCCTGAAACTGCTCTTGTTAAGTCACCAATGACTTCCACCTTGAACCACCCAGTAGCCAGGTACTGAGGCAGGCACTTTAATGAATTCTCTCGTCCATTTAAACAGTTCATCACAGCCACCTCTGAGGCAGGTACCATTTGTTATCCCCAGAGAGAGGATCCTCTCTTTTTTTAAACACCTTCTTGTTTGGTTTCCAGGACAGGACACCACAATGCTGCCTCTCCTCCTCCTTCACTGGCCACTCCTTCTAGACTTCTCATTATCTCAACCTCTTGATGTTAGAGTGACCCAAGGCTCTCAGTTCTCCGTCTTCTTTTCTATCTATACTCCCTCCCCTTGGTCGTCCCAATGGGTCTCATCACTTTAAATACCACCTACAAGAGCCCAAACCTCTTCCCTGAACGAACTCAAGGCGCATATTTTCAGCTGCCTGCTTGACATCACTCCCAGATGTCTAAGAGACATCTCACACTTAATGTCACCTCATGACAAATTCCTGATGTTCCCACCTAAGGCTGATGCTCCTACAGGATCCCCCATGTTAGTAAATGACAACTCAACCCTCCAAGTCATCCCTGACTTTTCTCTTTCCCTAACACCCTGTAACCAAGCCATCAGCGAATCCCATTGGCTCTACCTTAAAAATATATCTAAATTCTCCCTACTTCTCCCTACTTCCACCACCACAACTGCCATCTAAGCCTCCACCATCCCTATCTAGATTATTGCAATAGTCCCCCGGTGGATTCTTTCCTTGCCTCACTGCATACTATTCTCAAAACAAAAGGCCAGAGTCATATAGATTAAAAAAAAAAAAAAATCAGATCATGCCACTCCCCAAAACCCACCGTTTCCCTTCTCATCAGAATAAAAATCATTTTTCTTTTTTTCTCTTCCGCCTGCAGAATTTAAGCTTCTTAAGGGGAAAATTTTTTGTTTTGTTCAATACTGTATCCCTCCGGTGGCATGAAAATGCCTGGCACCTAACAGGTCTCCAAATATATATTTACTGAATAAAAAATGGGTGAAAACAATATCATGGATAGGCAATTTAACTAAATCTCCAGACTCTACTGCTCTTAACAGCAAGCTCTTGGAGAGCAAGGACCACGCACTTACAATTAAAGTTTGCACAGTAACTTGCACACAAAGTCTTAATATAATTTCATCATTGATATGTTGTATTTCCCACTGAAATTTTAGTTTCCTATATTATATGAATGTTACTAACTTTAAAACTTAAGCAGAACATCTTAAAATATGACATCTGGGTCTCAACTATCAATAGCAGCTCCCTCAACTTACACTGCAACTACCCAGCCGCTCCCTCCTCCGGGGAGGTGTATGCTTACTTATTAATGCTCTGCATTGTGTGAGCATTGTTGCTCTGGAGCTCTCACTGTTACGTTATTTGCTGCACCGTCTGTAGGGGGACCTCATAGCCATGCGGGGGCTTAGATTGGATGGCAGGAAGAACAGTGACTGAGAGCCCAGCTCTGGCTGCTTTCTTTTTACAAAGTTCTTCTTTCAACTTCTGGGGTATATCTATTAACGCTTTAACTCTCTCAAAGGCATTTCTCAGCCGAGAGCCAAATGTTTCCAAGGTTCTTTTCGTGAGTAAGCCTGTCTTCCAAGAGTTCTATGACTCCTACAGGCTGTATCAGCCTGCACACACTTCCATTTCCAATCCCCAGACTCCAACCTCCTCTTGGTTCTTACTGGACTCTACGTAAGAATATTTTATCAATGCAGTATCTTTATGTGATAAATTATATTCCACAGACAAACCTGGAGCAAGTTGAATTCTGATACAATTATTCTACTCTCGAACACTGTTAAACCTTGTCTCATTCCACCAAGAAATTCAAAACCATTTGCATTATTTTTTAAATTATCATCATTCTATAATTTAATGAGAGACTATACATTTTCAACACATGTTATTAGTGCTTTCTTAAATATCAATATAAAACAACACTGTTAAAATCAAGATAGATCCCAACATGCCTAAAAATATATATTTATTATGATCCAGCATAAAAATTCTGGAAGAACTTTAACGTATGGCCATCATCAATAACATGAGAGGATGATGAACTAACATTTATTAAGTACTTACTATGTACCAGGCATTTTATCCACATTATCATATGTAATCCTTATAATAGCCTTGTATGATAGGTATATATCACCAGACTTCAAACCCCCCACCCAAGATGCCTTCCTAAAGCCCAGTACCACACCTTCTTACGTGCCAGACGTTTGTGACTCAATCTTAAGAAGCACTGGTCAGTTTTTACCAAAATGAGCAGCTAATAATCAACATCTATATTAAAACTATTGTATCTGGTAAACGTGTAAAGGTCACCTTCTAACCTACAGGACAGGCTTAGGTGCTTTAAAATTTTTTCAGTTAATTCACCCTAGCAGATCCAAGGGATACAAGCATTCTTTAAATTGCACTATGATGAGGATACTGAAGTTTTTCATGGAAAAGATGAATAGTTTGTTATATCTGGCCCTTAAGTATTTCAGGCAAAAGCTGTTTCTTCCATGTCACGTTAAGTTGCGAAGTCACAAATTACTGTTATGAAAACTTATATTAATGAGCAGATGCTCCTTGAGGAAAAAAGAAAAAAAAAGATTCCCTTGTTGACCTTCACTCTGAAGTGCACTAGACTTCTGAACGGTCAAAAATACAAGCCCAGCTCTTGAAATTCCGTAAGAAATGTTGCTTGCGTCCTTCAAAGCTTAAAAACGTCACATTAATCTACAGAATAAAACATCTCTACTGAAAGCATTTGTCTGAGAACTTGAGGACCAAGAGAATAAAATCAGCACTGATACAAAATCCACGCTGACGACACCAAATATTTAGAGAAACAAACAACAGAAGGGTGCTATTGACGATCGAGATTTCCTAAGCCCCTTCCTTACTGGCGTTTCCCCACAGCAGAGGTGCTGGATTCCGCGCTCCCAAAGCCACCGCCCCCAGCCCTGTGGCGCACGCACCTCCCAGCCCTGGTTCCCGCAGCCTCCTCAGACTCTGGAGAGCCCAGTCCACGTGAGCTGCACCCCTGGGTCTTTCACATAACTGTGGTTGAAGATATTTTTCACAAGGTTCTTTAAACAATGATTCACGTGATAAATTTCTGCTCTAGTTAGTTCCAGGAAATGTTTGGTTTCTGCAGATGTTTGTATGCTTCCGGTTGTCAGTACATGAAAACGATAGAATTCTGTGTTTCTTTTTCTTACTTGAGCAACTAGAAAATGTGAAATCAAATATATTGTCCAAATCTCTCAACATTGACGGATGGGAATACTTAATCCTTCAACTTCTTTCAGGTGAGACTGGTTTTATTTTTATATCAAGTTACTTTACTTTTGGCCTGAAATTTGTAAGCTGCTTTAAGTGTTTGCAGAAGCAAGGAGAGTTGCAAAATGTTTAAAACAGTAAAGACATATCTAGTGTTGACCTGCTTGTAAGTTCCAGGAGACATTTTTTAAAAAAGAGAAAAGTACACTGAGAAGCCACAAAGGCCCAGAATTAAATTCTCTGTTATCTAAAAGATACAGAAGACTCCACAAAGAAATAAAACAGTCCTCTAGTCTCTGTTTAAGCCCGGTTAACCAGTTTGAATACTCAAATAGGTTCTTGGTTGAACCTCCCTAGCAATATTAAAAAGTCTGAAATTTTTACGAAGTATTTTAGTAAGACAGTTCTTCAAACATTATTTTGAAAAATAAAAACGTTTTAGAAAAGTGAATTAAACCTGGTTTATGACAGGTGTACATTCTAAGTCACCTCATCCGTAAAGCGGTCCAGATTACATGTGCACATACTGTAACCATAACCAGCCAAGAACTGTTTTTAGCTCCTTCACGTCTTTTCAGTCCTGAGGTTCAGGAACAAGTGGCTCCTAGTAAGTCAATAAAGTAATAAGTGACAAAAGTATCCATCGAAATCTTGAAAGTACTTATTTATTACCATTTTTGTACTCTACCTCTTTTCTCAAAGCATTTGTTACCATCTATAAAGATGCAGACATTACAATAAAATTGTAGTTTACAAATATAAAAATTCAAATAAGAGAAAAAAGCATGCAGTTACGTAGGCCATAAATGTGGGCTTACGCCATCTGGTTGATAAAGCAAAAAGTGAAAGCCAATCAATTACAAAATTCACACTAGCCATGATGCAATGGTAAGTCTCAGGAGAAACAGAATTTGTCCTGCTATGCAATCTGAGAATGATGTCTCTAGCAGATCATTATACAGTAATGTACTGGGGTCTTCAATACTGTCCCTGACAGATACCTTGACTGGCTCATCCGGCAGTTTCTTAAAGCAAATAACATATACAGTAAAAATATAAAGCTCTCAGGTAATCTGAATGAGTAAAAAATAATAGCTAGAAAGTCTGTCGTAACAGAACTTTCTGTGATGACGAAAATATTCTAAACCTACACTGTCCAGTATGTGAGTCACTAGCCACATGTGGTTACTGAGCACTTCAAACGAGGCCAGTACAACCAAGGAACTGAATTCTTAATTATATTCACTTTTAATTTTAATAAGTTTTATTCAATTTTAAAAGCTATATTAGAAGGGCAAATACCTACCCATTGGACCATACGGGTCTAAAACATTAGTTATCAAACTTTTTTTAGTAGCAGAACCATTTCTGAGTTGGCAAACATAAACCAAACCTAATACATAAAAAATTAAAATGGTATATTCTATATATTTATTATTATAAGTTCAAATTTATAATATTAATTTGTAGTCAATGTGAATATGAGTTTTCCAATGGGTGAAAACTAGAAATTGAAGGTTATAAGTGAGAGTAATAAACTCAGATCAGCCCCAGTAAACACTTCCTTCTGTATTTTGCTTGGATGCACTGTGCACTGCCCATGTGGGACTTCTCTCTACACATTCTGAGCTACCCACTTACCAAAGGCCACAAGTAGCAGCCATCTACTCAGAAAGCATAAGAAGAAAACACAGCATGCCAGCAAGGCAGTTCCAGGTATTCCTCCTCACGGGAAGAGTCCACCTAAGAGTCCACATGGCCAACCAGGAGCTATTCTCTTGGGCATTCAGATGACAGCTCAGGTGCAAGGAAATGAGAATCACAGGGTAAGTGCAGAGTCACACTGGCTTAGAAGCCTTATGTCCCAAACAGAAACCAGTACCTCAAATAACTATCCCAGCCACAGCTTCCAGGGTCCCCATGAAGTTCATACCCATCTCTGAAAAGTGCCCCAGGGAAGCTCAAAGCTACTGCTTCTAACCAAGAATTGAGAGTTCATGCATAGTTCCTCCCAGTCCAAATATATTTACCAAATAAAGATCATTTTTACCATAAGCAGTGTTGCCTAGTAACATGGTTGACTTTCCCCCTTATCGGGATTCAGAGAAATTAAGTAGAAAGTTCATCCAAGGTCAGGTTTGCCCTTACAGAATGAGAATGGTTTGGTTAATTCTTTACCCACCTTCCTGATTAAAAAAATAATAATCCTAGCATATCAAGAATAGAAAGAACTTTCTTAATTTCACCAAAAACCTATAACAAAACGATACTTAATGATTAAATAAAGTATTTCCTTTAAAAGCCAGGAAATTAGACCAAGAAGACAACTATCGCTTCTATTCAACAGCATAGAGGTCGTCAATGTAGTAAAAGAAATAAAAATGAGATATAAAATTTTAAATTAAGGGACAAAATTTCTCCAAGTGATAATTATTTATAAAGAGAATTATGAAGGCAAGCTATTAACAGTAATATAAAAACAAGTTCATCAATGTTGCTGGATATAAGGTCAATACACAGAAATGAATGTAATTCCTAGAAGTCAAAAAACACCACTTTGTAATTTAATTAGGAAAAGCTACCATTTAAAATGGCAGGACTTCCCTGGTGGCACAGTGGTTAAGAATCCGCCTGCCAATACAGGGGACACGGGTTCAAGCCTTGGTCTGGGAAGATCCCACATGCCACGGAGCAACTAAGCCCATGCACCACAGCTACTGACCCTGCGGTCTAAAGCCCGTGAGCCACAACTACTGAACCCACGCGCCACAACTACTGAAGCCTGCGCGCCTAGAACCCATGTTCCGCAACAAGAGAAGCCACCGCAATGAGAAGCCCATGCACAGCAACCAAGAGGAGGCCCTGCTCAGAGCAACTAGACAAAGCCCGCATGCAGCAACGAAGACCCAACTCAGCCATAAATAAATAAAACATATGTATAAAATAAATAAACAGAAACTTTTTTAAAAAACCCTAAGTTCATGGATAGAGCAAACAGACCTGGTGGCTGCACGTGGTTACAGGGGCGGGGGGAAGCAGGGTGCAAAACGGGTGAAGGTAATCAAAAAGTACAAATTTCCAGGTATAAAATGAATGTCATGGGGATGTAACGTATAGCATGGTGACCACAGTTAATAATACTGTGTTGCATATTTGAAAGTAAGAGAATGGATCTTGAAAGTTGTCATCACGAAAAAGAACTGTGTAATTATGTATGGCGATAGATGTCAACTGAACTTATTGTGGTGGTCATTTTCCAATACATAAAAAATGAAAATCATTACATTGTACACCTGAAACAAATATAATGTTATGTCAACTATGCTTAAATAAAAAAGAGAGAAAGAAAGAAAAAAGAAAGAAAGGCAAAAAGAAAAGAAAAGGAGAAAGAAGGCAATTAAAAGCTATAAGCTAATAATAAATTTCTAGTAATAAATCTAACAAGAAAGTTTCAAGCACTTTACAGAGAAAATTACAAAGTTGAGTAAATGAAAAAACAAACCATGTTTGTGTGGATGGAAGACCTGGTAAATATTCTTAAATGGAGTGGGATTTCAATCTGATTCTAATAAAACTCTCTACAGGGTCCTTCTTAAGAAAAAGAGAGCCAAGAATAGCCTTGACAAACTTGAAGAAGAACACAGGCAACATGCCCTCCAAAATGTTAAGACATGTTAAACCACGGTAACACAGTACAGACAAATGAAAGCAACAGAACACCCAGAAAAAGACATATATGTTCGGAAATTTGATATGTAATAGAGGTAGTACTGTAAATCAGGGGAAAGGATGAACTATTGAACGCTGGTGCTAAGACATAGGTCATCTGTAAGGAAGTACAATTAAATCCCTGTTTCACACCATTGAGAAACATTATCAGGCTAATTAAAGACATAAATGTGAAAAAAATTTTGAAAACTTTTAGAAAAAAAATCCTTGCTATAATGAGGGCTTTAAAAAATAAGATACAGGGCTTCCCTGGTGGCACAGTGGTTGAGAATCTGCCTGCCAACGCAGGGGACACGGGTTCAAGCTCTGGTCTGGGAAGATCCCACATGCCGCGGAGCAACTAGGCCCGTGAGCTACAATTACTGAGCCTGCGTGTCTGGAGCCTGTGCTCCGCAACAAGAGAGGCCGCGATAGTGAGAGGCCCGCACTCCGCGATGAAGAGTGGCCCCCGCTTGCCGCAACTAGAGAAAGCCCTTGCACAGAAACGAAGACCCAACACAGCCAAAATAAATAAATTAATAAACTCCTACCCCCAACATCATCTTTAAATAAATAAATAAATAAATAAATAAATAAAGGTAAAGAAGCTCATATCTATGACCAGGCAATTCCACTCCTGAATATGTGCACTGGAGAAAAAACTGGCACATGTCCATGAGGAGGCATACGTAAGAGTATTTGTTAGCACTGCTTGTAACAGCAAAAAACTGGAAACAACTCAAACATGAACTAACAGGAGAATGGATAAACATACGGTGATATAGACTTATAGCGAAATACTACATATATTTAAAAGAATCAAGGACAGCTACAAATACCAAAGATAAATAAATGCTACCAAAAAAAGCAATGTTAGTTTCTGCACAGCCGAAGAAATAATCAACAGATTGAAAAGGCAACCCACAGAGTAAGAGAAAATATTTGCATATATGTATCTGATAAGGCGTTAAAATCCCAACTATATAAGTATCTTCTACAACTCAACAGCAAAAAGAAAAATCATGTAACCCCCTATTTAAATAGACTTTTCCCTAAAGAAGACACACAAATGGACAACAGGTATATGAAAAGATGTCCAACGCTACTAATCATGAAGGAAATGTAAATCAAAACCACAATGAAATATCAGCGCGCACCCATGAGGATGGGCATTATTTTTAAAAAACAGAAATTAACAAGTGCTGACAAGTAAGCATATAAACTGGAATCCTTGTGTGCATGGTGGGAATGTAAAATAGGACAGTTGCTGTGGAAAACAGTAATCGTTGCTCCTTAAAAAAATTAAAAATAGAACTACCATATGATCCAGCAATCCCACCTGTGGATCTTTATTCAAAAGAATTGAAATTGGGATCTCATAGAGATATCTGCACTCCCATGTTCACTGCCACATTATTCACAACAGCCAAGAGGTGGAAACAACCTAAATGTCCATCAACAGGTGAATGGGTAAAGAAAATGGGGTGTAAACATACAACGGAATATTATTCAGCCATTAAAAGAAGGAAGCCTTGTCATATGTGACATGGATGAACCGTGAGGACATTATGCTAAGTGAAATAAGCCAGATACAGAAGGACAAATAGTGCATGATTCCACTTATATAATAAGGTAGCTAAAGCAGTCTAACTCATAGAAGTAGAAAGTAGAACAGTGGTTGCCAGGGACTGGAGGGGAGGGGGAGATGGGAGTTGCTGTTCAGTGGGTATAGAATTTCAGTCATGCGAGATGAAGAAGTTCTAGAGCTCTGCTGGACAACATTGTGCTGAGTTAACAATAATGTACCATACACTTAAAAATCTGTTAAGAAAGAAGATCTCATGTTACGTGTTTTTTACCACAATAAAGAAAAAATGTTTGAAATCATATAAAATATTATATGTATGCATGTATACAGTTGTATACAAAGGCAGTAAGAGTATAAAATACGTGTGGAAATGTTAAACACTAAATTCAAGATAGTGGTTTCTACTAAGGAGGAAGAGAGGAGAATAGGGTCAAAAATGCTAAACAGGAAGTTTCTATTTTGTCTGTGATATTTTATTACTTAAAAAACTAAAGCAAATATTATAACTGCTATTTGATTTTGTATTTTCTATTTATTTTTCTGTATGTTTGAAATATGTTATTACAGAAACAAATTTTTTAGAACCTAATAAATACGAAGAATACTTTCTTCCTTTTTAAGGAATGGGTATAGTTTGTCTTCTTTGATAACAAAAGGTTCCATAGGGAAGGATGGGCCTGAAATTATAGCAAAATTGAGTTTGTGTGTGTGTTCACTCTTCTCAGAAGAGAAGCCACAGATTTCATCAAAGGGGTCTGTGACTTAAAATGTTAAGAACAGGGCTTCCCGGGTGGCGCAGTGGTTGAGAGTCTGCCTGCCGATGCAGGGGACACAGGTTCGTGACCCGGTCCGGGAGGATCCCACATGCCGCGGAGCGGCTGGGCCCGTGAGCCATGGCCGCTGGGCCTGTGCATCCGGAGCCTGTGCTCTGCAACGGGAGAGGCCACAACAGTGAGAGGCCTGCATAACGCAAAAAAAAAAAAAAAAAAAAAAAAATGTTAAGAACAGAACCATTGGGTACCATCTGAAGAAAATGAAAATACCAACTCAGAAAGACAGATGTACTCCTGGGTTCACTGCAGCATTATTTACAGCAGCCAAGATATGGAAACAACCTAAGTGTCCACTGACGAATAAATGGATAAAGAAAATAAATAAATAGTATATACACACAATGTAATATTATTCAGCCATGAAAAAGAGTGAGATTTTATGACAACATGGATGGACCTCGAGGGCACTGTGCTAAGTGAAATAAGTCAGACAGAGAAAGACAAATACTGCATGACCTCACATACATGTGCAATCTAAAAAAACGAACACCAAGCTCACAGATACGGAGAACAGATTGGTGGCTGCCAGAGGTGAGGGGCAGCGGGTGGGCAAAATGGGTAAAGGGGGCCAAAAGGTACAAACTTCCAGTTATAAAATAAATAAGCACTGCAGATGTATCGATAATGTACAGCATGACAACCACAGTTAAGAATATCGTAGTGCGTATTTGAAAGTTGCTACGAAAGTAAATCTTAAAAGTTCTCATCACAAGAAAAAGAAAATCTGTATGGTGACAGATGCTAATGCTACTTACTGTTGTGATCACTTCCCAATACATGCAAATATCAAATCATTATGTTGTACACCTGAAATTAATATAATGTCTGTCAATTATACCTCAAAAAAACACCAGAACCAAATCTGAATTTAAATCAATGAGCATGTTTCTCGCCTTTATCTTAGTTCTGATTTTCTGTTATATGCTTTTTCATTTTATGTATTTTTGCTGTAGAGGTGCCTCAGACTCTCTCTGAAGAAAGGCAAGCTATCAATAAAAGAAACACCCTTTAAGAAATCCCACCAAATCCACGTAAAAAACACGAAATAGAAGAATCATTTGGAATAAATGTAAACACTGACACAGCAGCCTTGGGATCAGGTGTGAAGACAAATGGTTCCATTACTAACTTTAATAGGAAAGGCTACACAGAAGGGATTCAAACACAGGGCAGGCTATGTCCGGGTTCTCAACTCCTTTTTGGCCACAAAAAACCAAATGCCTAAGGCATATGATAGTTAACAGGAGCAGGTCAGAAGCTGGGGGTAGGAAGTATATTGTTGAGAAAAAATTCCCCCACGTGGTTCTGCTACACTTTCCCCACATCCCACCACTAAAGCCCCCAATCCCTGCCCCAGCTGAGATCACTGGGTTGAATTTATTCTTTTAAATTGTTCAACACTTAACAAATAGTTTATTGAGCACCTACTTTATCACTGTCATGAAGCGAGTATTTTTGTACTTCTGCACAGTTAGAGATTTCTGCAAAAATTTACTGGGACCTGGGTTAAAGGACAAGCCTTAAAACTTAAAAAATGACTAAATAGATAGTAAAAGATTGATCTCCCCTGAGGTATGTGTTCACATTTCAGAAGGATGATGAAACCAGGGTCATGGAGACATTCCAGAGTTACAAACTCAGAGCCTCTCGTCTTAGGTTACTGACGTAAGTAATAATCTATCCCTGCCTCAGAAACCCTGTGTCTACTTTCAGGGTAATATGAACAAATATAGATATTAAAAACTTATCAGTCACCAGGCACCAGGCTAGTTCCTAAGAGCACAACTGTGAGTAAGAGAAAGTTCCTGCTCTCTCAGAGCTTGTGGTCAATTGTGGTACCAACAGTGATCCATCACAGCACAGTACAGCAAGTCCATGACAGGAGATGTACATGGAGCTGTGAGAGACTGGAGAATCTAAACTGAGACTGAAGCGGAAGGAGTTAGCCAAATACCTCTGTCTGCAAATCAAAGAAAATCCCCAAACAGAGATTCTGTTAGAAAAGAAGAGAGTGGTGAAAGGTCGCAGGGAAAGCAGCCAGTAGGATGTGCTACAGTCATTAAGGTAATATTTCCCTTTTTAGAATATTATATTTAGCACTAACAGGAAAGGCAGAGAAATAAAAGACCACCTTATTCTTTTTTTTTTTTTTACATTTTGCATAGTTTTAATATATATTCAAAAACCATGAAAACAAAATAGTTTTGTTCAGAGACTTACAACAATCCTTCACGTTATAGACAGCAACCCTCTCCCTGGTATCATTCTGAATTCCCAGCTGTCCCCTTCAGAATAATTCTCTCTCTAATTGTAAGCATCTTACAACGTCAGTTATGCATTGTAACACGTCATTTAAAATTAATTATTTATTTAAAATTATTCCTCCTTAGGTAAGAGTTAAGGCATTATATAGGTTATTTTTGGATACAGTTCTTTTATCAGATAAACATACTGCAAATATTTTCTCCTAGTTCATGGCTTATCTTTTAATTCTCTTAACAGCTTTTTGAAGAACAGATTATTTTAATCCTGACCAAAATATAAATTAGGCTTAATATTCAGTGTTTTTGGTATTCTGTAAAAAGTGTGCCTATTCAAAGTCCACAAGGATGTTCTCCTGTTTCCTTCTAGAATTTTTATGATTTTGCCCTTATGTTTAGGTCTATGGTATATTTTAATTAATTTTTATGTCTGGCATGGGGGAGGAGGATTTTTGTTTGTTTATTAGTTTTTCGTATAGGATGTCTACTTGTTCCAGGAGCATTTATTAAAAATGTAAAGCTCTTTGCCATTGAATTACCGTAAAGTTTGTTAAAAATCAATAGCTTACATATGTATAGCTCTGTTTCTGTACTCTTTCTTCTGTTATGTTGCTCTATGTTTCTCCTTACATAAACACCATGTTGTTTACTGTGGCTTTATATTGTCTTGACATTAGGTGGGTGTAACTCATCTAACTTTATTTTTCTTTTTCAAGACTGTTTTAGCTCTTCTAGGATCAATACATTTTGACATAAATATAAGCCTTTACGCATGATCTTGTCAATTCCTAGAAAAGGCATGTTAGGATTTTGATTAGGATGGCCTTCAACGTATAGATCAAGTTGGGAAGAAACGGGCACCTTAACAATATTGCGTCTTCCAAACCACGAACATGTGTCTGGGTCTTTGGGATCTGAAAAAAAAGGTTTCCAGTCAGAGGACACACGTGGCCAAAACTATTTCTGATGAAAACTCTAGTTTTCAATAAATAGAATGGACTGGAGGAAAATGAGACCAAAAGTGTCATCAATTAAGAAGCTATTGAAATCATCCAAGCCTAAGGTAGTCAGGGCCTGGATCCAGAGGTTCAAGAACTAAAATCCAGAAGTACAATTTTAAAAAGTGCATTAGTAAGAACACACACTTTGCTTATTTTATTTACAAACAACGTGACAAGCATATAGAGAAGCAGCATTGCATATTTTCAACTCATTTATCACTGCATTATGAAAACTAGGATGACTATCTAGTTTATCTGTCCCTAAATTTTAAGTTTTTACAGCACATCAACTGGGCTTTTTACCCTAGGTTTCTTTTTCAACGCCAACAGGAAAGATGCATGAACCTGAGTCCTTCAGAATCACGGTCTCTGTGGCCTCCTAGTGCTGGCCGTCGATAATGACAGCTTCTGTAGCAAATTCTCTATGAAAACAGGACAGACTCATTCTGTCCTCTAGTTTTTCTTCTACACATAGATAAAGTAATTATGACATCCCCCCAAATAACATCTCAGACACTATTCACAAGCATACCAGGTCTATGACAGAGGTAAACAAAACATCCACAAAGCTTAGAGTCACTGGATCATTCATGCTTAGGTCTCCAACATTATTTTTTCCAACAATCTCTGAGAAGCTACTGCCAAGGGTTTTTTCTGTTTTATTTTTGTTTCAAACAAAATTTTAATTAATGTCTGCTCATATCTTCTATGCCATTTATTCTGTATTTCACCCTGGCAACTTTATGTATCCACTCTCCTTCTATGACTATTCACTGTAAAAGATAACCAGTGCTTCCACCTGTCAAAAGACTCAAGTAAATCTCCCTAATCAAAGAATCTCTGATCTTCTGGATGGACTGAGGGTATTGCTAGCTTGTGATGCATGCTTGACACAGCTTTTGCTGACTAGCAGTCTTGGTCACACACAAGTGGGGCTCCACTTCCAGCCAGACCTTGAGTCCCATGCCGCCCTGGAGTAGAGACGCTCCAGCTACCCAAGAAAAGACCACCAAGGTCAGATAGGAGGACTGTGTGCTGGCTGGCAGTGCTGTCCACTAAGGATGTGATCAGCACAAAATATCCAGATGTCTGTTTCATGCAACCATAAAGTTTTAAAGATACGAGTAGCGTAAGTCTTCATGTCGTCTGGACCTTTCACACCATAAATGACAAAATATTTTAGCTGAAGAGTTAAACAACAGGGTCAAGGTCACATACCCTAACTATATTTAGACATCTGGGGAAGAGTTTAGGGAGGAATAAGTGACAAATACATAAACTCTAAGTAAGCAAACGTCTTCTCTCCAAAAAAAGACAATTATTGACACCAGGGAAAACAAAAAGCTGTGTTGGAAAGAAAAAGTAACCATGGATTATATGCCTCAGCTGTGAATAACGTTTTCATTGTCATAATAATGTACACACTGATTATTATTCAAAATTTAATTATAATGAGAAGGTAGGAGGGTTCTGCATATAGAGTGAGGGTGCATAAGAAAGATAAATCCTCTTCATGAGAAGTCAAAGGTAATGCCTAAGATTGAAAAATTAAAACTGGAAAAAGAGCAACATGCTATTTGGAGATCTGGAGGTAAATAACAAAACAATTAGGTCTCAGAGTTGAACTTCAGAGAGCAGGGACTGGGGTGGGGGTAAGAGTTGGGAGACTGCTGAGTTTTGTAACAAGCCTTGTACAACGCCTGGACTCTTTGAATTCTGTGCATGTATAACTGAGATTAAAATTAAATCTAGAGACTAGAACCTAGGATTTCTCACTGTGTAATTTTTTTAAATTACGTATTTTTTTCACTCAGAGAAAACACTGATATTTTAACTAAACAATTTAATTTTATGTTGTCTTGTTGTGACTATTGTGTCTTCATTTTATGGAAGCAAAAAAAAAAAATCAATAAATCAAATACTCACCAGCTGAACTGGAGACATATGAACCTGTACTAGGTGCTGGGAAAACAAATACTAATAAGACCTTCCCTGCAAAGAGTCACTCTGTTTTAGAGAAACAAACACACAAATAACCCAAAAGCGATGAGATAAGCACCCTAACACTTAACTGTTCTGTGAGCCTTGGTTTCCTCATTTGCAAAACGCCTCATCAGGTTTTCATGAATATTTAATGATTCAGTACATATAAAGTTCTTGGAACACTGCCTGGCAGATCATAAGAAAAATAAGGTCAAAAGACAAACCTTTGCCTGCCTGATTTTAAAGCCCACGTTCATTCCACTACATCACGCTTCTAAAATAATCCTATTCTTTTCAAAAACAAAACATTTTTCCTCCTCCAAATGGTATCCAGTAAATGGACAAATTGTGACTCTTTACATATGCAGAGGTAGATGTAGAATAAAATCTGAGGATAAAAGAACTTTCCTAGCTTTTTTTTTTTTTTTGGTAGTACGCGGGCCTCTCACTGTTGTGGGCTCTCCCATTGTAGAGCACAGGATCTGGACGCGCAGGCTCAGCGGCCATGGCTCACGGGCCCAGCCGCTCCGCGGCATGTGGGATCTTCCCGGACCGGGGCATGAACCCACGTCCCCTGCATTGGCAGACGGACTCTCAACCACTGCGCCACCAGGGAAGCCCCCTAGCTCTTTTTTTTCTGGTTATTTTTAATTATTTGCAAATATTTGGTTTATTTAGGAATAGTCCCCCAATATGTCTTAGGAGTTAGGCATGATTAAAAATGAAGTTCTTGATTTATCAAGAAGTAAAATGTAGTAGCGATCTGCAACCAGAAAGTAAATTATTTGGCATGATTAAAAATGAAGTTCTTGGGACCTCCCTGGTGGCACAGTGGTTGAGAATCCACCTGTCAATGCAGGCGACACAGGTTCCATCCCTGGTCCAGGAAGATCCCACATGCCACGGAGCAACTAAGCCCGTGCGCCACAACTACTGAGCCTGTGCTCTAGAGCCCGCAAGCCACAACTACTGAGCCCACGCACTGCAACTACCGAAGCCTGAGAGCCACAACTACTGAGCCCACGTGCTACAACTACTGAAGCCCACATGCCTAGAGCCTGTGCTCTGCAACAAGAGAAGCCACAGCAATGAGAAGCCCGCGCACCACAATGAAGACCCAACACAGCCAAAAAAAAAAAGAAGTTCTTGATTTACCAAGCAGTAAAATGTAGTAGTGATCTTCAACCAGAAAGGAAATTATTTATCACTAGATGGCACTGTACTGGATAATTTTTTTTATTATTTTGTCTTATTTCTTTTAGCTCGAGGTTCAAATTACTTATCAAATTAAAAGAATTCTTTCAAGAGAAGAAGGTAAGATTATATTACTCCTGTTTTAAGTTATCTCATGGCTTTGAAAATAAAGATATAGTTTAATGGAAAAGGAAACAATGATATAAATCAAGTTAAACTCTATTTTTAAACTATTCTGGTATCTTAAATAACTCTTCTGATATCTTCTAAGCAGAAATAATTCTGAATGTCTCTCTTGTTTACAATACAACAAACAAGTACAGGAACGTGTGCTGGTTTGTACTGTATCAACTCGACTTAGGTGGAACTACATTTCCCAGAATCCCTGGCCACAAATGGCTCCAGGCAGAGTTGGCCAAAAGAAGAATTCACTTCAGACGGAGGAGGAGGAGGAACTGCGGCAGCCGCTGATTCTCTCTTCTTGGTTAGATGTGGTGACAGACACCGATGCCAGCTCGTCCTCACACCCCTCTGGTCTGTGTCCATCTGTTTTTCCCAAACACTAAACTAACTGACCAACAAAGACCCCAGGCCCACACCAGATGCTTGGCAGGGGACAGAGAGGTGGCATTCTGGAAATATTTAATTATTGACCAATAATGTTCAGTAAGCTGTAATAATGCAGTAAACGAGTTAAGCTCCTCCTCACAATGCTTCAATGTATTGATAATGTTCTACTAATTTATAGATTTATATAACCTTTTGCATGTATCAAATATTATGTAACTTTTTCTAAAGAATAAAGCACAAGACAGGGCAATCAGTGATATTAAACATTTACAGATATTTAAATAAGTTGAGACCACAATGTCTGAACAAAATAGTGAGCTAAGAAATCCATCTCCACCACTTCTTTATTATTTACCAAATTATTATTTAGCAGTTTCATTCACTGTACATGAAAACCCTCCTATATCTAAAGCCACCTATCTTTAATAGTCAGCCAAACTCCTGAGTTTGACAGCTAACCACCCAGATGGCTTCTTAGTCTGTTTTGTTTTCAGAACTGAAAAAGTAGATCTAGTGCTAGAACCCATGACAGGTGTATACAACAGGCTCAATAACTGTGTGTTAAAAAGAGTTGATGAGTTAAGTCATTTTCATATTGGTATCAGTCTGATTCAACTCTCGAAGCATCTGAGTTATCACAAGGTAATAAAACAAAACATCAAAGAAGATAAATGTAATTGCTAGTCCACTTTTGTGGATTAAAAAAAACAATAAGATTCTGTGTTCTGTCTTGTTATTTCTTGTGCTTATCTCCGGCAATGTCATTCAAAGTCATACAGTCTGGATGATTGCTTCCATATAGATAACTCCCCAAGTCCTATCTCTAACACTGAACTTCCAGCAAAGTCATAATGCCCTAGACCCATAGGGCAGCATTCTGTTCAACTGTGTGTGTTGCCAGTGTTTACAGAGGACTTCCTAAGTTCCTGAGTTTACAAACTATTATCTCCAGCATGCCTATGAAACAGGTACTACTACACAGATCCTGGTGTTGACATGTACTAGGTGTGTAACCTTGGAAGGCTTAAAGAAATCGAGCAGCTTTTTCCAAGGTTATGTATCTAGAACATGTCAAAACCAGGATCTGAACCCGGGTTGGGTCTGACTGCAGAACCCAAGTTCCCAACCCTCAGTCCATTCTCCCCTCCCACTAGATCAACTTGAGAATAATGTCTGCCTCTGATTTCATCGTAGTATCCACCCAAGGCAGGCAACGCACTTGTATTTAGTATGTGTCAAGAGTTATCTGTTGGGGCTTCCCTGGTGGCGCAATGGTTAAGAATCCGCCTGCCAATGCAAGGGACACAGGTTCGAGCCCTGGTCTGGGAAGATCCCACATGCCACAGAGAAACTAAGCCCGTGTGCCACAACTACTGAGCCTGTGCTCTAGGGCCTGTGTGCCACAACTCCTGAGCCCACATGCCACAGCTACTGAAGCCCATGTGCCTAGAGTCCGTGCTCCTCAACAAGAGAAGCCACCGCAACGAGAAGCCCGTGCACCGCAACGAAGAGTAGCTCCCACTCGCCACAACTAGAGAAAGGCCACGCGCAGCAACGAAGACCCAACGCAGCCCAAATAAATAAATAAAATTTATTTTTTAAAAAAAGAGTTATCTGTTGACTAAACATATCCTGATTGAGGAAGTTAGCTAAGGTGTTGCCTGATATCAAAGAATAATTCCTGCTCCAAATTAGAGAATGCTCTACTAAGTTTCATAAAACATAACAACAGTGCAGACAATGAAGACAAAAACCAGAGGATAATAAATTAAAGTCATGTAACCTCTATACCTCAAACTTATCCCAGTGTTTAGGATTTCACCTACACTAAGGACAGTCATGTTATATTATCATATCTCCAGGTTCTACATTCCATGTTTCCTACTGGGGTACCTTCCCAAATGAATGAATACACTCCAGATCTCTACCCTTCCTGGACCTATGGCAGTTTAAGTGAGCCAAATCCAGCCATGTTCTGAGGGATGACAATTAGAGAATAATTTTTAAGGATCAAATGCTATATAAAAAAAGGGTACTTTTCTGCCCCCCTGAGATTTCACACTTGGGTTTTGTCACCTTACCTGAATTAAATGTATCGGAGTTTTGTCCTGTGAAGACATCATATCCTGCTCTCTCTCGTCTGCTAACAGGAATCCCCTACTTGGTACCCCGTAGTGAAAAACAGACTTGAGAGTTTGTTCAAATACACCAAAAATATTTACTACGTGTGTATCTCGGGAATACAAATGCTATCCATTTGGATTAAGTTTTAAGCACAACAGTCTCACAGTATGCAACTTCATGGTAGGTATAGAACATTAAAAAGACTCTCCTTAAAAAAAAAAAAAAGACTCTCCTAGACCTTCCACGATACTCCCTTTCCCTGGAGTCAGTACTCTCTGTTAGGCCATCTACCTCCACTCCCAGACGCAGCCTGAGCTCTCCTCAAGTCCCGAGGTAAAGAGAGCGAGTCCTTTTCCCTCTGGGCCCCAGATCTAGTCCTCTCAGTTCAAAAGCTTTCTCCTCAGCCACTGGACCCCACCACCTAACCACTCGGGCGTCCCCCTTCCAAAGAATTCCTTCTCCTTGAGCATATTCTCAGCCCCACTCCTGTTCTCTTTAGCCTGGGTCCTTGCTAGAAGTCGGTTTTTTCTACAACTCTCTCCTACCAGCATCACCCACTCACCTGACTCAGCAAGGGTCACACAAATTGCATACTTTAAAGATTTTTCTATATCTTGAGCATTGTTTTCTTTTACATCTGAACAAAACAGTAAGGCATGAACATTTGACTACAGTTTAAGTCCCTGACTCTAGGTAGGGAAGTGCCCGCTTTATCCGTGACTTTTACGATGAGAAATTTTTTCCTACAGATATTCATTAGTTGCTTTTAAATGGATGCAGTCAGAACAAGAGAAGAGCCTTGAAATAAAGCAGAAGAGATCAGGTACTTCTTAATCACCTGGATACTAAAACACTTAAATGTACCACTGATGGGGGTTGTAAAATTTCTAATTCTGTCAATCTTCAAGAAAAAAATAAAAAATAAAATGGAGAGAAAACAATTATCTGACTTTGATGATTTGGTATCATTTGCCTGAAGGAAGAACTTAGAGTGTTTGATAGTCCCTCTGACTTACTCTTTGTTTTCATCATTACTTTAGAAGGTAATCTGATCCACTCTAATAGTCCCAGGGAACCACTTATCCTTTTCCAAGCATCCACTATAAGACTGAACCTGGCTTTGGTACTCTTCTTTCTTTAAACTCACTCCAAAAATGGGCTTCAGAGAATGACTTTTCTAAAGTCAACACAAACTTCAGACTTCGGGTCTCTATAACAACTGGTCACAGAATGCGGATGAAACTCAAAAACTCAGTGGTGCTCTCAAAGTTTTCAAAGCAAAACAATGAACAAAGATGCAGAAATAGAGTGAAGTTAAGTCAGAAAGAGAAAGACAAATACCGTATGCCCACACGTATATATGGAATTTAAGAAAAAAAAAATGTCATAAAGAACCTAGGGGTAAGAAGGGAATAAAGACACAGACCTACTAGACAATGAACTTGAGGATATGGGGAGGGGGAAGGGTAAGCTGTGACAAAGCGAGAGAGAGGCATGCACATATATACACTACCAAACGTAAGGTAGATAGCTAGTGGGAAGCAGCCGCATGGCACAGGGAGATCAGTTCCGGTGCTTTGTGACCGCCTAGAGGGGTGGGATAGGGAGGGTGGGAGGGAGGGAGACGCAAGAGGGAAGAGATATGGGAACATATGTATATGTATAACTGATTCACTTTGTTATAAAGCAGAAACTAACACACCATTGTAAAGCAATTATACTCTAATAAAGATGTAAAAAAAAAAAAAAAAGATGCAGAAATAAGCACAGCCTTCAAATGACACTGAAGCCCACTGGCTTACTTCCATGAAGCTCCCGAGTTCTAGAAATTACTGTTCTGTAAATGACTTTTTTTACTTTGTCAGGATCATCCACTCAAACAACCTTGGTATGTCACCATCAGTGCTTAGATCTTTAAAAAAAACGTCTTTCACTGGCACAGGATAGAAGATTCAAGAATTCAGAGAAACATTCATAGGTTAAAAGAAAATATCTTCAAGGCGTGTATCAGATTGTGGCTTTCAGCATCAAATACTGTAGTCAGGATTTCTTGAATAATGTTTTGTGAGATCCTTAAAAATGAATGGTTATACATTTTTCATTTTTAAATATAAATTTTCTCATTTCCTACTTGTGATTAGGGTTGAAATATAAATTCAGTCCAACAAAGTATTTTCCTTCAAAAATCTACGCTATAAATCTATCAACTTAGTTCTGTAAACTACCTCAGATAAATTCCAAGTTGGACAAATACACCAGATAACATCAATAAATAACTGTTATTTATATTAATTATACCAGTGATTCTCCACTTTGGGCAAATGTTTGATTCTGTTCTTAAAAGCTTAAATACAAAACAGTGGGAGTTTAATGTTACGAGGAGCCAAGGACATTTGCTGAACACCAGGAAAACTTGAAAAAGCACATCTTCATTCAGTTCAAAGCAAAGAGGTTTGACTCCTTCAGAATAACAGAAGTGGAGACAGGACTACAGAGAGACTGCAGGGTTTTAAAAAGAGCATGGAGCCTGGCATCAGGAGGACCAGGATTTGAATCCTGGCTCAGTTACGTGCCAGCTGTGTGTCCTTGGCCAAGCTTCTTCAGCTCTCTGAAATTCAGTTTCTTCAGCTGCAGAGTAACAGGAGTATCCACCTCCCAGAGCTGTGGGGAAGACTGAGTCAGACAAAGCATTTGCAACCAGTACAGCACCTGACACACGGTAAATGCGACGAATTCCGTTCTTCTGCCTGTCTCTCCCCTGTAAAACCAATGCGGCGGGTCTTGAGAACTTAGAATGGCCGTGGAATAGCTGCATTCTTTAAAAAAGAAAATGTGTTTAAATCATATTTTAAGAATACTGATGGGGATGTTGACACAACGTGGATGAAGCTTGAAGACATTATGCTAAGTGGAATAAGCCAGTCACAAAAGGACAAATACTGTATGATTCCTCTGATATCAGGTCCCTAGAGCAGTTAAATTCATAGAGATAGTAAGTACAACAGTGGCTGCCCGGGGCTGGGGGCAGGGGGAAATGAGTTGGTGTTTAATGGGTTTCAGTGGAGAAGACAAAAAGGTTCTGGTGATGGATGGTGGTGACAGTTGCAAAACAATCTAAATATTCTTAATGTCACAAAACTGTACACTTAAAAATGGTTAAAATGATCAATTCTATATATATTTTACCACACAGAGACTACTGAAAAGTACTTGTTATTTAAAAGAACCTTATAATAAGTTCTTTTGACAAAAGAATTATTGATAGTTAAATAAATAGTCATGTTGTAGTTTACTTGTTCCAGCTCCCAGGCTAAGGAGAGCGCTATGGGAGAAAACTCAAGCACCTCTCCCATTGGGTGGAAAAACTTGCTTTCCACTTCAGCCAGGCCCTCGCTGCTGGGCGATGCTCCACAACCTGTCCCTAGTCAGCTATCTCTTGATTCCTACAATTGCTGTTCCAAGCATGTGCAGACATTCAGACCGTCAAAGTATACCTATACTACCTTATGCCAAAATAAAGACCCTCCCTCTACCCTTTTTCCATAATCTACCTCCTATTTCAAATTGTTTTTTAAGATGGCCTATACATACTCACTGCCTGTACTCATTAATGCCCACTGCACTTAGCCACTGGAATGAAGTTTCTAATTGCCAGTATTACAATTTTTATCACTGAGAGCCTCTGACTTGACCAAATCCAACGGCGTCATTCTACTTCTCATCCCAACTTGACCTCTTGTAGTGGCATCTGATACTGAGTACTTCCCTTTTTGAATCTGTTCTTCGATGGGCTTTTCCTGCCCTCTTCATGCTGCAATGTCCAGAGGTCCTCTGCTGGGCCCGCTCAGGTAGCTCCCCTTTTGTAATCTCACCCATTCACACACATATGACTCCACCCTGCACATCTTTCTCTCCTAAACTTAGGAGTCACGTTTCCAACGGTCTGCTAGTTGTTGCCATTTAGATGCCCCCTTCTCAGATGTCCAAAACCAAATCCAAGCTTCCTTTCTACTCTCTCATCCAATGGCTAGAGGATTAAAAAAATCTATAGCCATTTGCTATTCTTCCATCTCTCTCACAACTGCTATATGGAGCTCCAGTCAATAAGCCTCACAAACTCTACTTCCCAAAGCACACTCCACACTGCCTCCCCCCGCTCATCGCCACTGTCAGGGCCCTAATCTAGGCCCTTCATCTCGCTCATCTGGACCGCTGCTCACTGCACCAATCTCCTAACCAGTCTATTCTCTTCAGTTTTCTCCCTTCCAGTCCAATTTTCACACTGCTGCCAGGACATTCTCGTAAAATGTGAATCTGTGCCATTCCTCTGATTTTAAAACCTCCAATGGTTCCCCACAGTCAACAGGGCCAACACCAGATACTAGGACTACAGACACAGCTCCTTCCAATCTCATTTCCCACCACGTGCCCACTCCCCAACTCCCATGAGCCTCAAGCTCCTTTTCAACGTCTCAAGAAATGATCCTCGGACCTCTATGGCTGGTACATGCTCCTCCTCCTTCTACACATGGTGAGCAGCTACATATCCACTTCCCAGCCTCCCCAGGCCGAAGTGATCACAGGCTTCCGGTCTGTCTGTGAGGCCTCTGCTGCAACACTTAACACACAGCGTCTCATTTACTCTGCTCTTGCTCCCAAGCCATCACTGAAACCTACTTGGTGGAGCACCTCAAGATCAGGAACTCCACACCCCACTCGTTTTTCCGTCCACCCCAGATTCTCTATGGCTCACGTGATCTGTCTCCCTAGTCAACGGATCTCCTGACCATCAAAGCGCAGCGACTCCACTGCCATGCTGATGTACCATGGTGAGCGTGTCTACTACAAGGAGTGGAAATCATTCATTTGTTCATTCCACTAACACTTTTTAGACATGGGGATACACAGATGAGTAAGACTTGACACCTTCCACTAAGGAGTTCATGCTCTAGTAGGGAAAACAAACACGTAAACAGACATTTATATAACATGTTGGAGGAGCCCAGTGACAGAGTGATTCCCAGGACATTCTGGAGTGGAGGGGCCCAGAGGAGGACAACGAACCCAGCAAGTGGGGGAATTGGGTATGACAGAGGCCACTGGATGAAGCTTCTGGGACTGATGGTGCTCGAAGTGAGTCTCAGAGAACATTGGGGAAAGAGGAAGGGATAGGACAGGTGGGAGACAGGAGAAGGAAAATACAGCAATTAACCACACTAACTTTTTGTCCACTGCCCAAGTACAAGTAGTACAAGTCACAAGACAGTCCTCGCAAATATATACAGACATTTAATTGTGAAAACAAACAACAAAATTGTCAACCTCCCAGGACACTCTTTCTCACTCCCTTTTTGTCTGTCCCTCTCTCTCATACCCACTGACACAAGAAATACTTAATACATGTAATGAAAAATATATGTAAGACCGGTCATGGCAGTATTGACATGTTTAGAGCCCACGTTTTCATGGCCGCTTCAACAGTCACTTCTTATCTGTGCTCTCCATGCCAAAGTTTCTCAGACTTCCCTCACTCCTGCTGGCCTTCTCCCCAACTCCCTGACCCTTTCAGCTCTTCCTGTGCTCACCTTCCACGCACAATGCAGAACTAGGATACATCATTTAATGTTGCCCTATTTATTCAAATATGACGTTACCATGTCAGTCAGATCTTTTTGTGCTAAAAAGAATTTATCAATACTTTTTTTCATAGCATAAAGTCTACACTTTAACTTAGAAGCACAGTTACTATTGATATACTGGTTTCGTTTCTTTAGTTCTTTAGAAGACCCAAAGTTATTCTTAAAGGAAAAAGAGCCCTATCAGAAAAAAAATTGAAATAATAATCATCACACATTTCTCTGCTATATGAGCAGAGAAAACTCAGATTTCATTTCTGGCTATGTCGGTGTTTTACTACATAATTCCTTGGTCCATCTGATCTCAAATCCTTATAGAAATCTTGATATATACTATCTCACATAAAGTAATTTTTAAAATATTTTCACGTTTTTGTTCCATCTTATTGACAATTATTTTTACTAATTTGAAAACTGATTAAATACATGTACCGAAACGTAACATAAAAGAACACAAAATCATCTTTCAAGTTACTATTTACATTTGTCAGCAGCTATCTTAATCATATTTACTAATCATCCCTGCAAGTTCAGTTAACAAAACCTATGAATAGGGCTTCCCTGGTGGCGCAGTGGTTAAGAGTCCTCCCGCCGATGCAGGGGACACGGGTTCGTGCCCCAGTCCGGGAGGATCCCACGTGCTGTGGAGCGGCTGGGCCCATGAGCCACGGCCGCTGAGCTGAGCCTGCGCGTCTGGAGCCTGTGCTCCGCAGCGGGAGAGGCCACAATAGTTGAGAGGCCCGCATACCGCAAACAAAAACAAAAACAAACCTATGAATAATAGAACTGCACTTAAAGTTGGGAGGTAAGGAGGAGGGAAAACAGATGATCCCTTGTCTTGGTTCTGATCTTGAAGTCATACAAACAGGGGGAAGGGAAAGGAAGGCAGGAGGGTGAAGAGCACAGATGAGAATAGTTAAAAACAGCGTGTGAAGTAAAAAAATTATAAAGTAAGTTGATTTCACTCACAGTTAAGAGTCCCTGAAAACAAGTGAAGTAAAATCCTATTCCATCCCTCAGTCCAAGAACTGAGCAGAAGTTCCCTTCCAGGGAGGCTTGGTGGTGCTAAAAGGAGGCAAGAAGGATGTGAGATCTCAAAATCTAAGTGATGAAAGGCACGCCAGCCATTCATCCTCCCACTTCAGGCGCTTTTTAGAAAAAAGTTAATCATCGAATTAAATGTTATAATCCAATTTCCAAAATTGTTCTACTCCACTTAAACTGCTGTCACCTCTAATAATCTTACAGGCAAATGCATTCATTTCAAACATTCTCTTCAGATTCTGTGATATCTGAAGCTCTCGATCACTTTACCTTTTTTGTTCCTGCCAGGAATACAGAGGGCTCTTTCTCTAATGCTATAGATCTAGCCCCTCTTCCTAACTGTACTCCAAACCACGCCTTCCCCCGAGGCTTGGTCCTCAGTGCTCTGGCCTGCCTCCCTGCATACGCATCCCTTGAAGAATTTAACCCTCACTTCTGGGATGACAAATGTGAAGTTTCCCTCTTTGGCTAGACATTTCAACATGAGCCCTGGTTCATGTTGCAACTGCTTAGGAATTTCCCCTTGAACGTCTAAAACCAGACGAGCACCTTTATCTCCTCAAAATTGGTTTCTCTTACCAGTTATTACATGCCTGATCATCCTGCAGGCATTTGTTTTTACTCACATCTTCCTCTCTCTCGTTGCGCTGCACCCCTCATGTGCATCCTACTTTCTCCCCTCTCATCTCCCCCGACTAACTCCATCAGTACTCTACCGCTGGATTACTGCACTCGGGTCTACCTCCTATTTCTCCCTTCCTTCAATTCATCTTTGCCACTGCTACCAGATTAATCTTCTGCCATGGTATTCTTCTTTTTCAAAATCATACCGCCATTCTTCTTCTTCAGAAGACAGATGGTGTGGTGGTTTTAAAATGCTCCCAGACTCTTTGACACACCTCTCCTTAAAAGGTGGAAGCTAATGCCCCTCCCCTTGAATGCGTGCTGAACTTACTGTCTTGCTTCTAAGGAATAGAATGTCACAAGAGAGCTCACTGCTCCCAGGTCCCTGAGCCACAGAAACTGTTAAGAGATCGTAAATGCTTGTTGGTGTCCTAAGCCACTAAATTTAGGGGTAATTTGTTACATGGCAATAGATTATTAATTCAGAAAGCCTTTCTGCTGCCAAGTGGATCAAATCCAAACTCTCTGCGCACCCAAGGTCTTCCAGTAACTGACTTTATCTTTAAATACAAACACCTGCTTCAGTCTAAGGCCAGTTATTTCACTGACTTCACATGACATGGTAAAATTCTGCTTCTTTAGCCTATGCTAGTCTCACATGAAACGTCCTTCTTTGATTCTGCCTACTAATTTATAAATTTATTTATTTATTTATTTTTGGCTGTGTTGGGTCTTCGTTGTTGCACACGGGCTTTCTCTAGTTGTGGTGAGAGGCGGCTACTCTTCATTGTGGTGCACGGGCTTCTTATCGCAGTGGCGTCTCGTTATGGACCATGGGCTCTAGGCATGCGGGCTTCAGGAGTTGTGGCTCACGGGCTCTAGAGCGCAGGCTCAGTAGTTGTGGTGCACAGGCTTAGCTGCTCTGCAGCACGTGGGATCTTCCCGGACCAGGGATCGAACCCGTGTCCCCTACACTGGCAGGCGGATTCTTAACCACTGTGCCACCAGGGAAGTCCCTGCCTACTAATCTAAATTCAACACTTTCCTTTTAGGCTCAGTTCAAAGTCCACCTACCAAAGAAATTTTTCTGTTTTCTAATGCATATAAATAAACATATATTTGATTTCCAAAACTGTAAGTTATTTAAGGGAGAAATCATGACTTTGCTATCTTTATATTCCCCATATTAATGGATACATAGATATACTTTTTGTTTAGAATTAACTTTTATGACCTTTCCTTCAAAAAAAAAGTTTTGAATGTCTTTTAAGACAGGACATATGGGGGCTTCCGTGGTGGCGCAGTGGTTGAGAGTCTGCCTGCCGATGCAGGGCACACGGGTTCGTGCCCCGGTCCGGGAAGATCCCACATGTCATGGAGCGGCTGGGCCCGTGAGCCATGGCCGCTGAGCCTGCGCGTCCGGAGCCTGTGCTCCGCAACGGGAGAGGCCCGCGTACCGCAAAAAAAAAAAAAAAAAAAAAAAAAAAAAAGACAGGACATATACAATAAAGTTTAAACTTTAAAAAGTGTCCAATAGTTTGAGACGATAATTTGGTAGAATATATTACCAAAAAAATCTACATGGCTTATGGATAAGCAATTCCATTTCCAAGAATCTATTTTATAGATATAATTATACAAGTAAGCAAAAACAAAAGTACAAAGATATTTTCCACAGCATTGTTTATAAAAGGGAAAACTCAGGAGCAACATAAAAGACATCAACAGAGAAAAAAATTAAATTAGGGTACAATAGACTACCATAGATCCATTTCAAAAAATGAAATATGTCTGCATGTACTGACCTGTTCAAATTGCCATGATACAATAAGTGAAAAAAAAGCAAGTTTCAAATTTCACAAAGAAAATAAAATATTTAAGAATAAATTTGACAACAAATGTATAAAATCCATCTGAGGAAAACTTTAAAACATTCCTAAAAAAGACACAAATGAAGACTTTAACAAATAGGAAGACATTTCTTATTTTGGAAGAGAACAAGCCAACATCATAAAAATGTCAGTTCGTTGTAAATTAATTTATCAATGTAATGCGATCCCCATAAATATACCAATAATGCTTTTTACTGAAGCTGGAAAATTGATACTGAACGGCGTATTAAAACTACATGTGCAAGAACAGCCAGGAATACACCAAACGGGAGAGGGGAGGACTAGTCCTACTAGACATTAAATTATACTATAAAGCCTCTCAATGAAAAGTGTGCTACTAGCCCACAAGTAGACAGACAAATCAGTGGAGTAGCATGGAAAGTTCAAAAACAGACTGAAGTACAGATAGAACTTTAGTACTGTGTATGATCAAGGGGGCGTCTAAAAATCACTGGGGCAAAAACTGACTTTTTAATAAATGGTTAAAGCAGTTGATTAGCCATTTGGAAAAAGATAAAATTAGATCCATTCTTCATACCACACACAAGAATATGCTCCAAATGAATAAGGGATCTAAATGTAAAACAATGAAGTCATACAAGTACCAGAGGTGGGGAAATGGTGAATTCTTCTCCAACCTTGATATAAGGAAGGGCGTGCTAACTATGACTCAAAATCAGGAAGAATAAAAGACTGATAATTTGATTACATAAAAATGTGTAACAATTTTTTTCTGCATGGCAAAAAAATCATTAACCAAAGACAATAGATGAAATAAGAGAAAAGATTTGCATCATATCACAGATATCCACAATAAATAAAAAACACTTAAAATTGAGGAAATAAATGACTAGTAACTTGACAGAAAAATAGGCAAAGGACATGAATATACACACACATACATATACAGACACTTACACATGTATACACATTACAGATACACACATGTATATGAACACATGAAAAGATATTAAATTTCACTTATAAAAGAAATACGAAACAAAACTACACTGACATGTTATTTCTGACCTATCAGATTGGCAAAAATTAAACAGTGTGAAAAGTCACCCTTGGCCAGGATATGGAGAACTAGGCACTCTCACGCAGAGCTCCTTGGAGAAATGGCCGCTTCCAGGGTTGAGGCAGAGAACATAGACAAGGAGGATCATTCCGTGTCAGTAAAGTAAGGATGTGTCAAAGCACGGTGGGGGTATGCCGAAAGGACACGGGAGCCAGCTTGAAGAGGCTCCCACTGGCCAAAGCTGGGACAATTTGAGCTTCAAAATAAGTAAGGATCATAAGGTAAAGGAAGAATTCATGAGTCTAAACTGATATTTTTTAAAAATAAATAAATGAGAGATAAGGGAGCACTCTTTGTGGAAGTAAGCCAATGAAAAATGAAGAGGGAATGATGAAATTTTAAATCCGACTGGGCAACCATTACAAGGCTAACTGAGTCGGGCAAGAACCATCCATGGATTCTTAAGCCTACAAGTAAAAATCTGAGGAGTAACAGGTTATTAATGAAAAACATCACTCCGCAAGATAGTTATCGTCTGAAAAGGGGGAAAGAGTAACACTGGTCAAACCTGGCAGGCTGGGCCTTAACCAAAGGATCAAAGTCAACATGCCCAGAAGTAGGACAAACAGACATTGTGTGCCTCTGAATATGATGAACTGAGAAGAACACAACGTCCCCTGTGCAGCATTTCTCCCAGAAATGCAAAACCTGAATCTAAACATGATGAAACTTCAAACAAACCAAAATTGAAGGATATGCTAATAATAATTGGCTAGCACTCTTCAAAACTGTCAATGCCATGAAACACAAAGAAAGCCTGAGAAACTATTCCAGATGAAAGGCGACCAGATGCAATATATGGCCCAGGATTTTCTTCCTATAAAGACATTTGGGGAATAACTGATGGAATCTGACTAAGACCTATATTTAGATAATATTATTGTATCAGTGGTTAATTTCCTGATTTTGAAAAAGAATAAACTTAATAAATAAGGAGAAAGAAAAGGAAAATTTGGCTGAGAACGCATAACCTGCATCTAACGATGAGGAAACTTCAGACAAACACAAAAGGAGGAATTTTCTACTATTTCCCAAAAAAAGGCAATATATTCTTCAAAAAATGTCGATCTGATAAAAGACCAACTGTAGAAATATTCTAGAAGAAAGGACAGTAAACAGATACGACAAGTAAATGTAATATATAACCCTAGACTGGATCTTATACCACAGGGGGAAAAATGTTATAAAGGACAGTATTAGGTCAACTGACAAAACTGTGATATGGATAGCAGATCAGATGAAAATATTTTAACACAAATTTATAAAATAGTTACTGTTGTGTAAGTGAAAATTCCTGTTCTTAGGAAATACACACTAAAATATGGGTAAAGGGCCACGATATATGTAACATTCTCAAATGATTCAGAAAAAAATATACACATACACACATATACATACAAAAATACACAGCAAGAAAATATACACAAATGATAAAGTAAATGCGGGAAATGTTAACAGTAAATGAATCTAAGTAAAAATAGTTTTTCTTTGCATTATCCTTGGTTTTTTTCCAACCCTCTTCATTTTTAATGGTTCATCCTCTAAATGAAACTACTATTCAGAATTACCATAAAATAAAGACCAGCAATCTTCAAAAAGAAACTATGCTAACAGTTATTGCTTAAATATTTTAACAATAACTGTATTTCCTAAGTGTTCACTTGAGAGATAAGGAGTCTCCAAATGGCCATGTTACAGCCTAAGGAAAACACAACTGGAAAGAAGCTGAAACGTGCAAAAGAAATTCTATCACATGTGGCTAAGATCATAAGCTTCTCTAGAGTCAGGCTACCTGGCTCTGAACTCGGGCTCCAAGCCCTGAGCTTTCCTAAGCTTTGATTTTCTATAAAGTGGGAGTGATGATACTATCTATTTCCTAGGGCTGTTGTGCAATTAATGGAATAATAGGAAAAAACAACAACAACACATTTTAGCAAAGTGCCCAACACATGGTAGGCCCTCATTATTATCATTACTATTATCTCTCCTTTGTATTGTAACATATCTGCCACAGGGTAATGGGGCTTTTGGTAACTAATTACAAAGAACACCAGAGAAGAATTCGTTTTCATCCAGCACCACACAGTAAAGATGCTCTGACTTTAAGGCCCAGTTTTTAAGGTAGAACAGCCCCTGGAGCGAAAAAAAGTCCTCTATCAAATTCTCATGACTTGAGGAAAATATCAGTTGAAAAGATCCCGTTCTTCCCCATCTTATTTCTATGTTTCCCAAGTAAAGTTATGATCCAAATTTTACCCTTCTGACCAGTCTACAGGTGACCACAGTACACCTCCCTCGGCAAGTTAGCTCACTGGGATATCCAATCTCCCGTGAGCCCGTAAGCTTGCTCAGCTTACTCATCACTTCGTTCAGTCTCACAGTCCTCATCAACTCTGAATGAATTTTTGATAAAAATCAAAATTCTTCACCTGCAAGGCCACACCCTGGACACCCAAACAAACCACGCAGAGTCTCCCTCCTCCTGAAGGCCTGCCTGAGCAGTCAGCGGCTTCCCTCCCTGACAGGAATGTAACTACCACTGTTGACATGTTAACTTTCCAGAAGCATCTATCAAGGGTGGACCATCTGTCTCCATTAACCACAGGATGCCTAATGGACACTGGGAGCAATTCAACACTCACTGATTAATAAACATTGGCCTTCAAGAGAAACAGCACTGAGTACCAATCGATACCTTTGTGATAATCATTCAAAAACAGAAAAAAAAAATTGTGGCTGAGTTAACTCAAATTAAATTTAAACTTTCATGCAACATATTTCAAAATGCTTCGAAAGTAATTTTTAAGCATAAATATCACACAAATTCACCATATAATTACATCAAAATGATCACATGAAATAATCAAATTACTATCAAATGGAAATAATTTACTAATAACATAGATTTCTAGGACTTATTCAGTACGGCTTTCTTTTAATCTTCATATAATCTTCAGTAAAACCCAAGAATCTCTTTTAAAAATAAAGAAAATAGCCAGCCCTTATTCCTAAATGTTCATTTTCTCTTAGCAGCTTTTTTAATGTACTTATCTTCTTTCATCATCAAAGGCGGCATGAATATATATGCAATGTAAATTCTGCGTCCCCTTTGCCATCTGCTGTACTTTTCTACTGAAACAAACTACAAAATTCTCTTCTTGTTTCTCATTCTTAGAGGAGGAAAAAAATTATTCAAGAGTAATAAACAAACTCCTTCTACATCTTCCTTGGTGTTTCCTGTATGGAATTCCCAGACTTTCTAGATACCAGACCCCCACCAAGTCCCTTTCTCTCCACACCAGCAGTTCCTGAAAAAAATATATTCTTACACCAGGAACATCTTTTTCCATTAAGTGACACAAACATCAAACTTCAAAATTTAAAAGATAAAAAATTTCCTCCATCAGGTCTCATTCTCCAATTTCTTTAAGACATAACGAGAAGTATTGTCCTATACCCTACAAGGTTAATAACAGTACCAATGTAAGTCTACGCTTACTTACTATTTATTTTTGAATAAATAATATGCTCAAAGTTCAAAAGGTAAAAAAGAGTATTCAGGGAAAAGTCTCCCTGTCCTCCAGCTACCTACTTCCTTCTCCTAAAGGCATGAAATGTTATAGTTCATTTTTTATCCTTCCAGAGATGTTCTTTCTTTCTATCTATCCATCCATCCAACCATTCACAGCTGTTTATAAATTCTTCTTTACGCTCTTCTATGCCTTGTTCTTATCTAAGATTGTATCTTCAAGGATCTATCATAACAGAATACAAAGAGCTTCCTCCTTCTATCTTAATGGCTATACAGGAATTTTAGAATATGTAGAAACCAGTTTCTATGGCCCTATTCTCTCAGCCCACAAATTCATTAAATATGCATTGTGCCTGACAAGTCCACCTGATTTTAAATAAATAAATAAATACACATTCCACCCCCAAATGTAAATATTTTCTATATACTAGACCATGCAAAACTTGTGGGGTTCGATAATTGTATTGTAGTTATACAGAAGAATGTCCTCTTTAGCAGGTATTTAGAGGTGAAATGTCATAGTATCTGTAACTTATATTCAAGTGGTTAAGCAAAATAATACAAATGTATACACCACATTTGATTCAAAAACATACATACACAGAACATGAGGCAAGTGTGGCAAAATGTTAACAACTGATTAATCTAGAAGAAGAGTAAATAGGTGGTCATAGTACTGTTTTCCTAAAGGTTTGACGTCTTCAAAATAAAAAGGGAGTAAAAAGGCTCTGGTACTCCCATAGGGTCCCCTCATTTGCTACCTTAAAACATAAAATTGTCACTTCCCAACTCCCAGGCCTATGTCCTAACCTAACCCAATCTCATCCCTCGTACTCTCTTCCAAAAGAAAATTAAAACAAGTTCTTAAGCTATTCTTAACTCAAACTGCTCAAATGTCATGGCTCCTTGGGGTCTTCCCCTACTGCTTGAGTCCTTCTCCCTTCTCTCTCCTTGTCTAGCCACTCTTTGGGGCACTCAGACATTTACTGCATCTTTTCTGGGCCTAAGCATTGGGAACCCAGCGAGAGAGTAAATACCTAGAGGATGAAGCTCTGGATGAATAATCCTTTTGTAATTCCCACAGCACCCAGCTCAAAAAGTGTTTATTCAAAGAATAGGTGTCTCCAAACAAAGAAGGGCAAGGCAACCACCGCTAAGCAATGAGGGAAAGGTCTCAAAGCTCAGTCTTCTTAGAAAAGCTTCTCCAGTCTCCTCAGCTTTTTCTCCAATATGTCATGAAAACCCATCTCATCTTTCCTGTCCTTTCAGATTGCCACAACTGTCTACGCCGACACAACGACAGATTATCCTACTGAGAATGGAAAAACCTGTTCCGCAATCCCAAATAAAGCAACTCTAGAAGTTAGAGTAGCCAATTCTCTTACATTTTATTTATTTGACATTACTCTCTAACGCTGTAATAAACTGTCAACAATTTGGAAAAAAAAAAAAGCACCTCTCAGTCATCTGTCTATGGAATATTCCTGCATGGTAATCTCCCACCAGTTTGAAACTAAGGGAGACCAGCCTCTGAATGTGTATTTACCTCAGTTAATCAAGGTGATGCCAGAGGCAGCTATCATGTTGACTAAGACAACAACCTGTGTCTAACAACAATACACTTTGGAAAAGTTGATAATAGGAAAACATACAAATGATACCTACTAAAATATAGGAGTGCTTCTTCTTGAAATAAGACTCAAATTGAAATTGCACAAATTGAAATTTTACAAATGTAAAATAGGAAGATTCTAAGTCTATTTCGTTTTTCTCACCTGAGTACAAGTCACAGACCTGCAAGAGATCTTTAAGTTCAACCCTCCAAAAAAATGAGATCCAGAGAGGTTAAACACCCAGTCCAACACCCCATCACTAGCAAATGAAAGTCAAGCTAGGTTTAGAACTCATATACTCTTCCCAGGCTTCTCTGTCCATTTGACGTCTAAATTTCATAAATTTAACTTTCTGCCCAAAAAAAACAGAGTGGCTAGGGAAGTGGAAGGCCTAACTGTGGTCAGCGATGCCACTAACCAGGTGTGTAAAATTAAGTAAACTGTCTCATCTACAGAATAAGAAGACTAAATTAAATTAGCTCTGAAGCCCCCACAGAGCTAGAATATACTCTGATCCTTGACAGTGGCATAAGTAATAGTTGTGTATTTAACACAAATTTATGCAGTCACATTTTTATACCAAACTTAGTTACAGCTTAAGCAATTTGAAAACATTATTGTAACCCAAACCACATTTTTGTTTACCAAAAATTTCAAAAATACAAAGAATCCTGAAATTCATTATCGATATGATTACTATTACCTGAATTTTGGCAGCATGTCCTTTAGCACAAAATTTAAACTTCAAGCTAAAACCTATTTGAATGCCTATTTAAATATCCTAAAGAGTTTGGGAAGTCATACATTTCACATATATTTTCCATTCAGCATGGCATCCGCTGTATAAACATACTCAAATCTTTAGAAAGAGTCTGCACCAGCATCTTGTCATAGTAAAACCTGTCTTTGGCTCTGAGCTGCCATTTAGTCAGGCTAAAAAAGTGCCTGTGGGAACTGTCAGCTGTTATTGGCTATTCATACGGTGAATGGGAAAGACAAAAGGGAAAGGAAGAAGAACAAAAGAAACAGAAAAGAACCCAAGAAGGAAAAAAAAGGGGGGGGGAAGGAAATCAAGAGAGTAAAGAACATGGGAAGACAAAGAAAGGAGATAAACAAGGAGAGGAATGGCCCAAATGGCTTGTCAGTACCCCAAGGACACGGGGTGCCAGCATCCACAAGCCTTCAGACAGACTGCAGACACCTTTAAGTGTTCCTGTTCGTTCGTTGCCTTTCATTCAGTTCTGGACAGAAAGTCTGCCCAGAGAAGACGTTTACTTGCGCCTGCTCCTAGTCTCCACGTCGAGGATTAGGATTCCAATGCATGAACAGTAACACAGAAGAAGCCATGATCCACAATACACTACACTGTTTACCAGGAACGTCCAGGACCTGACATGTTCTGATGAGTCATTTTTCCAGAGCTTGTATCTCAACTCTGAAAGACCACAGTGATCCAAAAAGATGTTTTACCAAGTACTATGTGTATGTATACAAATGCAATTCAGTGCTTTCAACTGGTGCGGTCCAGAGACAACAACGAAATACAGTCCGAAGGAGGGCATTTCCAGTCATATCCTCTGGATGCCACTGCAGCCGTCCCTCAACCACATGGGCCCCTTCCTCAATCAAAGGGCTGGGACCTCGGACACAGAAGGAGCCTAGGATATCAGGCCACCATCATGCCCCCCACACACAAGAAAACGCAGCTATTATAAGGCACGGTTTCTTCTACAGATGATCACTTTAAAAATCTTTTTAAAGCAAATCTGTTGTCGGAAATATCTGTTTTTTAGGATCTCAAATGATCTTCTATTACGAAAAATATGTATCTTCAAAATACTCTGCAGTTGACATGAAATGACTAAACAGATTATTGATTCACAAAGCTAACGAAGTCTTTGTTCCAAACTGCTAGTTAGGTAGTAACAAAGATACACATACGGCAAAGAACAAACTCCTCTGTTCCTTTTCAGAAGAATTAAGTTAATAGCAGAAGCAATCTTAATTTTGAACGCTTTAAAAGTTGGAGCAAAGGAGGATTTTGGTATCTTTTTCCATAAAAATAGGAGAAGCCTGCATAGTACCTTCAACAACTGCA
Organism: Neophocaena asiaeorientalis asiaeorientalis; assembly: GCF_003031525.2. Classification (NCBI taxonomy): domain Eukaryota; kingdom Metazoa; phylum Chordata; class Mammalia; order Artiodactyla; family Phocoenidae; genus Neophocaena; species Neophocaena asiaeorientalis. Next base: position 4,730,442 of record NW_020172457.1, on the reverse strand, counting down.
AGGCATAAAATAGACAACAGATTTCAAAGATGAAACCCAAAGAAAGGCTATGAATGGCATTTTATTTAAAAATACTTTTCACCTGTTGCTATCAAGTACCTGCGTTTTCAGGCAATAATCACTAAAGATTGAAGAGCCCTCACAAATTCTTTTGGGGCAGAGCCTATAAAAAGTAGGTATTACACAGTTTAGAAAAGCTAAAAATTAGAAAAAGCTGAAGAAATATTAGTGACACTAAGGACAAAGCTAACAAAGTAAGTGTTCCTAGCATAGCTAACAATGATTAATCTCTCTGGAAACACAGAGAAACAAAAAAAGATAATCGTAGGTTTTTAGAAAATGGACAATATGTGCAATGAATGCATGATACATCAGTATAAAAGCAAAAAGCAAAACAGTTGTCAATGGCCTTGACAATGAGCAGATAAGTGTGGTTGTGAACACTATGAAAAGATGCAGTACTAACAAAAATTCCCCTGCAAATAGGAAACAAGCACTCAAGGTCACAGACCATGTACAATTTTGCAAGAGAAAGACCTGGGGTAGCATTTTTTTAACGAGCCGTACAAGAATTAACAGAAGTATTAAGCAGGTTCCCAGAAACTCCCCTAGTGGTCTAGATATCACCCAGTGCCTCTATCATGGAGATGAAAAGCAGCAGAAGAATATTCCAAAATGGGGGTCAACAACCCTTCCAAACTGGAGTGTTCAAGTTCAATTAATTTCCAGGTGTTCTGACGTAGATAGTACAAGTATGGAGAAGGGTGCCCTTGAGACCCATCCCTAACTTCAAGGAGTCCCTGATCTCCTGATCCTGGGACTCAGAAGCAATGCCCCTACACTGAGGCCAGTCTTGATTAACATGGATCTTTCAAAAAGCTAAAGTACTCCTGTGAGGGTTTACCATCCCACCACAATGGGAAAAAACTCAGTCACAGCACTTTAGGGCCAGAACACCTTACTCCACATTCCACCAAGCCCTCATTTTACAGACAGGCAGCCTGTGGCATAGACTTGGACACTCTCCCAAGTTCTGTAGCGAGCGGGAACTAGACCCTAGTGGAAAGAATATAGAGCCCCTAGCACAGCATCCAAAGAGGCAGGTACACACTAATTATTATTAGAGATAGTAACATTATTCTAACCTCAGTACTCTTTCCACCAAACTAAAGATCAGCCACAGCACAGACCTAGAAGGAAAAGGCAGAAGCACGTAGAGGTAGGGCCATAAAGGACATCCATGGGTGACTTTGGTCAACTAGAGGCCAGGCACCTGGCTGTCAGAGAAACAGTAATGTCAGAAGCTGGAAGACAGGAACCTCAAGAGATGTGGGAAGACGAAGACAGATGTTGCCAAGTGCTAGTGTGTTGTGTCTTAACTCCCTAAAGCACAGGAAGTTTTTCAAAGGTACTGGGGGTGGGGATGCGGGTGAAGAACCAATGAAGAGAGATGGAGGGTGGGGATTACACAGCTGCACCTCCCTCCCTTTGGCTGCTCAGTGAAAACGGGCCCATGGGCCTTCCCCAGCACTCTTGTCATGTAGACCGCCAATCCCAGCCTCAAACTGCCAAGTCTAAAGAATCCAAAACTGCTTCACAGATTTAGTTACGAAAATTATACCACAGATATTCCAGTCAAGAAATGCCTGCAGATCTAAATAACAAATCACATGCAGTTCTTTTCAAAGAAATCAGCAGTAGATCAAAATCTAAGGCTGCATCCATGAAATACAGTTTAAAATCAATTATATGGATGCTAAATCAACTCTAAGATTTAATATGCAACCATTTTATAAAAGAAGTCAGAAAATAAAGAATTTCAAGAAAAAAATTAAACTGCTAGCTGTGCAAAGCAGGGAGATTTCGTGGCCTCAGCCCAGCTTTGTGGCCTGTGCTACACAAATGATGTTTCCTAATCCATAAAACACATCCATAATAAGCACCACGTGTGCCTTCCAGGAATTTGATTTAAACTAGTTAACGACCATAAAGCAATCTAAAAATGTAAGCACTGCGTGAATTCTGGGCATAACTTTGGAAAGGCATTTGATTTAAGTCAAGTAATAGCATCTGGTGATAATTTGAAGGATTCACCGGAAATGAAAAGGAAAACTCATTAATTTATTTTCTAACAAAAGAAACCTGTGCTATTACCTAGCCTTGACATACCCACAAAAAGGTTTAGAACATTTAATACTTAAAACCTTTCATTGTCATCCTCCTATTCCTTACTCCTTACCCATTTCTTCTTTTTTATTTCCTTGCTCTCAGATAAGATTATATTTTCCTCCAAATCTTACTCTTTCTTCTCCAATAAATTCACTCATATTAAAATGTACTGTCAAACCTCACTTCCAGTCACTTCAGCCTTGAATCATTCTGACTCTGGGAGTCTAGTTTAATCTGGAATGCTTCCAGAGCACCACCTGTTAGAATGCCTTGGCATCTCCATGAAGCCCTCCCCGAAGTCCTCCCCGTCAATCCTCCCCTTCTTCCCCCTCCACCCTGACCCCAGCCTAGCAAAATAAACATATACTCTGGGTGAGAACAGTGTGCTTGCTCTGCAAGGGCTGCTTTAAGACATCTCCTGGCATCCCCACTGCCTTCCTACCAGATTCCAGCCCCAGAGCCCCTTCACTGAGAAACTGCAAAGCCTCCACTCTTCCCCAAAGTCCTCAAAGTAGGGAAGGGCCGTGCCCTGGCTTACTCTTTATCTCCTGATGCGTATCTCATTCCTGCAACCAGGAGTCTTCTACGAGACAGTTATCCTCAGAGGACAATGCCCAGGTTAATGCTATCAGAACCCAATATGGACCCACAGACTAGCTTTAACTAGGAAAAGAACTGCATCTCATAAAAACCATTTATTTAGTAAGTTCACAATTATCTAATGTGATATATCATGCTCCATAGCTGTATATTAAGAGGCACTTGGTTAGATTTGATACCTAAACATTTAGGTTTAGGGAGCAGCAAACAGTTTTGTCATTTAATAACATCAGTAATATTTCAATACGTTTTAACTGGAGGCTTCCACTATTGGGTAAGAATCCCAATGTGAGTTTTAACAGACGCAGAGTTTTTGTAAAATATATGGGATTCTGAAGAAACTCTCAAAATAAAATTAATTTAATCCATTTTAAACTTTTAAACCTCAGTTTGCCATATAGCAATCTTTAAATGAAATAATTTTGCAGAAGTCCAAGGGTAGGTGCTACAACTTGAAAAGGTAGAAAAAACAGGCATAGACTCACAGAACTTTAGAAGAGATGATCAAATCCTACCCTCTGACCAGCAACATCAGCCTCACCTGGGAACTTGTAAGAAACGCAGATCATTATGCCCACCCTAGACTTACTGAGTCAGAAACCCTGGGGTGGGTTCCAGCAATCTCGGTTTTAACAAGCCCTCCGTGATTCTACGCACACTGAAGTGTGAGAACCACTGACCCAATCCCACCACCCCACTGATGAGAAAGAAATGAAGCCAGCAACTTCCTTCAATTCTTATACCAAAGTTAGTGACCGAGATCACTTAAAGACAGTTCTCAATAAACCTTCAAAACAATTCTTAAACTATACACCTAAATCCAAGTAGCCACACAGGATCTTCTAGGCTGACTACATCTTGATCTACCACAAGCAGGAATTCTTATATCACTGCTAAATACTTAGACAGGCAGATATAGATTTTTTTTGTCACGAGTAATTCACATTTAATACCTAAAAAGAGGCTTCACATTATTGGCCTCTCCACAAAAGCAACAACTCAAATCTCATAGGCTTTCTTATTTGTTTGTTTGGTTCGGTGGGCTAACTTTTGTTGCTGACAGCAGTGGTGGGTTTTGTTTTGTTATGGTTGTGTTTGGTTCCATTTTGAGGGCAACAGTAGGAATTTATGGGACACATGGTTGATAGTCTGTTTTTGGTTTGGGCGCTCCCCACTACCACCACCAAAGAGGTTCACACACCAAAGGCGTTTGAAAGCAGTCATAACGGATTAGGAGGCCAGAAACTGCTAAAAGATCCCCCTCAAAAAACTTTACATTTTATTTTGGAATGTATCATATGATTTTTTTTAGACAACAGATTTATATTTTCAATTATGTTTTACTTACCCTAGTTTAAAATCAGTTTTCATATGTGCAACACATAGTGGCAGAATGATTGGAACCTAGCCTGTGTCCCAGGAATGATGACAGGCCTATAATCCAGCCACACATAACCCCATAAGCTAGGTAAGTCTGACGCACAGCACTGAGAGGAGAGTCTGTATCATCTTCTCCAAGTACCAGACCACATATGGGGCTGCGTCATCAACCCACCAATATAGCATCTACCATGTTAAATGAAATCTACAATTTTCCGCTTAGGGCTCTCGCTCTAAACAGATATTTGATGTATCTCATACCTTTTTATATAAATATTTCAAAGTCTGGTGGTGGTTATCTGAACAACTAAACATCTGTTTCTATTTACATTTTAAAATATCCTCTTCGAGACGTTTATCACTTGGGTGTTAGGATTACCACAGACTGAGATTTAGAGGTTTAAAGGTTTCCATTCCTGTTTCTCATACAGAAGCTGTTTTCTCAATGTCATGCCATACAAGAGCTATTTTCAGTCCTCTTTTCAGACTCTATTAACATATGTAATTACCTTCGATTTCACAAACCAACTAACATGGCTCAGCGCATGACTATTTCTTTGAGGAAGAATCACAGACAAGCGCACAAGGCAACAGAAACTACTTTGATTTGATTTACACTTCCAACCCCCTCTGTGTGACCTGAGCACCAAATCTTCTTGTGACTTTATTTTTCTCTGTCATTAATTAGGGGTAACAATTCCTGCTATGTATATACTTACAGAAGAGGAATCAAAGTCATTGAGTTAAGGAGAGTGCCCCTGGAGAGACTGCATTCATTCCTCCGAAGAATTGTAAATTACAGTGTAGTTACTGATTCTAGGCCTCCTCTTCAGCTCCACAACACACCCTCTGAGGCTAAATTAGAGGGGTTAAATTATTTGAACGTTCCTTCATTTAACAAATATTTCTGAGCACTTGCTATGTGTCAGGTACTATACAAGGACATTGGGAATATATGGCCAGCAAGACAAACATAGCGCCTGCTCTTCAAAAAACATCTTAGGGAAGTGTTAGGTTTTTTTTTTTTAGGGAAGTGTTGATTAAGCTCACGGGACTTCCAATCCGTTTATACACCAAGGGCTCAATTCCATTTGATTTTTCAAATAATTACTCAAAATCATAATGACTCATAATCACTCCACTCTGCTCCTAAAAATGGGAGACCACATGAACCACATGAAAAGCCCACAGAACACAGAAACCTTCTACAATATGAAGGCCTTACAAAGGTCAAAAATATCACCCTGGAAACACCTTATAATCTATGAACGGGAAGCATGTTGCTACGCCCTACAAAATGAATTAAAATTTTTCTTTTAAAGGCAGAACACTGTAAGCTAATGTTTACCTATCGAACACTAGACTTAAAGCTAAGCAAATCCTCTATAACTGTGCTGTCCAATGCAGGAGCCACCCGCCACTTGTGGCTATTTGCATTCAAATCAATGAGAAGTTCAGTTCCTATGGCACACTAGCCACATTTAAAGTGGCTCACTAGCCTCAAATGTTAAGTGGCTACCACTTATAAGTCATTATAAATATATCATTGTAAGTCCTTTCTATCATCCCAGAAGCTCTGTGGGACAGTGCTGTTCTACAAATGCCCCTGCAATACTAAATGTGAAAATTACAGTGTAATAAAATGTGATGACGCATCTGTATTCTGCTACCACACATAAAGAGTATGTTCATCAGTAATATAGGGCCACTTCTTTCTTCCTAAATAAGTTGAAAAATGATAATGTTGAACATCTCTCCCAGTGTACATGAGTAAACAATTGGCGAATTGAGAATAAAATTGGGAAACAAGTGAAAACCTGATTACATTTAGCCCCTTCCTTCCTATTCCTTTTACTAGAATGTGTTGGTGGCACTCTGCACTCTGTGCAAGGACGTGTGCTTTTAGCCTAGTAGCTAGCAGACGTGAGGACAGTTAAGAATGAAGATGGGTGATCAACCCAAACAATGCAACTCAAATTCAAATCAGACTGACGCAACAAACTTGAATGCCTACTGTGTGCCAGTGATACACAAATAAACAATCACCATTTCAACCTTTTATGAAGTCAATTTAGTAGAGGTGTCCAACGTATAAATAAAAACAATATATGTTGTGAAAAGTGCACTGAGACAAGTACGTGCAGGGCATAAAGGTGACACAGGAGGATATTTTTAAATGTCTTTCGAGGAGAAATCAGGGGAAAATTTCTAAAGGAGGCACCCTAGGAGCAGAAGACAAAGCTGTGCAAAGGAACCACAAGTGGTTTGGCAATGCTGGATTAAAGTATCTTTGGTGGTCAACAGGGATGGAGACGACAACTGAGGGAGGGAGATGGGGTTAGAGAGCTATTTCCATGCCAGAACGTGACCACTCGCAGTTATGTCAAGCTTGCCCTGGTGGGTCTATAAGCTTTCCTCACCAAAACTGCAAGTAACATGAAAACCAATCTCAAAAACTTGATAGGTAATTTGCCTATGTCTGCCATACAGCTAACAATATTAGACAGCAATCATTAGTAGGAATAAAGACATGTCTCTTTGTTACACAGTACCATTTAATAATACGTATCGGTCACAAAAACACTGTAATTGGAACCCTTTGTTTTCAGGGGAAAACCTCTGTTGCCTGTTTTATTTGGAATATCCTTAGAGTATATATCAATGAACACATTTTCAAAACAGATGGATTACCCCCGCATCTAAATATTCCCAATAAGAGTTTATCTGACAGAGAAGCAAATGAAATTAATAAAAGAAGGAGGATGGAGAAGCAACACTTCTGTACCCCAGACCAGAGTAGTTGCTTTTTCCTCCCAAATTTTCATAGCAAAACTTCTGCTACTCTGTATACTGCCTTGCACTTTCTGCTACAACCAGCCTATGGCCAACAAAATTATATCATGTCCAGCAACCTAAAGGACTTCTGTGGCTGCTCATGTAAATCCTTGGAAATTATCTGCATCTTCTGGACACTCCCCTTCACTTTACACGTATGTTCAAGTCTCAAAACAAAACCAAAAACTTCCACAGAATCAGTTCTCTTCAAATTACTGGGATCCTCTCTCCTCTCTTCACAATAAACTTCTAGAAAATGTTAGCAGCCTAGAGGCCTTAACGAATTTACCAAGCGATTCTCCTCCCTTTGGTACAAGCAAGACTTTGCAGATAAAAATACATATATAAATATATGTAGATAAACTGGCTGGTCCTTAGGCAAACACAAAATATTCCTATTCGCACGAACACGTGGCCCTTAGGTAAAGGGAGATTTCCAGTGCAGCATATATAATGATTGAAAGAATGGGTTCTGGAGTCAGGCTCCCTGGGTACTAGTTATGGGTTGTTACTGACCAACTCTTACTTAACCTCCTGAGCTTCCATTTTGCCAACTGTAAAACAGAGGTTACAATGTTTCATCACGTATGTCCCCACACATCGGCACAGAGTTAGCCTATCTAGTGACAGATCAATACGTTAGCTATATCCCTAAAGACGGATGGTTTCGCAGCTATCTATTCCATCCAGCAAGCTAGTCACCTCTATAAGTTCTCATCCCTCACCGTGCATCAAAAATACTTAGGGAGATTTTTTTTTCAATACACTATGTTTAGGACCTATTTGGATTCGGTTTCGATTGGGCCGGGAATCGGGAGTTCTTTCTAAAGCGCTCCAGTTGCTTATAACGTGCAGCCTGGATTGAGAACCACATAGAGGTCTCTATATGCCCACCGATACACACACCGACCCACTGTTCGATTTCTAACTGAATCAGCGCAGGCCCGCCCCCCAGCCCGAACGGACCAGGATCGCCTAGATGCTGTGACGACGAACTTAAAGGGCGGTGGGATTTACACCCACGTCCGCATGCTGCTCACCGAGGATCAACTCCCGCAAACTCCACCAGATGCGGCCTTGACACTCGAGGCGGTCCGGATCTGTCTGGGGCACACGCCCCCTCGCCCCTTTGGCGACGGCCCCCCGCGGGCTGCCGGCCCTCCAGACGCGTGCGTCACCACGCCCTCGCCTCCCGCGCCCCAGCCCCCTCCCGCCCACGGCACGTGACTCGACACGCGCCAGCTGCACGCGGGCTCCATCAAAACAAAAACAGAGAGGGCTGGCTGGCCGGGCAG
>NW_020172457.1:4721848-4722041 GCF_003031525.2 Neophocaena asiaeorientalis asiaeorientalis | reverse complement strand
ACCGTCGCCACGGCACTGGGGTCGGCCCCGCGCGAGCCTCCGCTCCTCCTCGGCCTGCCGCCCACGGCTGCTTCGTGTCAGCCCCGGTCACGACTCTGCTACGCACTTCACCCCCATCTCTCAGCTCCGGCGCTTCCGCAGACCCTCCTCACGTGGCCGCCTCCTCCCAGCCCCGGCACTCCCCCACCCCTGG
>NW_020172457.1:4597926-4720426 GCF_003031525.2 Neophocaena asiaeorientalis asiaeorientalis | reverse complement strand
CCGAGAGCCCCTCGCAGCATCCCGGAGGGGCTTCTGGCGCTGCAGAAGCCCAGATGAGTGAGCCACAGCATCCGGGAGCTGTGGCGTCTGTGCGTGCGTGTAGCCTTTTCTCATTACATAGGAAACCGAACAGAAGGAGCGTCCTTAAATCCTTTCCTACAGTCACAAAACCCACGCTCTGTTAAAATTACATTTCGTGGCTCCTACTTTATTTTCCCCAAGAGCAATGAGTTTTGTATCAGGTCCGATTAAATTTTACCAAGGGAAAAAGAAAAACTGGATTTTTCCCTCTGCGAGTTCAGCCTGCTGTTGAGTAGATCAGAAATGACAAAATAATAACAGAAATAGAATCAGGCATTTGATACATAATTACCATCACACCAGCTTTAAAGCTTTTCTGGAATTACATTCCTCCGGTAACTGTGTTGATGATGCTTGCAGGAGGCAAATGCAATGCAGTTTTTCTCTTCCGCAGCTATATTAGGGCTTTGTTGCTGACAACAGTAAAAACTTGTTTGTGTCAGGAAGTGAGGTACGACGATATGACCTGGAAGGTACAGACAAAACCACAGTGGCAGTTTTTGCATTACTTTTCTGACCACATTCTTTAAAATGGTGAGAAGCAGCTGATCTGCTGTAAAACGCGTAGTGTGTGTTTGGTGGGAAATCAAATAATCAGAAAAACACATTTTCCCCTTAATCATTGCGGACATGCTAGACACTAGAAATTACATATAGATTTACATATACATGCATATGTGTGTGTAGAGAAAAAGGAAAGTGTATGCCTTTTTATGACATTTTGAACCAATGATTTTGTCATCATTTCTAGCATTTAACTGAAGCATTTAACAAAAACTTTGAAACACTTAAGTCCAGTGATGTGGAAACTGTAATATCAGCTTTGAGTGCCTTCAGTGTTATTGAATCACAACCCCCAATCCTAAATCTCTGCCTTAAAGATTGGGTGGACCATGAGATTTTATCCTGTAAATCTAAGCTAAACGGCTTTTTCTATGTTTTAGTTCATGCTTTTCCATTTGTAAGGAAAACTCCCTGTTGGTTTGGCAGAATTATGAAAAACTTTATAGGAAACTGAAGAATGGAACGGAAGATCATGCTTTCTTTTTGGCTTTGCCTTGACTGTATCTCTTTCCAGCTCATCAGTTTCCCTCATCAGCCATGATGCATGATCTCCACTACATCCTTTCTGATTCCTTAATATGTCCCCCAATATTTACGTTCCTATCTAAAGCCTAATTCTTCTATCCCTTTCCGCTTTTCTGCCTTTGCCTCCCAATTCAGCCCTGTGCTGCCTGGATACTTAGCTCAAGCCTCCCCATATATTCCCTCCCAATCCTCCTTCCCCAGCAGGTCCCCTCCTCCCCTTCCCTGCTCGCTCTCCCTTCTCAGCAACTCTACCTCCTTACCTCTCTTTGACCTCCTTTATTCTCCTTCACAGTCTGGCCCTCGACTTCTCGGCCTCTTCTTCCCCTTCTTTACCTGCAATGTCCTGCCTCAACTGGGGTCTCCTTCACACCCTTCTCTCTGGTCCCATCCCTGAGAACGCCGAACCCCAGCTTCCCTCAAGGGCTTGGCCTGGTCGGTTTTAGCCTGATTTTGTTCCCTTGCCCCTGAGCTGGGAAAAGAGTGTGTGGCGCAAAGTGGGGGCAAGAATCCCCCTCGGCGGTGGCCCCAGCCTGGTTCCCTCTCCGCCCCTCCCGAGTCCGGGTTGCGGCGCTTCCTGGGCGGATGGTTGGGACTTGCTGCGGCAGCTGCGGTTCTGCTGTGTCATGCAAGAAGGAGGCGGCGGCGGCGGCGGCCGGAGCTGGAGGGGGAGGAGGGGAGGAACCTGATCTCTCCAGCAGCGAAGGGCTGGAGGCAAACACCGAGTTCCCCCAGAGCCGCCCGGGAGCAGGGAGGGTTCCGCTACCCCGGGGAGCCCTCCCCGCGGGGCAGATGGTAAGTGGGGCGGCGCAGGTGGTCGCCTTGGGAAGGGAGTGCGCAGGGGGGTTAGGTGGGGAGGCGGGGAGAACTAGGAATCACCCCAGCCAAACTGAAGGAGTCCAGTGTCCAGCTGAAAGGGACCCAGGCCACGATAAGGATGACCCGCGGCAATAGTTACCGTTCGAATGACGCCCCGCAGTTGACCCAGGCTACACAGAGGAGTTGTGCATCCTGAACTAAGGACCAAGCTAGAGGCAATGATTCAGAGTTAGAAAACCATCATCCCACCAGCCGTGGCGCTTTAGGGTACGTACAGCTGGCTAGCAAAAGTCAACACACACCATATTCCTATAGCCTGGCTGAGCTTTACGGGTTGTCTTGTTTAACACTAGGAAAGGCTATGGAAACCTGCCCAACCTCACTTTAGCCACGAACATAATGCTCTTGGCCAGTGGCCTTGGACAAACAGCCTCTGGTGCAATTAAACAATCAATAGGGAACATAGCTTCATTCCCTTCACCACCCTCCTTCCCCAAGCAGCTTCAACCAGGGTAATTTACTCTGCTTAAAGGAGAAAGAAAACTGCCTTACGTTCCCTCCGCCCACCCAGCCCCACCCCCGTCAGCCTCGGTCCTACACAAACTGCCCACCCCACTATGCACTCCACTTTCAGGCTGTGATTTATGTTGGTTAAGGGGACTGCCTTAAACTCTGAACAATTTCACCTCTGCACAAGTTCACCTCTGCTGCCCTTTACCGGGAGGGGATTCAGAGATCTAGAACTGAAAGCAGTGAACAAGGGGACAGGCTGGGCGTATAGGAACATTACTTCTTTTACCTGAGTGCAATTCTCAGGACAACTTTTTAAAAAATTATTATTCTTTTGCATTTTGCTCCTGGAAATTTCAAAGCACTTTCTGCGACAGCTTTTCTTTTTTTTTTCTTCTCTTTAATGTCAGTCATACATTAGCAGTAAGGGGTTGGCGGGATTAACTGAAAGGCTAATGACTGTCTCAAAAGCACATGCTGTTGCTAGGGAACTCAAGCTCATCCTGCTCTCTAATCACTAGCATGTTATGTGGAAATCAAACTTCTCAGGGTGTTATTAAAATGAATGGCATTTGGTTAAAGGCGTCCTCGCTTGTGTTGTAGCATCCTGGATTATTATCGATTGCCTCACACCCACATATCTTGTTTTCCTAATTTGATTTCTGTATGTGCGTCACTGCCAGGGACACGCAGACTAGACCAGTTAGGTTCACTTCCTGTTTCTCAGAACTGGTTTATATTTGGTCTCGTAGCTTTAGCTGGTAAAACATTATCAAACTGATCCTCTTGGAAAGAAATCTGTGCTTTCCGTGGAAACAAATTATCCCAATTAAATTCTAATTCCCATGGAAAACGTCATCATTTGAGGAATAAAGTAGACTGCCAGTTGCCATTTGAGAAAACCATTCTTGAAATGTAAAGCCTAGAAAAACCCATCATCTTTATTTCTCTTACCGAGAATCTTGATTCCTCAGCATTAGAACTAAAACAAACCCAATTTGAGAGGAGATTTAAGTATGATATTTATAAAATAAAGCTAAAAAAATACACATTGAAGCTGAGGAAATCATTTAGACTAAATAAGGCATAGAACTGAATAGAATCCAGGCCCCAGAAGCACAAATAAGCTTGGTTTAGCATTGGGGCACTCAGAGAACAGAGTGTGATTACAAGGCTACACTACAAATAGGAGCCCATTTCTTTGTACTAATTGTCTCTTTTACCAATTCTCTTATGTTCCTGGATAAGACAGCCTTGCTTATTTTTCAGTTCCTTCCTCTTTATAACAAGGATATCACAAAGGCAATATCATAAAGATAAGCACTATGTAAATAGTTAGATAGGTTCCGATGTAGATAATTTGTTTAGATGGAAAATAATAGGGTATCTATGGCATTGAGGAAAGATCGGCCAACTGAAAGTTAGGAAATTCTACACACTGGGTGAGCTATTATAGGTCTTCTCGTGTCTGTTACCTCATGGAAGCTTAACAAAAGTGCTGGGCTAAAGGATCTATAAGATTCCTTCCATTTACAAAACTTTGTGATTATATTGAACTCACTACATAAAAATTTCAATTTTAGCTGAATTTTGCAGTGTTAAATTTTCACACTGAAACTTTAATACCCATAGAGACCTTGGAGGAAATGTTAATGGGAAATGGTTTGCTGTTGACCCATCACTTTTTAGTGTCAGTTGCCAGACAAATAAAATGGACCCGACTCCCAATGTATTTACTCTCTGCTTGCTTTTCGGTGCTGTAGAAGTAACAGGATAAAAGATAGAAAGGATATAAAAGTGTATTGAAAGATCTTTCAGTCATTTTAGATATAGTTAACCCAAAGTACTTTGATGAGCAAAATGGTGGAATGATGAATAAGGGCTATTCAAGAAATACATGGTTAACTGAACCCTCACGGAGTTAGTAATCTATTTGCCTGTATTTTAATTAGTGATAGGCAAAAATGTAGCATGGATTCTTGAAATTTTCAGATTCAAGATGTTAAGAAGTAGGATAAAGAAATGTGAGATTTGTGCCAGAGAGAGAAGATCTGACTTTGAAACCCAACTCTTCCACTTTATTTATTCATTATTGAGTGCTTGCTGTGTGTCAGGTACTGAGCAAGGCACTGGGAATACAAAGACGAATAAGACAGTCTGCTCTGAAGGATCTTGTAGTTTAATGAGGAGACAGATGAGTACATAGTTGATCACACAACAGTGAGATGCTAGCAACAGGGGAGCTCATTGGAAAGGTACTTAACCTTGACTGGGCATAGTCAGGGTCCCTAACCATAGAAGATGAATTCAGAGAGGAGTTCTGAAGCATAAGTAGAATAATCCAGGCAAGTGAGAAAGTTAAAGAGAAATGTAGTCCAGGCGAAGAAAGTCTTATATGTAAAGTCCTGGGGGTAAAAAAGTGGGCCCATAGAGTTGAAGGTGAAGGACAGTGCCCAGCAAGTAGTAGCTTCTGTCTTGTATGAATGCACGGTGGAACCCAGAAGGATCAGCAAGGTCTTGTATTATGAAAAGTCTTTTATGTCTTCCTAAGAAGTTTCAACTTATCCTAAGGCCAGTGGAGAACTACTGGTGAATCTTGAGGAGCATAGTGAAGCAATCAAATGTCCATTTTATAAAGATCACTCCAGTTTGGAGAATTTATTAGTGTGTGCAACACTCTAGTTAGGAGGCTGTTTCAGCATTACGGGGAAAGAAAGGATGGACGTCTAAACTAAGGCAACAAGAATGGAAATGGAGAGAGGAGAAGGATTCAAGAAATATTAGGGACATAGAACCAGCTGAATTTTATTATTGGTTATATCTGCAGAATTAAGGAATAGGAGGAGATTTATGGCTCAGGTAAATGGGAAGATGGTGTTACCATTCACTAGGTTGGGGACTTCAGGAGGAGATGTAGGTTGAGGAGGGAAGGTAATTAGTTTAATTTGAAACATGTTGAGTTTGAAGTGTCCATGGGATATCAAAATGAAGTTTTCTACTATATAAATGCACAGGGGAGTCTAGAGCTCGGGAGAGAGATTTATGCTGGAATCATCAGAGTGAGTGACAGTCCATGGAGGTAGATGGAATCCCCAAGAGAAAAGGTATAGAGTAAGAAGAGAAAAAGACCTACTCTGGAACCTTATGAAAATGCAAACATTTAAAAGGTGAGGAAACAAAGATACAGGAAAGAACATCCAGAGATGTAGAAGGACCAGGAACAAATAGTTTCAGAGAAGCCAAGGAGGAATTGTCAATACTATTAAATGCTAGAGAAAGGCCAAGGAAAATAGACTGAAATTCCTTGGTTTTAGCAGCAAGGTCAATGTTGTGTTTAGCAAGAAGGAGATTATTGGGATAATGGGGATAGTAACCAGATTGCAGTGGATTGAGGAATGGATAGGAGTAGAAGAGGTATATAGAGGAAGTTCTTCTGGATAAGAAGGACTAAAGTCCAAGTAGGGAAGGAAAATGAAAGTATTGGGAAGAGAAAATCATGATCTGTGAGGTTAAGGATGCATAGGGGAAGAAAGAAATAATATAGTAATACAAAGTTCTGGATTCTTTTAGCCTTCTTCAAATTGAATGGCATCACCATCTACCATTTGCTCAAGCCAAAAAGCATGTAGATGTTCATGATTCTTCTCTATTCTGCAGTTCTCATGTCTACTCCATGAAGAATTTAGGTCAACTTTAACCTTCAAAACATTTCCACAATCTGTCTCTTTCTATCTCCAGTGCCATCACCCTAATACAGACATCATCTTCTGGGCCCTTGTAATAGATTTTAATTGGTTTTCCTGTTTCCACTTTTGCCTCCTTTCTCCACAGCACAGCTAGAGTGACATACATCATAAAAAATAAATCAGATCATATTGCTCCCATCTTAGAATCCTTCCATGCCTTCTGATTGCACTTTGAATAAAGTCCAGACTCCTTTGCTGGCCAGAAAGCCTTATGTGGCATCCCAGACCACCTCTTTAAACTTGTCTCCCACCACTCTCCCCTGGCTCCAGTTGCAGTGGTCTTTTTTCTATTCCTGAAATACATTGGATTTGCTCTTGTTTTTAAAGGACTTACCCTAGATATTTCCTTTTCCTGGAATATTCTTTTGATTATTCTGATCTCTTTTGAAATGTCACCTCCTCAAAGGGGCCCTTCCCGCCCCCCCCCCCCCGCTGAAAGTATCCTTCCTTGCCCCTTCCTACCAATCTTATATATATTTTTCATAGTAGTAAAACTTTATGACTGTTTTTTTTTATTGCTTATAAATGTGAACCCCTCTAAAATGTAAACCCCATGAGAATTCCTGGCACATGGTAGGCACTTAAAAATGTTCATTGGATGTTTGTAGAAAGCAAAAGAGAAGAGCAATTGATTTTTAGAAATCAGAGCTATCAAGGATCAGAGCCTGGTATGGCTGAAGAATGGCCAGTGATGATGGATCACTAGGCTTTCAAGGTTCCAGAAGTGGAAGAGTTATTAGCTGTGGGACCCTGGACATTCACATTCTCTGAGCTTTACTTTGTAGTTAATAATAATACATGCCTCACAGGGCTGTTAGGAAAATTAAATGAAATAATACAGATATAGGTATAAGGCAGTCTCGTCAGTCTATTTTCAGGGAGTCTGGACTTCTGCAAATCGATTCATAACCTCTACACTGAGCTTTTCCTGTAGGCTCCCCTATAATGGAGTTAACATTTGAGGATTACTTACTATTAGGGAAAATTTGACAAAATTGTGACTTTTTAAAATACTAGGATTCTGAAAGAATCTAGTAACTAGATTATTTAATAAGAAATCAAAGCACTCCTACAAATCAATAAGAAAAACATCAAAAACTCTGGGAGATTGGGCAAAGGGTATGACAAATAGATAGCAGTTAAGGAAATACAAATGGGTCTTAAAAATATGCCAAAATACCCACCCTTTCTCATAACAAGAGATATGCAAATTACAACTGCAATGAGATATACTTTTTACATATCGGGTTGACACAAATCAGAAAGTTTAATTAACATACTTGGTTTGCCAGGCTGGGGAGCAGGCACTTTTTTACATTGTCAATAGCCTGAAAATTGGTACAGCTTCTGAGGAGGGCAACCTGGCAGTATTTATCAAATTTCTAAATGTACAAAGCCTTTGACCTAGAAACTCCATTTTTCTATATTTATCCAATAGATGTACTCACCCATATTGAAGAATGACTCTTCTAGTATCATCACTGAAGCATTATTTACGGTAGATAAAGACTGAAAACAACCTATGTGTCCATCAATAGAGAAATGGTTAAATAAATTATGGTACAGATATACAAGTGAATGGTAGTCAGCTGCTAAAAATTGTGAGGCAGTTCTAGGTGTTCTGATGTGAAAAGATCTTCATGATAAATTACTAAGTAAAAAAAAAGATTAGGATGAAGAGCAACATGTGGATTTTGCTAGCATTGTGTTTCTTTCTAAAGACTATTTACATTTTTGGTTTTTGTTTTGTTTTGTTTTTTTGCGGTACGAGGGCCGCTCACTGTTGCGGCCTCTCCCATTGCGGAGCACAGGCTCCGGACGCGCAGGCTCAGCGGCCATGGCTCACGGGCCCAGCCGCTCCGCGGCATGTGGGATCTTCCCGGACCGGGGCACGAACCCGTGTCCCCTGCATCGGCAGGCGGACTCTCAACCACTGCGCCACCAGGGAAGCCCACATTTTTGGTTTTTTGCCTGAAAAACATTAACTGTGAGAAGATAAAGCAGGGCAAGAATAGAAGTGGAGAGACCAACTGGGAAGGTATTTCAGTGATTCATATGAGAGATGATGGTTTCCTGGTCTAGGGTGGGAGCATGCTCAGGAAGAGAAATGATCAGAGTCGAGAGTTATTTTAAAGAACTTGACATTTCAATGGAAACGGTGAGCTATGGAGAAGGAGGTAATATCATGATTGACTTGAGATTTCTTCCAAGATCCGATGCATGAGCAGAGATGTCAATTACTGAGATGGAGAATCCTGGGATAGTATCAGAAACGCAGGGGAAGATCAGAAGTTCTGTCTCAGGAGAGATGCCTACTGCAGATCTGTGATATGGATTAGAAGCTCAGAAGAGTTGCTAGAACTGGATTTATAAATTTGGGAGAAGATTGCCTAAGGTGGGTAGATATAATCAAAAGAAAAGCAGGCCCACGACTAAACTCTGATCATTTAGAAATTGGATAGAAAAAAAGAAAAAAAGAGCTGGCAATGGAGACCAAGAATCAGAAACTAGAAAAATAAAACCAGGAGACTATGGAGCCAAAGGAACCAAGAGAGGAATATATTAAGGAGGATCAACGCATGTTAAATGCTTCCAAAAAGTCCCAGAAGATCGTTTTAACTTGTTTCTTTCATAAACCCTAAGCTCCTTGAAAGTTGGGATTATTTGATTTATTTTTGTATCCTCAGGGCTTGTACTGTGCCTCACACAATGATCAGTACATTTGTGTTAAATTGGATAGAGAGACAAAGATACAGAGAGAGGGAGAGAGACAGAAAGAGATACAAAAAGACAACAGAATGTGTCTTTGTGTCTCGAAAAATAAGTAAGGCATATTCCCTTGAACTGTACTGCAAACCAAACCTGATCTTAGGAAAAGTAAGAAGTTCTACTCCCTTGCTTTCATTCCTGAGCTAACACATTGATTGAGTGCTCAAAATCCCACATTGCTGGGATGTTAAGAGCCTCCTGAAAACATTTTGATAAGTAATATTCACCAGTGTCTCGTCATTCTGAGTCATTTTTGTCTTTATTTAGGTCCTGGATGATGACAAAAAGAGCAATTTGCTTTTCCTCACCTATGTGACTCCATCATACCACCTTGAAGCAGTTGATGGAGTCTGGAGAATCCATTTCGGGGCCACTACAGTTCTGTAATACACTGTAACCACTGATAAGGATGCCCAGCCCCAGTTTCCCATCAAAGAGAAAGATGACTTTGGGCAGGAAGAGACATATCACCTCTTAGAGAAACCACCAACTTCTCAGTCTGTTATTGTTTTTGCAGAAAGGTGCTACTGCTATCAGGAGAGAATATAGAGGATACCAAAGGAGGAGAGGGTTTGACTTTGTCCTGAGAACATGGAAACCTTCTACACAGCAAAAAGAGATGTCATGACTTTTGAGTCCAGTGTCCTTTAGTTAGAAACCAAAATAATAGATGTCGTTTAAACAATATTTAAAATATTATGACATCCTGTATTATTTAGTTAGACCAGAGGCTAGCAAATTTTTCTGTAAAAGGAAATATTTTAGGCTTTGTGGGCCACACAGTCTCTGTCCCAACTACTCAGCTCTGCCATGGTAGTGCTAAAGCAGCCATAGACAATAAGTAAATGAATGACCTTGGCTATGTTTCCAATTAAACTTTATTTATGGAAAATGAGATGTGCATTTCATGTAATTTTCACATGTCATGAAGGATCATTCTTCTTTTGATCATTTTCAGCTACTTAACAATATGAAAACCATTTTTAGCTCACAGGCCACGTGAAAACGGGTGGGCTGTATTTGGCCCACGGACACTAGTTTGGCAACCTCTGATTCAGACAAACAAGAAGATCATGTCGTGAGAAAGATTTTCAGATTCAGAGTTCTGAAGAAAATAATCTGTTTCATATATACCCTTTGCTTTAACTTCTCAAATTTATTTGAACATATAAACACATTTGCCTACATCTGACTTAGTTGGGAATAAAGTATGTCTCCTCAGTTCAGTATTCATTTAACACTTGGCCCCTTCTCATCCATGTAATGATTCAACGTGTATGAATGTAGTGTTTCTGTAGAGCAAACTGAAGAATTCTTACCGCTTGACTATGTAAATACCCACACCAAGAGAGGATATAGTCATTCTAATCACATTTTTTAACTGTATTAATTCATTCAGTAAGTACTTACTTTTTTTTAACATCTTTATTGGAGTATAATTGCTTTACAGTGTTGTGTTAGTTTCTGCTATACAACAAAGTGAATCACCTATATGCGTATGTATATCCCCATATCCCCTCCCTCTTACATCTTCCTCCCACCCTCCTTATCCCACCCCTCTAGGTGGTCGCAAAGCACCGAGCTGATCTCCCTGTGCTATGCGGCTGCTTCCCACTAGCTATCTGTTTTACATTTGGTAGTGTATATATGTCCATGCAACTCTCTCACTTCTTCGCAGCTTACCCTTCCCCCTCCCCATGTCCTCAAGTCCATTCTCTACGCCTGTGTCTTTATTCCTGTCCTGCCCCTAGGTTCATCAGAACCTTTTTTTATTTAGATTCCATATATATATCTAGTATTTTGTTGAGGACTTTTGCATCTATGTTCATCAGAGATACTGGCCTATAGTTTTTGCGACATCTTTGTCTGGTTTTGGTATCAGGGTGATGGTGGCCTCATAGAATGAGTTTGGGAGGGTTCCTTCCTCTGCTGTATTTTGGAAGAGTTTCAGAAGGATAGGCATTAGCTCTTCTCTAAATGTTTGATAGAATTTGCCTGTGAAGCTATCTGGTCCTGGGCTTTTGTTTGTTGGAAGATTTTTAATCACAGTTTTAATTTCAGTGCTTGTGATTGGTCTTTATATTTTCTATATCTTCCTGGTTCAGTCTCAGAACGTTGTGCTTTTCTAAGAATTTGTCCATTTCTTCCAGTTGTCCATTTTATTGGCATATATTTGCTTGTAGTAATCTCTCCTGATCCTTTGTGCTTCTGCGGTGTCAGTTGTTACTCCTCCTTTTTCATTTCATTCTGTTGATTTGAGTTTTCTCCCTTTTTTCTTGATGAATCTGGCTACTTCTCTTCTTCTGGAACCCCTATAATTCGAATGTTGGTGCATTTAATGTTATCCCAGAGGTTTCTGTGACTGTGCTGAATTCTTTTCATTCCTTTTTTATTTTATTCTGCTCCCTGGCAGTTATTTCCACCATTTTATCTTTCAGCTCACTTATCCGTTCTTCTTCCTCAGTTATTCTGTTACTGATTCCCTCTAGAGTATTTTTAATTTCAGTAATTGTGTTCTTCATCACTGTTTGCTCTTTAGTGCTTCTAGATCCGTGTTAAATGTTTCTTGTATTTTCTCCATTCTGTTTCTGAGATTTTGGATCATCTTTACTCTCATTACTCTGAATTCTTTTTCAGGTTGGTTGCCTATTTCATCTTCATTTATTTGGTCTTGTAGTTTTTTACCTTGCTCCTTCATCTGTAATATATTTTTTGTCGTTTCATTTTTTTTTTTTTGGATGGGTGGTGCTGTATTCCTGTCTTACTGGTTGTTTGGCCTGAGATGTCCAGCACTGGAGTTTGCAGGCAGTTGGATAGACCTGGGTCTTGGTGCTGAGATGAGGACCTCCAGGAAACCTCACTCGGATTGATATTCCCTGGGGTCTGAGGTTCTGTGTTAGTCCAGCAGTTTGGACTCAGAGCTCCCACCACAGGAGCTCGGGCCCAACCTCTGGCCTGGGAACCAAGATCCCACAAGCTTTGTGGTGCGGTTAAAAAAAAAAAAGAAAGAAAGAAAAAAAGGAGCAGTATAATATCAAAGAATAAAAAATATTTTAGGAAAAATAAAACTATATTTGACACAACTGCAACAAGGTAAAATAAAACCACAACAGAAAAAAGAAAAAAAAGGTTTGGTATATTCCCTGGGGTCTGAGGTTCTGTGTTAGTCCAGCAGTTTGGACTCAGAGCTCCCACCACAGGAGCTCGGGCCCAACCTCTGGCCTGGGAACCAAGATCCCACAAGCTTTGTGGTGCGGTTAAAAAAAAAAAAGAAAGAAAGAAAAAAAGGAGCAGTATAATATCAAAGAATAAAAAATATTTTAGGAAAAATAAAACTATATTTGACACAACAGCAACAAGGTAAAATAAAACCACAACAGAAAAAAGAAAAAAAAAAAAAAAGAAAGAAAGAAAAAAAGGAGCAGTATAATATCAAAGAATAAAAAATATTTTAGGAAAAATAAAACTATATTTGACACAACAGCAACAAGGTAAAATAAAACCACAACAGAAAAAAGAAAAAAAAAAAAGCCTTGGCTATGGGGGTGGAGTTTAGGTGGGGGGTGGAACTTAGGCAGGGGCAAGGTTTAGGATGGGGTAGGACCTGGGCGGGTGACGTTTGAGCATGGGACGGGGCCTCTGCTTAGGACTGGCCCAAAGGGGAGAGGCAGCATGTGGAAAGGAGGGCCTCTGGAGTGTGGAGTTCCGGAGTTTGGAGATAGGGCGCTGTGTGTGGGTGTGTGGGTAAGGTTTAGGCCCAGTGCATTGGAGGGGGTCTCCGAGTGTAGAGGTGGGGCCCTGGGTGGGTTTGCAGGGGCAGGGCTTGAGCTCTGCACGGCAGGAAGGAGGCTCCGAGGGCAGAGGATTAGGCCTTGGAGCCGGACAGGCTCCCCAGTGCCTAAGTGGACAGTGAAAGCACTGGCCCCGTTCCCTTCTGTTCCTTTTTGCCCCCCCACCATCTCCCCCAGGGTCTCCCCCATCCCTGCTGGACCCCTAGCCACTGGACCCCTAACCATGGGTGGGTCCCGCTGGGTGCAGGAACTCCTTCCCTCCCCTAGCCACCCCTTAGGGGTGCCGGTCCCAGAGGTCCAGCCTTTACTTTTGCTCCCCCTTCTCTCCCTCCCACTCCCCTCAGGACCCACATGGCTGGAGGGGGTGGGCAGAGGATCAGGCCGGGGATCTCAACAGGTTCCTGGGGGCCCGAGTGGGTAGGGGAAACCTGGCCACGCTGCCTTTTGATCCTCTGCCCTCCCAATGGTTCCCCAATTTCTCCCCTCAGGCGTGGGATTCCTTCCCCTCCACTAGCCGCCCCTCAGGGGCGCCAGTCCCGTCCCACCTCCACTTCTCCCCCTTCACTCCCCCCACACCCCACATCCTACCTGGTCTCTGGGGGCTCCTCCTGTCCCCTTAGATGTCCATGGTCCCCCACTGGTGCCTGGTAGGTGCCCTAGTTGTGAGGAGATGTGAATTCCGGGTCCTCCTAGTACACCATCTTGACTCCACCTCTCAGTAAGTACTTATTAATAATCATTTTTACATAGTGCAGTACTGAGTGTTAGAGAGTTAGAGATAAAAGAGGTTTAGAAGATAGATAGATAGATGAAAAATCTAGTGGCTGATAGGTGTCAGTGAGAATTGTTTGACAGTAATTGTATTACAGTATAAATGTAGTCATTTAAGCCACAGATAGGTAGTTAGACAAAACTAAATTTAAATCCGAGCTCTTTTGTTTCCCTGATGTGTGACCTTGAGCTGATTATGTAAACCATATAAGCTTCAGTTTCCTCTTTTTAAAATGGGCATAATAATACCCACCTCCCAAGGAGGAGCTGTGGGAATTAAATAAGACATAGTGTATGTAAATCAGCTAGCATGGTACCTGTACATGATAGGTAATCAGTAAACAATAGCTGTTGTATTACACCAACATGAAGGTACGTAATTTGTTCAAAGGAAGCACACAAAGGCGAAGTAGAGTAGCCCTGTGAGTCAAGAACTTACGAATACAAATGAAAACCCACAAACCTGAAGGTTGATGCCTGGTAGAGAAGATTTGGGTGAAAATAAAAGCAGAAGTGACATTGTCACAGGAGCTTACAATAAGGCAGCTGGCTAGTTGTCTTGCCTTTGCCAGCTGCTGGATTGTCTAAGGAGCTCTGCCTATAGGTCTAATTCTCCAAGTTCCCCAAGACTTAAATGCCAGTTTTGACTAGGGAGAAAGTGTGTCATCAGTATCAGCCCCAGCGTCGTGCTTCCTTCTAGCCAGGTCAGCTGTGAGCTTTGGATATCTGCAGGTCCCTCCTATTATGCCTCCCACTCCATGTTTGTCCAATTCTGGGCTTCCACCTTAACCTCCACACCTTCAGTCTCTGCTCATTCCGCCTTGCATCCAGGCTTCCTGTAGATTTGGGACACTCTCTTGAACCCTGGTCTTTTTGACCATGATTCTGATGTCTTGTTTAATACAGAGGGCTGTATTAAATACAGAATACAGAGGGCTGTATTCTGCTGTTCACACCCCTGCCGTGATCTCCTTAAACTATGATACACCCGTGCCTCAGCCTTCATGCTGGACTTCTTAGTATTAATAGCTTCTTGAACTTCACCTTGGTAAGAGACATCAGGTCTTGAACAGCCCAGCTGCCCTAATCCAAGCCAGCTTCTGTATTCACAGCCCATGCCCTGAGGAGAGCTCTCCACTCCCTTCCGGGCTCATACTGTCTCTCCACTGGCCATGTGTTGTCAGCTAGTTCTAGCATGCTTTGTGATCCTGTTATGGCCACATCAATAATGCTTTCCCAATACAAATGACAGAATTAATAGCACAGGGCCACAATGTAGGGGTAATGGAGAACTTCAACATCTACTGACAAGCTCATTCTGCTGAAAAGTGAACGTCAAAGTTGGCATGACTTAAATTTAAACTAATTGCTTATTGAAAAGGTACTATTCTATGCTTAATTCTAACCAGCTAAGAAGAATGTGTTGGTGAAATGGAAGTGACAGACAACTTAAAGTGACCACAGTATCCTTGAATTTGTAGTAGCCAGAGAAGGCAATTCTTCACTTGCTAACCGGATACAAAGAAAACTTGAGCAAGTTAAGAGAATATAGGGACATAAGGCTCTATCTGGCCAGGAACTAGGAAAGAAAGCTCAAGAGGAGTAAAGTGACTTGAAATTTAAATTCTTATGAAGCCAGTGATTTCAATAAAGAAAAGGGAGCATCTAAAAAAGATCAATGTGGCTGCTCAAGAAGTGTTCTGATTAGCTCGTATTTTTAAAGGACATGTACAAAAATAGATAGCAGGAGGGGGAGGCCTCACTCTAAAGGACTCAGACCTGTGAAAATAATGCCAGAGGACTTAAAGTCCAGAGAAAACTAGACTCTGGGAAAAGTACTGAAGACAATTTTTGTTTGTTTTTTGCTTATGGGTATAGTAAGAGTAATAATAAAGAAGGGATAGCACAACCCAGCTACTGAATGGGGCAGACTGTCTGATGTTAATAGGTAGCTAAAAACCAAAATCATTCAATTATAGCATTTACTAGATGCTAAGGTACAAGGCTTTTCCCACACATTTTTAATAATTCTAAAATCAGAAAGTGTCTTCAATAGATGTATTTAACGTGGTAGTGTTTTGTGGGGAAGGCTCTAAAAACAGTAAGTGATGGTGTATCATACAAGGAGTTGAAGAATAGAAGAGCAGCAAGTACTAGAGACAGGACTGAGACAAGAGAGGAAAACTGTGGTCAAAACCTCTAAGAAAGGGTAAAAAGAGACTTCTCTGGGCCCACAGAAGCCAAGTCACTGTACAGATATGTCACAGAGGCAGGGAGGATGATGTCTTTGTCAGTTGGAGCTGCTATAACCAATACCATAGACTGGGTGACTTGTACAAAAAACATTTACTTCTCTGTTCTGAAGGCTAGTAAGTCCAAGCTCAAGGTGCCAGCAGATTTGGTATCTGATGCAGATGAGCACCTTCTTGTATCCACACATAGAGAGAGAGAGATCGTCTCTCCTTATAAGGGCACTAATCCCATTCATGGGGTCAGATAATGGCTTGCCCTGGGCAGGACATTTTGAACTGTGCCTGGCACACAGCACATGAGTACTATTGTGTCCTGCCTCTTCTGAATCACTGCTGTAGTCGACATAAAGCCCCAGTTCTCCAAAGTCCAACTTAGTTAGCTATAGTTAGCCCTTGGAGGGCTCCTGTAAGAAGATATTTAGGTCAAGATATAGGTCTCAGGTCACAAACCAGGAAAAGACATTGCAAAGTGGTATAAGACTTCTAGATTTAAAAAAAAAAAAAAAAGACAGGAATGGTCCAAATAAGTAACCAGAAAACAAAGTAGCCAGGAGACAGAGACTTTGCCAGAATGAATTCAGGGGAGAATTGGAGCTATGGTCTTATTTCTTCTACTGAGTCTATGTAACCTGTTTAAAAGAAGGAATTCAGAGAACCTATAGATTAGTTGGCCATGGAGGAAATTATCCCAGTCACATATGATTAGACATTTAGAAACTGTGATGTGCCCAGTTGGTCCCTACGCAACTGGAATGTAAGGGGTTTAGTACCTAAGGAAGGGACCGTGTCCCTTCATGATTTTAACTCTAGTTTCTATTGCGTTAATGGTGGTAGAACAAATGTTTTCAAATGGCAGAGGATTTGTCGTTTTCTATCAAAAGCAATGATCTTGATACTTAAAGATGTAGTCCTTACCTTAGTTGTCTTCTCGCATGAATCCCTCTTTCTCAGCTGCTCTTTCTGTAGGACATCCATGTAGTTTTGAGAAAGCTGACTCCACCTTTATCACCAGAAGATAGCGCATGTGGTCCAGACTAAGTCAATGAGTGAACTTCATCCCCTTGGCCCCAGTGACCACTTCATGTATGGGCATGTAACCTAAGTCAGTCCAATCAACGAAAGAGAATGTCAGGATTTTTGTGCTAAGGCAAAGACACTTTCCTCTAGAAGTGAATGCAGAAGCATGTAACCTGGGAGTTCTTGGACACCATCTAGGGACCAGGAGGGGAGAGTCTCTTGGGAGAGTCTATTGAGAATGAAGCTGTCACCAGGGACTAAAGCAAAGAAATGAAGAGGGAACCATCAGGTCCTCTCCACATTGTGTGAGCCACCTAACCATACATGGCCCTGAAGCCTTTGAACTTTTCTAGTAACAGGAGGCAATAAATTCAATATTTTGTTTAAGCCAATTTGAGTTAGATTTCTCTTTCTTGAAACCAAAGCATCATCTCTGATTCAAAAGGATAGAACAAACATGATTAAGAAGGAATGGGGGACTTCCCTGGTGGTGCAGTGGTTAAGATTCCGCAACAGGAGTGGCCACAACAGTGAGAGGTCTGCGTACCGCAAAAAAAAAAAAAAAGAATCCGCCTGCCAATGCAGGGGACACGAGTTCAAGCCCTGGTCTGGGAGAATCCCACATACCACGGAGCAACTAAGCCCATGTGCGACAACTACTGAGCCTGTGCTCTAGAGTCCACAAGTCACAACTACGGAGCTCGAGTGCCACAACTACTGAAGCCTGCATGCCTACAGCTGGTGCTCCACAACAAAAAGAAGCCACCGCAATGAGAAGCCTGTGCACAGCAACAAAGAGTAGCCCCTCTCCTCTGCAACTAGAGAAAGCCCACGCACAGCAGCAAAGAGTAGCCCCCGCTCTCGACAACTAGAGAAAGTCTGTGCGCAGCAACGAAGACCCACTGCAGCCAAAAATAAATAAATAAATGAATGAAATTTATAAGAAAAAAAAAGAAGGAATGGAATAAATTTCCAATGGATTAAAGAGTTAAATATGAAAAATGACCCATACAAGAGAAGTGATATGTCTTGAAAAGATGAAAGTGGTGTAAGCATTTCTTGACCTTAGAGTGGTAAAAATCTGAGTGAAAAAATAAAGGTTTATGATTTGTAAAAGAAAAACATTTATAGATTTGACTACTTAAAACTTTTTAGTTTATGTAGATGAAACAGTACCACAAACAAAATTAAAATATAAATGAGAGTTAGAACTTTTGTAACTAGATATATATGTGACAAAGGGTAGTGTCCTTAATATATAAAGAGCTCTTACAAATTTATAAGAATAATACAACATTTCAAAAGAAGTGTGGGTAAAGAACACGAAAGCCGTGTGGGTAAAGAACATGAAAAGGCAAAAAGAAAAAAAGGAATTCGGTTGGTCCAGTCTTAGTAGTAATTAAAGGCAGACTGGAATGGATCAAGTGAAGACTCCATAAGTAGAAATATAAAATAAAACCAGATGTCTTTGCACCTAACAAATTGTCAAGAACTTTAAAATGATAACTTCCATGAATAAAGATTCAGGGAAATAAACACACTTATACAATATACATGCTTATACAATATGGGGCATGTAAATTGGTTCAAGCATTCTAGAGAGCAATTTGGCATTGTGTATAAAAAAATTTTAATGTATGCAAACTATTTAAAACAGTAATTTCATTTTTAAGACTTCATCCTAAGAAAATAACCAGAAACACTCACAAAATTTAATGTAGAAGAATATTTAGTAGAGCATGCCTTCTTTATAATATTGAACACTTGGAGATAATGTAAGGGTCCAAAAAGAAGTATTCTATAAATTGTAATATATTCCTTTGATGAAATCTATGCATCCAGTAAAAACATGATTATGGAAGATGTCATGGTATCAGAAAATGTTGGTAATTTATTTTTAAATATATCTGCTCAGAAAAGAAGACTGGATGGATACACAGAAAAATATTGTTAGTGGTAATATCTCAATAGTGGACTTACAATTGATTTTCTTCTTCATGAGTTTTGAATATTTTAAATCCACTTCAGTAAGTGACCATGTCGTGAATATCTTTTTAGGCACTGAAATGCCAAGCCCAATGCTCTAGACAGAGCAGGCACTCAACAAATATATGGTGAACTGTTCAGGATGATCAATTGCTAGTTAAAAATGCAACAAGGTTGTCTTGTGGGGTAGTGAGCTCACAAGAGTTGTTTAAGCAGAAACTAGCTGGCTGTCTGTTATACTAAAGACTTCCATTTCATTAAAAAAATTTCTGTACCTTGCCCAACTCCATTTTCTTCCCAGCCATTACCTGCTTCCCTTACAGCCAAACTTCCAAGAGGAGTCTTCACTTGATCCGTTCCAGTCTGCCTTCTAATGCTGTAGAAACTGTGTTCATCAGATCTAATTACCAAACCTTATCACTCATGCTACCCCAAAGAGAACTGTTGATCATTTCCTCTTTGAAGGTCTCGTCTCCCTTTACCTGCAGACCTCTGTCCCGTTCTTACGCTATCTCTCTGCTCCTTCCCAGTCTCCTCCCCTGGCTCCTCTTCCTCTGACAGCTGCCTGCATGCTTTTTTTTTTCAAGGTCTTGGCACTCTTCTCACTGTATGCCCTCCTCAGGGTATCCCATCCATTCTGAGGACTTAACTACCAGTGGACACTGACTTCTGAACCTATATATTCAGTCCAAACTTCTCTCCCGATCTGCAGACGTGTCTTTCATTTGCCATTGGATGTCCTATAATCACTGCAAATTTAATATGCTACTCATCCTCCTCCCCCCACCTTCTTGCTTTCCTTCTCTTATTTAGCTTAGTTAATATCATTACACTTCAACCTTGGCCTCTCTCCCCTACTCCCAAATGCCTACCTAATCAATAACTATGTCCTCAATGCTACTTCTAAATCTCCCTTGGATTTGTCACTACTTTTCATCCTGTTGCTGCTATGGTGATTCAGACCATAATCCTTTCCTTAGACTATTACAGTGACCTTCTAATTGGCTTTCTTGGCTCCAGTCTCCCCTTACTCTAGTTCAGCCGTCATCTTGCTACTAAATTTTTATGTATTTATTTTTAATATGAATAATCATGTCCCTTCCCTATTTAGGAACCTCTGATACCTTTCATACTTATTGTCTTCAGGGGAAAGTCCAAGTTCCTTAGCTGTAAATCAAGGTTCTTCATAATATGGCTACATCCTACCTTACCAGTTATTTTCAGCCCACACAAGACTTCCCTCTCTTCTCTGAACACAGTTTGCCTTTTCACACTTTTGTGCCTTTCCCCATCCTATTCCCCTAAGTATCTTCTCTCCTCAGCCAACTCATTTCCTCCTTCAGTGCCCAACCCAAACTTCACTGCCTCTAGGAAAAGAAGCCCTCTCTGCAGCTTCCAAGTCAGACATTAGGACAAAAGATATGGTATTTAAAGCAGTGGATCATATGATATCGCTTATATGTGGAATCTGAAAAAAAGGGTACAAATGAACTTATCTACAAAACAGAAATAGAGTTACAGATGTAGAAATCAAACTTAAGGTTTTCAGGGGGTAAGTGACGGGGGGATAAATTGGGAGATTGGGATTGACATATACACACTACTATATATAAAATAGATAACTAATAAGGACCTACTGTATAGCCCAGGGAACTCTACTCAATACTCTGTAATGGCCTATATGGGAAAAGAATCTAAAAAAGAGTGGATATATGTATATGTATAACTGATTCAATTTTCCGTACACCTGAAACTAACACAACATTGTAAAGCAACTATACTCCAATAAAAATTTAAGAAATAAAATAAAATAAAGCAATGGACTGGATGGGAAATTGCAGAGGACTAAGCCCAAGGGGACTCCCAGCATTCAGAAATCAGGAAGGACCCACCAAAAGAAACTGAGAAGGAATAAACAATGAAGTAGAAGGAAAGCCAGTGTGGTGTGGTGGACGCAAAGTGAAGAAAATGTTTCAACAGAAAGGAACTAATCATTAGTGCCAAGTAGCTGCTGAGAGGGCAGTAAGGTGAGGATGGACAACTGACCACTGGATTTGACAACAGAGAGGTCATTGCAACCTTCACAGGTGTGTTTGCAGTAGTAGAATGGGGGACAAAGGCTGACTGGATTGGCTTCAGGAGAGTCTGAAATGAGGAAGTTGATGTTCTTTGAATGGGTGAAGTAGTAGATGAATGAAGAAATAATGTCTTAGAGGGACTTCCCTGGCGGTCCAGTGGTTAAGACTCCGTGCTTCCAATGCAGGGAGCGCAGGCTCGATCCCTGTTCGGGGAACTAAGATCCTACAAGACGCGTGGCATGGCCAAGTTAAAACAAAAAAAAAGATATCTTAGAGAGGATTCTATAATTGGTCAGGAACCAAAATAGATTAGTTATTTTGAACTCTTAGAGTCTCTGAAAAGTTTCCAAATAGAAACAAGGATGCAATTTGGTGGTGCAAAGTTTTTCTTAAGTGACAAGGGAATTCAGAGTAGGATTACCAAGGCAGTAGGGTTAGTCTAGGGAAGGTTCTATGTGAGTTCTCTGTAATGGTTGCATTTTATCTATTACTGACCTGGTTCACAAAGGCCTTCATGCAGGACCTCTCAGAATCTTCAGGGAAGAGCTGTCCCTGCAGGCACTTGGGTGTAGAATTTTCAGAGACTATTTCCAACACCTCCTGCTGGTGTGTAGAGGTGCTGATAAGTCTATAAGGCTGGCTCTCACGCTTTTGGAGGCTGGGCAGCACCAAGGCTGAATGGTTGGGAAGAGGTAAACAGGAAATATCTGACTCACACAATGTAGTGCATTTGGAAATGCTGTATTTGGAAGTATTTCTATATAAAAATCTTATACTGAAATCATAATGGAGGTGGACTAAATATTCACCTACCTATATTTGATGAATAGGTAGGCTGTTCTTACCTGCCGCCTCCTAGAGATGAAATATGGAGAATATAAACTTTGGGTAGACCAGACCCAAGCTTTGATTTTGTGCTGTTACCTATGTGACATTTTTCAAACTGTTAGAGTTTCAAAAAGTACTTTGATACAGATCCCATGTAGAATGTGTTTTTACTTACATGACTGAAGACAACCCATGGACCATATATTTCCCTTTATACAATTATTTATGTTGACATCTAGGGCCTGGATTATGGAATAGAACCAGTTATAGAATATTGAAGAACCTCCTGTTATACCATGTTTCCTGTGGTTCCCCAAACGCACAGGATGGTCTTATATGTGCCTTTGCTTGTGCTGTGCCCTCTACCTGAGATACCCAAATCCCCTTCTTCCTGGCATGCTCAGATCTAAGAGGCCTTTCTCACCCTCTCAGACAGAGATCAGTCCCCTCTCTGTTGTCCCCACACTACTTTCATGTGTCACTCCATCTCTACACCATCCACACTTAACTACAGCTGTTTACTCTTCCGGCTCCCTCATTGGGCTGAGTTTCCTGAAGTCAGTGATTTTGTCTTCCTCTTCTATCTTTTACATCTAGAGTAGTGTTTGCACATTTTGGACACACAATCCATATTTGTTGAATGGATGCATGAGTGCTTGAGAGTATGAATAAATGAATGAGTGAGTGGATGAATACATGAAAATATTAGAAAAATGTTACCCCACAGATGGAAGCTCATACAAACATGAAAGTGTCAATGACTTTACATATACACAGAATTAGTGCATGGAATGGTATTTTCCAGGTACAATTGAGATGACAAGATTACTGTAGCATAATGCATGTAAAGAGGAGAGAGATACACACAAATGACTCGTAATGTGTGTGGCACAAGGTGGTGAGCACTGTGCTGATTAAAATGAGCTGGGTGGGCTTCCCTGGTGGCGCAGTGGTTGAGAGTCCGCCTACCGATGCAGGGAACACAGGTTCGTTCCCCAGTCCGGGAAGATCCCACATGCCAAGGAGCGGCTGGGCCCGTGAGCCATGGCCACTGAGCCTGCACGTCCGGAGCCTGTGCTCCGCAACGGGAGAGGCCACAACAGTGAGAGGCCCGTGTATTGCAAAAAATAATAATAATAATAAATAAATAAATAAATAAAATGAGTTGGGTGATAGGAATTGATTGGTTTTCATCTAGATTTGGGAGAGAGATTTGATCTGTGGAACAGAATGAACATTTTGGCCCATGTGATTTCTTTTTTTCTTTCTTATTTTATTTTATTTTATTTATTTTATTTTTGGCTGCATTGGGTCTTTGTTGCTGCATGCAGGCTTTCTCTAGTTGCGGTGAGCGGGGGCTAGCGGTGAACAGGCTTCTCATTGTGGTGGCTTCTCTTGTTGCGGAGCATGGGCTCTAGGCGCGGGCTTCAGTAGTTGCAGCACGTGGGCTCAGTAGTCGTGGCTTGCGGCTCTAGAGCACAGGCTCAGTAGTTGTGGCACACGGGCTTAGTTGCTCCACAGCATGTGGGATCTTCCCCGACCAGAGCTCGAACCCGTGTCCCTTGCATTGGCAGGCAGATTCTTAACCATTGCGCCACCAGGGAAACCCCTTGTGCTTTCTTTTAAGCAAGGTATTTTTCATCTTAAAATTTAAGGGCAAGGTACACCTTAATAAGCTTGTTTATCTAAAGCATGGCTTCATTGTAAAACAAAACAAAAAAAAGAAAAGGAAAAACCAGCTATTACACCTTTAAAATGGAAGTTACATCGAACTAGTCATTTCATTCCCACATGCCTCAGTTTCTTCTATGCCTACTTTGTATGCATGATAATAATAAATGATAATAGCCCTTACTAGTATTTACACTATAAAAGGGCTGTTAATGTAAATTAGATAGTATAAAATGGGTTATGATGTCTTCTTTGAAAGACAAGCACTATACACAAATGGTATATTATTATTTAGTTTTTCCTTTTCAATCTCGTGAAATGAGAATTAGATGAAAACTCTGCCCCTTAAGCAATATCCAGTGGGTAAATGATTATTGAGTCGAGTAAAATGAAAAAAAAAAATCTTCAGCTGAAAAGTCAGTTTGTGCGGCTTAGCTGGTCTGTGCACAAGACAAAAATATTGTCTTTATCCGATGTTTACCACTGCTTTCCGTCTCCTCTGTGCCGTAATCACAAACTGAAGACAGTTAAGCCTTTCAGTTCAGTCATAGTGTGCATTTAGAGAACACAGATATCCTGGAATGATTACAACTGAGAAATAATGTTTCATTTAATCAAGCCGTGTGGCCAGTTTTGCTATTGATTTAGGGCTGATTCAGCTACTGGTTCTTAGGTTCGGGGTAGCTATCACTGCAACCTTTTCGGGTTAGTTACTGCCATTGCCTCTGTGCGCTCCCTGTTTGCACCATCCAGGCCAGAGCTTCCTTATCTTCTCCTTGGAATACAGGTTACTAAGAGGGGTTGAGGGTATAAGATTTTGGGAGTCGTCGTGCATGTCAGAAATGTCACTTTGTTGTCATGAAGGGGCGAGAACTGAAACAACGCAGTGGAGGATTCAGGATAACAGAGCTGGTGGTGCCAGGGCCACCTGTCCAGCACAGCTATGCCTGGCCTCTCTGTGCATAATAGCTCCAGCCTACTTCTAGTTCCTGGTCCCTGTTCTCTGACTGCTCCCTGCTCCTCCTCTCTCATCCAGACCCCTTACGGTGTTTACCCATTGTATCTAGGCTCATGTTCACTCCCTAGGACCAACCTCAGCACTGCTGGTAGTTGTGATCATCTGTTTTCCCCCAACCCAAATCCAGAGATTTTGGCTTCTGGATTTTGCTCTCAGAGATGACCCCTGCCTAGCCAGCTGTGGGCCAGCTATCTGCTCTAAGGTGACCAGACTCCTCTCCCCTCCCTCTGACTGGTCCCAATACATGAGCTATGGCAATAGGTGTGACAGTTGTGTCTGATCAGGTTTTTATCAATACCCATGAAGGTCATTTCATTGGTGGGCTGCTCAGAGAGGTCAGAGCCCAGGAAGCCTGTGTGAAGTTTAGAGGCCTAGAGAAGGGGCAGGTGCGGAAGAAGAGTACAAAAGGCAGATTTGGTTTACTGGACAGTTTTAGCCACTTCCAGCACCAGTTGCAAGACCCCAGCCCAACACAAAGGCCATGCCTACCAAGAGCATCGCCATGTGGTAACTGAGCTAATGTAAAAGTGGTGAGGGAGGGCTTCCCTGGTGGCGCAGTGGTTGAGAGTCCGCCTGCCGATGCTAGGGGACGCGGGTTCGTGCCCCGGTCCGGGAAGATCCCACATGCCGCGGAGTGGCTGGGCCCGTGAGCCATGGCCGCTGAGCCTGCGCATCCGGAGCCTGTGCTCCACAATGGGAGAGGCCACAACAGTGAGAAGCCCGCATACCGCAAAAACAAACAAACAAACAAAAAAAGTGGTGAGGGAGCCTTCGTAGTGGCACCATTTCCCTACCTTTGGGAAGAAAATCTAGGGATTATATCTTCTACTTTTAAAGCAAATTGTTTAAAACAGTTGTCTACATTCAGGTTCCATTTATTCCTCAGCTTGCTGTGACCTGCCTTCTGCCTCCACTGACCCCGCTCTCACCCAGCTGGTCAAATACCTCCTTGGTGCTCCCTCCATAGGTGCTCCTCAGACTTTTCCTACTTGATCTCTTGACAGCACTTACCTTTGTTGACCATAACCTACTTGTTGAAATGTGCTTTTCCCTTGTTCTCTATGGTATCTCACTCCTTTTGTACCCTCTGGCTGTACTTTTTTCAGGGATCCTTTCTCTGCCCGTATATATTTTTTTAATTAATTAATTTATTTATTTTTTGGCTGCGTTGGGTCTTCGTTGCTACGCGCAGGCTTTCTCTAGTTGCGGTGAGCGGGGGCTACTCTTCGTTGCGGTACGCAGGCTTCTCATTGCGGTGGCTTCTCTTGTTGCGGATCATGGGCTCTAGGCACGCGGGCTTCAGTAGTTGTGGCTCACGGGCTCAGTAGTTGTGGTTCACGGGCTTCGTCGCTCTGTGGCATGTGGGATCTTCCCGGACCAGGGATTGAACCCATGTCCCCTGCCTTGGCAGGCAATTCCTAACCACTGCACCACCAGGGAAGTCCCTCTCTGCCCATGTTTTAAGTTTTGGTGCTCCTCTGTGTTCTCTTCTGAGCCCTTTTCTCTTCGGTGACACTCTCCCTGTGTATCGCTTTCATCCCCTTGGATTCTATTGTTGCCTACCGTGTACTGATGCTTCCTAAGCCTGTATTCTCAGACTTCAAGATCAACCTGCCTACTCGTGCCCGGAGAGTATTCCCCAGGCATTACAAATCAAACATGACCACGGCTGGTCTCATCCCTTTAGTAAGTGTCTTACTGAGTGATGTCACTGTCCACCCAGCTGTTCAAGTCAAAAACCTGAGTGGCAGTTTTGACTTCTTCCCTTCAAAACTCCAGCATTTAAGCAATCAGAGATTTCAGTAGATTGTACCTCCTCTATGACATGGCTTGTAAGGCTCTGTATAAATTGGTTCTGTTTACCTTTCCAGTCTCATCTCTGACCACGCTGTCTCAGCTATCCTGAACTGTTTTCAGTACTCAGATAATCAGTGATTTCTGTCACCTTCAAAACGTGCATCCTTCACTGAAACAGATCTTCCTCCACTGAAACAGATCTGCCCCACCTCTTTATTTGACTAACTCCTCGTACCTTGGAAGTCTCCACGTAGAAGTTACTAGCTTCCAATTCTCGCAAATTCCGGGTTAGATGTCCCTCCTAGAGCTCTTGGTACTCTTCTCTTCATAACACACTGCTTTATCGGAGCTGCCTTTCCAGTTTCTGCCTTGCCCTCTACTGCAAGCTCTACTGGAAGGTTTCTGTAAGCAGGAGCCATGTTTATCCTATTCACCTTTGTACTCGTAGCACCAACAAAGTATCTGGTACAAAATAGACGCTCAGTGAATGAAAATAAATATTAGAAGTATCACTGTGAGAGTAGAAAATAAATTTCCAATCAGAGGTTGCAATTAGGATTTTACAAAACAAAGATTTATCAAGTCCCTCTAACATCAAAGGGATTTGAAGATTATCTAAAACTATTCAGAAGAATTTATCAACATTAGAGTCATGAGCAGAGAGTAGTTAATAGAGGTAGATTTCAAATCTGTCCCTTATGGGCTTCTTTTCTAGAGTTCAATATCCAGACTCTCTGAGCCATGTTTTGGGGTCACCCAAGCATTCCATCCTCCTGACTTCCCATAAACTTTTGGATTCATAACCCACTCCATACTTGAGAACATGGGGATTGGAATAAGGTAAGTGTTAGCTTTTGTTTTTTCCTCGATTATTTCATTTTCAACCGTATACTATACTTGTAGAGCAACAATTTTTAGTCTCTCTCTGGAGTCTTGATCAGGAGGTATGACCAGCTCCCCTGCTGGTCTAGCTGGCCGCACAATGTTTGAATACCCTATGCATATGAAGAAATGTTGCAAAGTCTCTTGAGGTATTATGTCCTTTCATATTTTCTTTTTTATTTCACGGCTATCTAAATTCTTTATCATCGTTCTATTGATTTTTCCTAATATGATTCCACACAGAAAAAAGTGAGTTTTGAGAAACCAGAAAGACTTGCTTCCCACTCGGGGACACCTTTTGGGCCAGATGCACAGTAAGAATGCAGGGCATGAGCAGTGCAGTCAAACTTCACAAACAACTCTGCTTTAGCCACACTGCATATGGGTAACTGCTCACTCCACCTCCACTGTCAACATTCGTGAACCCCCTCCCTGCTTTAGTTTTTCATTTAAAAAAGACTTATTATTATTTATTTATCTTCATATTTATTTATTGCTTACCCCCTAGCTAGAATGTAAACTTTATGAGGACAGGGATATTTTTTTGGTTCACCACTATATATGCTCAGCACTTGGAACAATAACTGGTACATGGTAGGCACTCAACAGATATTGTTGATTGAATGAATGGTGTCTTTTAAAAAAAATTTTAAGAGGCTGATGCACACCCAGGCCTCTAGGGATCTAATGCAAATCTGGTTTGCGGCTTTGTTGCCCTTAACACTTTGATTGATGGCTAAGATGATAACATTGACCGGTGCTGAACGAATTTACAGATGACACACAGCTAGAAGAGATAACAAATAAGTTGGATGATGCAATCAGGATTCTCCTCCCCCTTATCAAATCCTGAAAAAATATAATAATGAATCACATCTAACAATATAAAGTTTACCAGGGACAAAAATAAAGTACTGAAAGATCTCCAAATTCAATTGTACAAGTACAGGTTGGGGACAAGGTGACTTACAATAGCTCACGTCGGAAGATTTAGAGCCTTCTGTTGATTGTGAGTAGATGATGAGTCAACACAGTGTGATGTAACTTCCACAAAACAAAAATCAATCTTTTGTTGTATTAAGAGAAATACAGTGTTCAAGTCGGGGAGTAGTTCTCTAGTTCTCACTAGTGATCAGGTCACATTTGCTCTGTTTTATGAATTCTGATCTTCAGCCTTTAAGAAAGACATTGATAAATAAAAGGTTATTCAAGGAGAGTAAAAAGGGTAAAATGGGATCTTGTAATCAGTGTCATATCAGAAATGATTAAAGGATCTAAGAGTCGGTGTGGGTGTGTGAGGAGGACGGTGATAGCTAGCACATGTAGCTGCCTTCCAAAGTTAAAGGGGCTGTCCTGCAAGAAGAGATTAGATTTCGTCTGGGTAATCCCGAATGACAGATGGAAGACCCTTGAGTAGAAGATGTAAGTATGTATATTACAACCTGTTAGAATTTATCAACAATTCTGTTTTGCCCAGTAATCAAGTGGACAACTGGTGGAGGTTGTAAGTTCCCTGACCCTGGTGGTATTCAGGCAAAAGCTGGACACTCATGCCTCATGTCCTGAATACACTTGTGATGGAAGTTCAAACACTGCAGCGAGGGATTGGGTTAATCACAATAGCAAACACATACTAAGTGCTTACTCTATGGTAGGTACCATAAAAAGTGATTAATGTGGGTTATTTTTTGGCTGCGTTGGGTGTTCGTTGCTGCGCACAGGCTTTCTCTAGTTGCGGCGAGCGGGGGCAACACTTTTGTTGTGGTGCGTGGGCGTCTCATTGTGGTGGCTTCTGTTGTTGCCGAGCACAGGCTCTAGGCGCGCGGGCTTCAGTAGTTGTGGCTTGTGGGCTCTACAGCACAGGCTCAGTAGTTGTGGCGCACAGGCTTAGCTGCTTGCAGCATGTGGGATCCTCCCAGACCAGGGCTCGAACCCATGTCCCCTGCATTGGCAGGCGGATTCCCAGCCACTGAGCCACCAGGGAAGTCCCTGGGTTATTATTTTTAATGTATCAATCATACTAGCTCCATCTTACGGATGAGAAAACTGAGGCTTAGAGGGGTTAAGTAACTTGCCCAAGGTCTTACACCTTGTACATAGCAGAGCAAGGATTTTAACTTAGGCAGTCAGATCCCCAACTTTAACTTATTGTTCTATAAGGACCCCCACTTCTAAAAAACCACCCTGAGATTCTACCACTCTAATGAAGATATCAAACCGAGGAGCCTATCATCTCCACTTGTAAATGATTCTATACTAACTAGGTTCTTTCTGCATAGTATGTGGCACTAAATTAACCTGGGCAGTTGCCACTTGTGGTACACTGTATGGAGCCCAGCGTATTTATTAAGGGAAAAGAATGAGTGAATGCAGCCACACAAGCTGCATTAGAAATGACAGAATCTCAATATATTGTGTCTGAGGAAAAACAAGCACATTTCTGGGGGGTCTACTGAGGATACTTGGCAAAAAGTGATAATCCATCATTCCTGGCAGAGGCCTTGTGAATTCCTGCTCAGTTGTTTGGACAATATTCATTTAAACAAATATTTATTGAGTACCTGTCCTGTGCTAGGTATGTCCAACGTGCTGAGGGTGCAGAGGTGAATCAGAGGATGCACTGTTAGTGGGGGAGATGGACAGGTAAGCAAATTCTTATGATACAGTGTGACAAGTGCTTAGCAGGTGTATGCATATGTTTTAAGTATTACAGGGACAGAGCAGAAAGGAACTGATTCTGCTTGTTTGAAGGAGTTGTCCAATACTTGATTATGCTTTCAAAATGACTGTCACAAACGTTGCATGAGTTTATTAGGTCTTCATAAAGACCATATGAAGTCATGATCCCTTTTTGGACATAAGATCAAATAGAGTATCATAGAGGTTAGGTGAGCTCCCCAAGGTCATGCAGCTAGCAATAATAATTCCTGACATTTATTGAGTGCTTAGGCTACCTGAGGTTCTGTTCTAAGCCATATTAAGATGTTTCATTTTCACAACTCTATGAGGTAATTATTAATATTATTACCACTTTACAAATGAGAAAACTGAGGCACAAGATTTAAATAATTTGCCTAGAGTCACATAGCTAGAAAGTGGAAAAACCAGGATTTGCACCAACCCATTCTGGCTTTAGCAGGCACGCACTTACCCAGTGCACTAAATTACCTGTAACTGGTCCCCTAAAGAGCTGGAACTCACACTTAGATTCTGATTGCAAGTTCAGCTTTCTTTCAAGTGACCTTGCTCTTTAGCAATATTACATCCAAATAAGAGAAATGGTGTGTGCCTGGCTGCAAGGAGAGGTTGTGTAGGTCAGGCATCCCTGAAAGTGTTTTGCGAGAGGTATGGTAAAATTTAGAATATGCATTAGTTGTATATGCGGGGTTTTTCAGGGCAGCCAGAATTTGGCCTCTTGTTCTCCAGGGCAGCAGTCTGGGCTCTAGGGACTATGATTTGTTAAACATAGGACCTAGACACCAACACTTACCCTGTAGCCTTTTAAACTTTAGTTTAAATTTTTCTAAAAGAAAATGACAAGATGTGAAACATCAAGAATGAAGCAAGTTAAATTCAGTACCTTATATATAAGCAAGAATGGAGATACAGAAAAGGAGAAATGAAGCACATAATTGCTAAAATTATCCAGGTTTTCTCTCCATAATAAAAATTCTTGGATTGAAAAATAGTTCAATACAATATTACTGTACCTTAATAATTAGGTTGATTTGGCTCTGTGGTAAATCTGAGAAAGAATTGGTTATTAAAATGAATGAAGTAGATTAGCCTTCCCTCAGTAATTACTACTTCAGCTAATAAGGATATGACCTATGTGATTGAATCTACTGCATTTTTAAGACATCCATCTCCCATAATTTTTGGAGATTCAATAATTTAAAAATCAGCAGTGGGGCTTCCCTGGTGGCGCAGTGGTTAAGAATCTGCCCACCAATTCAGGGGACATGGGTTCGAGCCGTGGTCCAGGAAGATCCCACATGCCGCGGAGCAACTAAGCCCATGTGCCACACTGCTGAGCCTGCACTCTAAGCCGGTGAGCCACAACTACTGAGACCGCATGCCACAACTGCTGAAGCCCGCGTGCCTAGAGCCTGTGCTCTGCAACGAAGAGAAGCCACCGCAATGAGAAGCCCAAGGACCACAATGAAGAGTAGCCACTGCTCGCTGCAACTAGAGTAAGCCCGTGTGCAGCAACAAAGACCCAACACAGCCAAAAATAAATAAAAAATAAAAATCAGCAGTGGGTGGGGATTTCTGTGGTAGGCAGAGGGCAGAAAAGGTCAATGTTCTTCAACATTCTTTCCTTCACAGCAAGTGGGGTTTTTTGGTTTCCGTTGGTTTTCAGTGTTTTGTTTTGTCATGTATGGAGACCTAGGAGATGCAACTGATTTATCTTAGCCTTTGTGTTTATAGATTTCTATTTTCTTGGCTTCAGGTCCTTGGAAACATTTGTTTTGATGGTGGCTGGAGAGTTAGTCATGTTTTATTTTTGTTGTTCCTATTTATTTTTAAGATCCTTTAGTTCAAGTCCACTTACAAGGTGTTACATAACCTGTATTTATGTTTCCACAAATAAAATATTCCTAGTAGTAATTTCTAGTACACTCTTATAAAAACAGTTAATAATTTGATGCTCATCAGAATGATTCTGTAATATTAATAAGCTAGAACACGGATATGCTTTGGAAAATTGTGTTTGAAATGTATAATTGGATTTAGCACTTAACATGTGAAATTTCAAGTTTCTTACATCAATTATTTTTGAGTTACCAAGCAGCCAAATTCTTATAAACATATTTTTCCTTTTCATCACTGAGTCAACAAAAGTTGGAAAATTCTTTTCTCACATCTTCCATTCTTTAACTAAGCCTGAAGGCTTTTTAAAAAAAACACATCCCAAACAAACAGTTTTACATGAGGTTATGAGTAATGAGTAAACGAACAGAGTGGGCTCTACTGGCACTGGGGATGTACGTCTAATTAGAAGTCTCAGTATTCCAAACATATAATTTACTAAACGTTGAGGTTTTTAATTCTTAACTTTGAGTCCATTGGGATGGAAACAAGTGACCCTTGGTGGAAATATGTCAAGAAGCAACTTTCTCAGGTTGACCTTTAGTTTGTTGGTCAACGAATCAAAACATTGTGTATTCCCAGGCTTAAAGATGTCTGTACCTTGTTAAATTCGTTAAAAGATCAAGGCAGAAAGCTAGCACTGCTTTGCTGCTTTGAACAGGTTGCCCTCTCCCTTCTTCTTGATGCCTCTTCTTCATGAGAGATGGTCCATCTTAGCTGGCTCCATGCATGAAGCAGTATGAAGCACATTGCATCTCCTGCACATCCTCCGGAGTGGGTCTGGGTGTGGGGGGAGGTAGAGAACTCTGTTTTTACAATGAGACGGGTGAATATCAGCTTTCGAACTGACTTGACATACTTTTTGGTCCAAGGCTCCATACTAGGCACCAAAGACTGCTACAAATGCTCTCAATCACCAATGTTCATAACTTAAAAGTAGTAACATAAGATTTGCAATCAAGGGCTTCCCTGGTGGCGCAGTGGTTGAGAGCCCGCCTGCTGATGCAGGGGATATGGGTTCGTGCCCTGGTCCGGGAAGATCCCACATGCCGCGGAGCGGTTGGGCCCGTGAGCCATGGCCGCTGAGCCTGCGCGTCCGGAGCCTGTGCTCCGCAACGGGAGAGGCCACAACAGTGAGAGGCCC
The DNA here is from genome assembly GCF_003031525.2 of Neophocaena asiaeorientalis asiaeorientalis. NCBI lineage: Eukaryota > Metazoa > Chordata > Mammalia > Artiodactyla > Phocoenidae > Neophocaena > Neophocaena asiaeorientalis. Next base: position 4,687,587 of record NW_020172457.1, on the reverse strand, counting down.
GCGTACCACAAAAAAAAAAAAAAAAAAAAAAAAAAAATGATTTGCAATCAATTAGATTACTGTCTGATCTGGAGCAAACAACTTAACCTCTCTCCAAAGTAACTATTTCACAGTGTTATTATAGTAAATAATTGAGATTGTAAATATGAAAATACTTAGTGCAAAGCCTGGCACATAGTTGCAAGTGAAGGCTGAATTTATGTGAAGCATATAATTAACTACCCGTGGAACCTCAAATGGACAAATGAACCCAAATTGACATTATCTGTCTCTAGCCAGTTTTAAGTCAGAAAATTTCACTTCCAAATGAGTAAACTACATCTACCAATGATTTTGCTTTAAAGCCTACATTCAGAACAAAATGTTATTTAAGTGATAATCTGTTAGTATATTTCATAACAGGAGCTGACTATGGTTTCTGTAGCAGAAAATTACATGTGAACAAAAGGAAGAAGGAAAATTAGATAAATGAAAAGTCTTTATTTCAAAATAAATGAAGAAGAGACAATTATCTGATTATAGAACATTCAGATCATGGTATAATTATTGTAAGTCTACATGTAATTACAAAATATAATTGTATTTATGTTCGTTTTTAAATCTTTTTTCTGATCTTAAAGGACTGATTTTCTCATAATTGAATGACAAACTCTGCAGTACCTCGTATTAACTATTAATATGGTAAAAATACCCATTAACTATCTTTTTCTTAATTGCAACTACTGTCTTGGACTTACATTTATTTAAGCGATACAAAAGGAATGATATAAACTGCTTGCTCTTCTGCATATTAGAAAGTAGGAGAAAGAAGCATTCCCCCGACCCACTTAACTATGAAAAAAGGACTCTCCCAAGTTCCCAGGAACTAACACGACAGTAAAATTACAAGAAAATTTTGTTAAGAAACCTTTTCTCATCTGCAAGTTGTTTGACTGAAACCTGAGGTGCTGAATTTCAGCACAAAGGTGACTTTGGAGGAGAAAGTTTGTGCCAAACTGGATCAGTTGTTTTTGTGTTATGTAAGAAGGAGAAAAAAAATTAACTGTTTCCTCCTAAGCTATACATTTAAGATTACCCTATTACACCAAATGAGAGAATTTCCAGAGCCCAAACTTTACTTTAGCCTTATATTTTCATGAACTATTTTCTATACCCTCTCAAAACTAACTATAATTAAATATTAAGTAATTTGCCTGGCCAATTATATTTTAAAAGTACAAAGTTACTCTATGCATTACATCAGAAGTGAATTCTAGTTGAACGGTAAAAACGGTATTGTTAAATAATTTAAAACATTTTCTTTTAAAATAATTTTTTCCTGATTATGTAGAATATAAGTGCAGCGTAAAACTATAGAATATACAGTAGAGTAAAACCAAAAAGATAAAAATCACCAAACCACCCACAATTCCATCATCCAGAGATAATCACCATCAATATTTTGCTGTATCCCCTATAATGGGTGTTCACACACACACACACACACACACACACAAACCCATTATATGTAAATGTATATTAATGTTATTATAGAAAATTTAAAACATAAACAAAAGTAGACAGAGAGCTTAATGAACCTTATGTACCTATCAACCTATGATGACCAAACCAACCCATCAATTCCCTCTTCTTCTTTCCCACTTATTCTGTTTTAAAGCAAATTCCAGAAATTGTATCATCTCATCCACAAATATTTCAATATGGATCTTTAAAAGATAAGGCCTTTTAAAACAACCATTATCACATCTAAACTAATTAACAATGATATGTTACTAATATGAAATAAGTCATTGTTCAGAATTTCAATTGTCTCATGAATGTCATAATTTTTTTAAAATAAATTTATTTATTTTTGGCTGTGCTGGGTGTTCGTTTCTACGCACGGGGTTTCTCTAGTTGCGGCGAGTGGGGGTTACTCTTCGTTGCAGTGCGCGGGCTTCTCATTGCGGTGGCTTCTCTTGCTCGGAGCACAGGCTCTAGGCGCGCGGGCTTCAGTAGTTGCAGCACGCGGGCTCAGTAGTAGTGGCTTGCGGGCTCTAGAGCACAGGCTCAGTAATTGTGGCACACTGGGCTTAGGTACTCCGCAGCATGTGGGATCTTCCCAGACAAGGGATCAAACTCGTGTCCCCTGCATTGGCAGGGGGACTCTAAACCACTGTGCCACCAGGGAAACACCATAATTTATTTTTACAGGTTGTTTGAAGCAGGATCCAAATAAGGTTCACATGATGAGATTGGTTGATATGTCTGTTAAAGGTTGATATGTCTGTTAAATCTCTTGAAATATAAATGGGTTTCCACTGAAATATTTTTTTCCTTCCACTTTAGTTGTTGAAGAAACCAAGTTGTTTGTCCTGTAGAACTTCCCACAGCCTAGATTTCTCTCATTGCATCTTCATGGTATAGTTTAACATGTTCCTCTGTCCTCTATATTACCTGCAACTATCTACAGGGCTTAACAGATTCAGTTGTGGTTTCTTTATTTTTTTTGGCAAGACTGCTTCATAGGTAATGTGTTTTGCCATTAAGAGGTGCATAATGTGTAATAATCTCTTCTTTTATGTTGTTACCTGGAGTCATTAGTTTATTAAGGATTGCAAAATGGCTATATTTTTAATCCTATTATTCCTTGAATTGATTTTCTGGTATGTGCCAATGGTTTGCTTTTTATGTTTGTTTGTCTTTAAATTATCATTCAAACTCATTAATTGAAACATATTTAATTTGTTTCAACACATCTTATTTATTATTCTTATTAATGCTGAAATTAACCTTTATTTGGCCTGTGACAGCATCTTCAAATTAGCTCCTGACTGATTTTGACATGACCCTAGGAGTCTTTGATAGTGCCTCTACTAGTTGGTATAATAAGATGGTCTAGGCTAGGTCTTTATAGTTATGTATAATACTGCAACAAAGCATTTGTGCCCATATTATTATTTCTTTGGTACAAATTCCTATAAGTGGAATTACCTGGCCAGAGGGTAGGAACATATTTAAGCTCTTGATTAGTATTGTCCAGTCGTCTCTAGAAAGGTTATACCAGGTTATACACCAAGCAGCAGTGCAGGAGAGTGGCTGCTTCATCCCATGACTAGTTATAGACATTCACATTGACATGCTTCTGCCAGTATGATCTAAGTCAGGTAGAGTCACTCCTGTTTTTTCTTTGTTTTTCCCTCTTTGGTAGAGAAACTTTAAAAACTAAGAATACCTCATGGTTGGGGCTTCCCTGGTGGCGCAGTGGTTGAGAATCCGCCTGCCAATGCAGGGGACACGGGTTCGATTCCTGGTCCGGGAATATCCCACATGTCACGGAGCAACTAAGCCCGTGCTCCACAACTACTTAGCCTGTGCTCTAGAGCCCGTGAGCCACAGCTACTGAGCCCGTGTGCCACAACTACTGAAGCCTGCGCGCCTGAAGCGCGTGCTCCATAACGACGAGAGAGGCCACTGCAATGAGAAGCCCGCACACTGCAACAAAGAGTAGCCCCCGCTCGCCACAACTTGAGAAAGCCTGCGCGCAGCAACGAAGACCCAACACAGCCAAAAATAAATAAATAAACTAAATAAATTTATTAAAATAAAAAAGAATACCTCATGGAAAACTACGCTAATGTAACATTTTCATATTTATATTATGAATTAATAACTATATATCAACAAATATTAGAATGGCTTTATCAAACTAAATGTATTACTTATAAATTAACATGTGGAATTGGTAATACTTTAGTTGCAAACATACATATAATGACTGAATATTAATTTTTATAGCTTTTTGGTAATTTGGTGGCTACTTTTAAAGTTTCTGGGGTCTTTAGTTATAACTTTACCTTTGCAGAACTCATTATACATAAAGTTTTATTTCCCTGATATAGTTTAGAAAGTTAAGTAACTTGCAAACATTACTTACAGGTACCTTATGTATACAGTTTCATGTAAATCATGAAAGCAGAAAAAAAAAGTAGATTACAGATTAAAAAAAAACAGACTGTTAGAGCTAGAAGGATCTTAAAGGTGATCTGGTCTAACTGCTTCACTTTATATTTTGGGAAACTAAGGCAAAGGGCAGTTATGTAACTTCCCTGAGGTTATACAGCTAATTTGTGAAAGAGTAAGATAAAAATCCAAATCTGATTCAATATAGTGCCCTCTCCATGTAGCTTCTCAGAATGAGCAAAACTTGAAGGCAATATGCAAAATTAAAATAATTGTTGTGTTAGGGAAATGGCATTTGAGGTATTGTCCTTTGAAATTCTACTGTTACACTACCTTTTCAATTAAAAAAACCTATAGAAAATAGACCAACAGCTACATTATAAAATCAGGTGAAAGAGAACTTCTGTTATTTGGAAGCTAGAAATAAATTATTCTAATTGTAGGGATTTATAACAATCAACATACACAGTATATGAATGCTATACACACACACACACACACACACACACTATTGCAAGCACTTCAATGGCATTATCTCATTGAATTCTAACTATTATCTCAAGTGCAGAGGTTATACAACTTGCCCCAGGAAACCTCGTGAGTGCCAGGGTCAGGATTTGAACCCGAGCAGTCATAGACACAGTGGATTGTTTGCAGTTTCAAGCCTCAGTGGTCAATTTCATTGCTACTAAGGCGTGCTGTGATTGTCTGACTCTCCCCAGCTCTCTCCTTATAGGGTCAAAGTTTCCACCTTAGAAATCCATGTGTTTGAATAACATGATGGAATTCCTTAGGGCAGAAATTTTTAGAGACAGTTCTCCTAAACCCCTTGTCTGCCACTTGATAACTATGTGACTTTTCATTCCTCATCTATAATGTCGGTATGACAATATCTACCTCACTGGATTATTGGAGGATTAAATAGGATAAATTGTATCCACTTTTTAGTAGAATACCTGGTTCACAGTAAATATTCAATAAGCAATATCTGCTATCATCAGCTATCATTGCCATCATCAATATTATTAATATCATTATTAACATTATCATCATAATTTCTTTCCTATTGACCACTTTTTAAATGTAAAATCCTACAGAAGGGGTAATACATTATTCAAGGGGCTAGTGACTCATTGGTTGTTTTTCTCCTGACAGGAGAGAGCAGAGGTAGTAAAGCTCAGGGAAGGAAAAGGAGATATGGAAAAGAGAGGTGGGAGACCCTGAAGACAGAGTTTTACCTCCAGCTAGTTGGGATAGGTTTACAGAACAGTTCATTTGAAGTCCAGTGCTCTTCTCTAGGATCCTGTAATCCTTATCAGGTTTCCAGAGGGTCTGTTAGGGAGTGGAGAAGACCACTATTCCCAGGCCGTGGAGACAGGCTGTCGCTGCCCGAGGAGTCCCACGCACCACGGCCACCTGCCTGTCCAGGCTGCAGCGGGGGAAGAGGGCAAACAACCTTTAACGAATCCTCTGTTTACTGTGCCTGGAAACAGGCCTTTTGCCATGGAAAGTTTTCTCACTGTACCCATAGGTACAGGGTACATATTACGCAATACGGAACATCTTATTAAGACTTCTTCCTAACCTGTGTGCATGCTGTGCTTCAAGCCTAGGGCTGAGCGCCAGTTCTGAGGTGTCGTTCCACTTTTTACTCAGGGGTAAGGTCTAAAGGTGGCTTGCAGGAGCATCCTTACACAGATCACAGATACCTGAAGTCTTCCTGTTTTATGCTACCAGCTTCTCCTCAGGTCCACATACTCTTTATTTTTCAGTATTTTATTTCACACTTTTCATTGTTATGACAACAACATAAGCACCCTTTTGCTTATGTTCAGTGAAAAGTATATCTCATTCCCGTCCCCGTCCCCAGTGCCACGGCCCAGAAGTAACCACTGTCCATTCATTCATTCAGAAAACATGGTGGAGTGCCTTCTCTGCAGCAGACACTGTTCTGGATGCTTAGGGCCGAGTAGCAAACAGACAGGTAAGATCCCTGCCTTCTAGTAGGAGTTGATGGGCCACGAAGAAGATACGAAAGCAAATTATCATATAGAATATTAGAAAGTGATAAATGCTGCAAACAGAAACAAGCAAGGGAGAGGGATAGAGTGATATTTGCACAAGGAAAGAGGGAAGGAGCTATCACAAGGAATATTCCAGACAGAGGGAAAGCACGCTCTATAGCAAGGTTGGCATGCTGTCGGGACAGGGTTTGAAATATTTATTTACTTTTATTTATAAAACACTTATAAAGTATCTACCACAGGTCAGGCATTCTCCTGAGCACTTTATATATGTTAATTCTGTTAATCCTCGCCACAAGCCCAGGCACTCTTATCATCCTCACTGTAAAGGGGAACTGAGCCACAGGAGAGTTAGGAAAGTTGCCCAGGTCATAAAGCTAGTGAGTAGTGAGACCTGGACTTTCACACAGGCTGGCTCATGTCTTAACTGCTGCGCTCTCCTGCCACACGGTAGGCAGGTGGCACTGGAGACGTGTGGGGCCATCCTGAGGGTGAGATGAGGGTAATGGGAGAGTCTTGAACAGAAGAGCGACAGGTACATTCTTTCAGAAAATTCTGACATATGTACATGCATTTATATGTACATGCGTGTGTGTCCTTGAGGTTTGTGCTCTCTTAGTAGTTAATATGCTTAATGTTAAAATGTAAAACAATTTTAATTTAAGAGGAAGGAGAGAAAAGATGATATTATGTGTGCTGTAGTTAAAGATGATATCCTATCAAATAATACTTTGGGCACAGGTGATCTCTTCTATTTTTAAAGTCTTACAAATACTTCTGTATTCTGGGGATTTGGCAGTACTTGTGTATCTGACCATGCTTCCCTAGGACAACAAATCAACTTTCTTTTTTTAACAATTCAGTGGTTTTTAGTATGTTCACAGTGCTGTACAACCATTGCCATTATCCAATTCCAGAATATTTCCAGCATCCCAAAAGAAACTCCATACCTGTTAGCAGTCACTCTCAATTCTCCCCTCCCCACAGCCCCTGGAAACCACTAATCTATTTTCTGTCTCTATGGATTTGCCCATTATGGGTGTTTCATGTAAATAGAATCATGCAATATGTGGCCTTTTGTGTCTGGCTTTCACTGAGCATCGTGTTTTCATGGTTCGTCCATGCTGTAGCTTAAATTAGTACCTCATTCCTTTCTATTACCAAATAATATTCCATTGTATGGATTTATCACATTTTGTTTATCCATTCATCAGTTGATGGACATTTGGGTTGTTTCCACTTCTTGGCTGTTATGAATAATGCTGCTGTGTACATTTGTTTACAAGTTTTGTGTCAACATGTTTGCAATTCTCTTGGGTATACCAGTGGAATTGATGGGTCATATTCCAACCATATGTTTAATTTATCAAACCAACTTTTGAGCACAGTGTATTGCATAGCACCTCAATCCTTATAAGGGGAAAATTACAGGAGCAAGTGATTGCTTTAGCAAATGTCCTACCCTGCCCCATTTATATGAGAAGGTTGCAGATTAGTGGTGGTGCCTATTTCTTGGGGTTTAATGTGTCAGTATCTAAAGGTCATTGGCACTCAGTGGATATATTCTCCATGTAGATCCCACTTTTTGTGGCCCTCTTCTGACAATAGTTGGGGGTGGCCACGAGGAAGTGGTCTTTGAAGTAACTGAAAGGCTCAGCTTGAGTAACCTAGTCCATCCAGGTACTCCTAAGAGCATCATAGCCAGGTCCAGTCTCTCCTGGAGAAGTGAAGGCTTTGGGAAGATTACAAAGTTCTCTAAGAATATTAAGGATAATAAAGGAAGCCCCAACACTTTAGCATTCACTACATTCCTAGCATAATGCTAAATGCTTTACAGCTTTTTTCTAGACCTGAACTTTCCACTGTGGTAGCCACTGGCCACAGGTGGCTATTAAGGGTTTAAAATATGGTTAGTTTGAGTTGAGTCAAACCGTACATGTGAAATACACATTGGTGGGCTTCCTGGTGGCGCAGTGGTTAAGAATATGCCTGCCAATGCAGGGAACACGGGTTCGAGCCCAGGTCCGGGAAGATCCCACATGCCGCGGAGCAACTAAGCCCATGCACCACAACTACTAAGCCCGTGTGCCACAGCTACTGAGCCCGCATGCCTAGAGCCCATGCTATGCAACAAGAGAAGCCACCGCAATGAGAAGCCCAGGCACCGCAATGAAGACCCAACCCAGCCAAAAATAAATAAATTAAAAAAAAAAGAAAAACACATTGGATTTTGATGACTTAGTACAAAAAAGGGAATATAAAATATCTCACTAACTTTTTTTGTGTGTGTGTGGTACGCGGGCTTCTCACCGCCGTGGCCTCTCCCGTTGCGGAGCACAGGCTCCGGACGCGCAGGCTCAGCGGCCATGGCTCACGGGCCCAGCCGCTCCACGGCATGTGGGATCTTCCCGGACCGGGGCACGAAGCCGTGTCCCCTGCATCGGCAAGCGGACTCTCAACCACTGGGCCACCAGGGAAGCCCCTCACTGATATTTTTTCCATGTTGAGATGATATTTTGGATGTGTTGAGTAAAGTGCGTTACTAAAATCAATTTCACCTGTTTCCGTTTACCTTTCTTAACGGGGCTCCTAGGAAATTTAAAATTACATATACGACTCACCTTTGCAGCTTGCGCTTTATTTCTATTGGATACCACTTGTTCTAGACTGTTCTTCATAGTAATTTGATCAGCTGGACTGTATTATCATCCCCACATTACGGGTGAGCAAATGGAGGCTTAGAGAACTTAATTGCCTGTGATACAGCTGTAGTTTAAGCACTAATCTGTCTCTAAGTCTGAATTCTTACCCATTATTCTGTGCTGTCTCCCCAGAGTCCAGAAATATAACCCATGTGATACAGAAATGGTCATGATCATTAGCTATGGCAAAAAGCTGTTTTCACGTCTCCATTGTGGAGCACAAGAAAAATTGTCCGTGTCATTCTTTAAGGTAGAATTCAGGTTGTAGCTGGGGAAAATTGCCTATGGGAAAGTTTCTGAAATACTAGTTCTTTGTTTGTAACAGTTTGGGGCTTACTTGCCAAGGATAGAAGGTAGATGAAACTACTTCAGAGGTTACTTTCATTTCTATGATCCTATATTACAATTCATGTCAGATTCACAGGTCAGTCGCTGCTGTAATGCTCCGAGTGAGATGGAGTAGAGGGAGATGAATTAGTGCTTCAGTGTCATCCTTTTTTTCCTGTAAAATGTAAGGCTTTAATTTTATCCCATTTCATTTGAATTTGTGAAAACCTCAATGGGACATTCTTCATAGCAATGCTACCGCCTTCTAAGTTACAATGACGAGAAGGTGGCAAAACACCTTCTTAGTTTAGGAGAGAAAGAGTCACTCCATTTCCTTCCCCTCACCCCCACCTTAAACCATTCTCTAACATATGTGTTTTAACTCAGTCAAATCTTCCTTTTCTTAAGACATCAGTGTTCATCACTCAAAAATAATTTTCATGTGTACATATTAATACTAGCTATTGCTATATTGTGAATACTAGAACTTAATTTTACTCTCATTTTACATATACTTGTGTATAACATATATCATGAGTATCATTCACTTATTTAATTTCAAATACCAAAGGGGAAGCCCAGTTTAGAACACTAGTTCCTTAAAATATTTTTTCAAGATGGGAAGGCAAGGGAAGGATTGGGATAGTTAGGAATTATGCTTCGTCTCAGGGTCTCGTCCCAAATATTTAAACCCTCTCATATTTTTAGGGGCTAGAAATGTTGCTGTCATCCATTAAGCAAAATCACACACACTTTTTTCTTTTGTTCCCAGACTACAAATTTATAGCCTACCAAGAAACATGGCAACTTGACTCCTAAAATATTAAGCACAGCTCAAAAATCAAACCCTAAGAAGCTAAAAAAAGTCTCTAGATCTGTATGCACCATGTTTTGTTTTGTTTTTTAATTCAGAGTCAAAATTTTAGTGCCTCTAAATTAGATTCACTTTGGCTTAAATAGCTACATGGAAGATAAATTTCAGCATTTGTTTTCTGTTTAGTCATCCTTCCTTAAAATTCCTTAGCGGTTTCAAATGTACTTCAGATGGGATGACAATGAACCATAGAGAAGTCTGAAAGATAGAATGGTATTGGGAAAGGAATATGGAGCTGGGAATCAGATGACCTGAATTCTAGTTCTGTTTCAACAACAAGGCTTTTAGGTATTTAAGTTCCACAACATTTAATGGACACCTACTAAGGTCAAGGCATTGTAATAAGCTGTAGGAGTTACAAGGATAAACAAGACATGGAACTTACCATCTAGTAGGAAAGAAAGCATATTCACAAAACTATGGTATTATATGATACTGAATGTGTGGATAATGGAGTAGAATTTATGGGAGCACAGAGGAAATAAGCATAATTCTAGCCAAGGAGTTTGGGGATGAAGGAGGTGATGACTGGGGTGGTCCTGGAAGTATGGCTAGGATTTCTGGATGGGGGCTGGAAGGGAAGGGTGCTTTAAACAGAAGGTGCAGGGAAGGGGAGACAATGTAAGCAAAGGTGTAGGTAAGAAAGTGCAGAGCTGGTTCAGGAAACTTGTCAGACGAGAAGGCACAGTTAATTCTGAATAATAACGGGAGATAATCTTTTTTTTTTTTTTTTTTTTTTTTTTTTTGTGGTGCGCGGGGCTCTCTCTGTTTTGGCCTCTCCCGCTACGGAGCACAGGCTCCGGATGCACAGGCCCAGCGGCCATGGCTCACGGGCCCAGCCGCTCCGCGGCACGTGGGATCCTCCCGGACCGGGGCACGAACCCTTGTCCCCTGCATTGGCAGGCGGACCCCCAACCACTGCGCCACCAGGGAAGCCCCGGGAGATAATCTTTGACCACTAGATTAGAATCAGATTGTGGTAGGGCTCGAATTCCATTCTGAAGAATCTGGACTTTATTTGGTGGGGGGGGCAGAAAGATAAAGAGTAGACCAATGAATGATCAGCTTTGCTAGGATGATTGCTCTGATAGCATGGGTAGTACGAGTGGTGAGCAGAAGAATAGAAGGCTGGGGGATGAGTTAGAAACTGTCATGGTGGGGTTCAGGTAATGGGAATGGATAGAGAAGGCAGGTGCAAGAGACATTTTGGAGGCAGAATTGACAGGGGTTGGTCATGATTGGTTTTGAGATGCGAAAGATGACTGCGGTTTTGAGCACTGATGGGTGAGAGCATTGATGGAGATGCTGAGAATGTAGGAGGTTTGCTAGGAAAGATGTTTGGTTTTGAGCATATTTAATCCATTCCGAACAAATCAGCTATCATACAAAACACAAATCAATTCCTGACTCACCTCTTTCCAAAACCCTTCAATGCCTTCCCATCCTACTCAAAATAAAAGAAAAATCCTCACAATGTCTGATAAAGCTGTACACGTCCTGGCTGCCCACTTTCCCTTTGATCTCATCTGCTTCCCCACCCCCCTCTTCTCAATACACAGGAGCCACACTAGCCCTCTTGCTGTCCCTCCAAGACTACCCAGCGTGAATTCTCCTTAGGGCCTTTCTTGGTGTTTTCTCTGCCTGAAACACTCTTTCCTCAGACCATTCTCATACCTTACTCCCTCACCTTCTTCAGCTTTTACTCAAATACCTGTGTAGAAGAGTAAAGTAGGAACCCTCAAGGCCTTTCCTGATCATCCTATATAAAACCCTGAAAAATAGGGTTCGGTTCCCACCAACTCTTCTCCCCTCCTTGGCACTTTCCCTCTCACCACTTTGCTGTTCTCCAACCCTCTTATCACTACCTGACATTCTATGTATTTACTAGTTTATTATCATAGCCTGGAAACTGAAGCAGTAAAAACAAACTAATAATGAAACAATCCAATGTTTTCAAGGGTGCAGTGAGGTTTGGTACTCTCACCCACTATTTTTAGGACTGCATATTGATATAATCCCTTTGAAAAGCAATTTGGCAATAAATATAAAGAGTCAAAAAATGGTGATGTCCTGGAACATTTTACGTTTTGGAAATTCTGAAAATCAATTCTAAGGAGATAATATATGGAAAAGAAAATAGGCAGGAAAATGTATATGGATACAATATTTATAGTATCAAGAAACTGGAAAGATTCTAAACATCTAACAATATAAGGAGATAGTTAAATTAAGTAAATTACTGTTCATTTACTAAATGATATATTATTCACTGTTAAAAAGATAGTTATAAAAAGCTGGTTAGCAACAAGGAAAATGCTTATGAAACAATGTTATATTTAAAGGAACAGGATCCACAATTGTATACAGTATGATCAGTTCTCTTTAAATATGCATACAATTTTACATTTGGTAGTGTACGTATGTCAATGCTACTCTCACTTGGCCCCAGCTTCCCCTCCCCCACCTCACCCCGTGCCCTCAAATCCATTCTCTATGTCTTTGTTTTTATTCCTGCCCTACCACTCGGTTCATCAGTACCATATACTACCAAATGTAAAATAGATAGCTAGTGGGAAGCAACAGCATAGCACAGGGAGATCAGCTCGGTGCTTTGCGACCACCTAGAGGGGTGGGATAGGGAGGGTGGGAGGGAGGCTCAAGAGGAAGGGGATATGGGGATATATGTATGTATATGGCTGATTCACTTTGTTGTACAACAGAAACTAACACAGCAATGTGAAGCAATTATACTCCAAAAAAGATGTATTAAAAATATGCTTATGAAAAAAGACTAGGAGGAAATGAACGCAAGTGCTGATATCAAATACATGAGGCTAATGGGATTATAGGCTTATTTTTTTTTCTAAATCTCAGATTTTCTGTATTTAGGTTATATCCTTTCTGTAATGTGGTTATGTTATTTTTTAAATAATCATTTTTTTAATGATCAAAAGAAACTGAGCTGGTACAAGTCAACTCATCCTCTCGACTGCATTGTCGGGTATCAACGGGAAGTCTGAGCTTCTCAGCTCCCCCACCTCCTCACTCCCGACTTCTTTCTCTTCTCCACTTGCCTGCATAATTTTAGCCTGTATCCTCCTGGTTATGATGATCACAGTCATGAAACAACAAAGGCAGAAAGAACATAACTTGCCCTTTGCTTCTTGATGTTTATATGCATGGAGTGAGGCTAAGTCACCTGACCTATGTCTCCTTCTATTTTTTCTTTCTTTAACTACCACTTCCCCCATTGGTAGACCTTTAGGGTTCCTATTTTGCTCTTCTATACAGAGTTTATCACCATCTGATATATTATGTATTTACTTGTTTATTATCACAGTTTAGAAACTGAAGTGGTTAAAAAAAGAAAAAAGAAATAATACCATGTCAACCTAGTGTCAGTTAAGCTCTTTCCTCATTTTATTCCTCATATGTATTTCCTCATTTTATCCTTATAAATCAGCAAAATAAATGTTTCTCATATTTTAGGGATGAAAAAACTGAGGCTTAGGTTAAACAATTTGCCCAAGTCCACTGATCTAGGAGGTTACCAAGTTGAAATTTAAACCCTCATCTTTCTGACCTCAAATCTTATGCCCTTAGCCTGTACATCGATGAACACACATTAATTATTAAGATAGCCTAAGTTAATTTATTATATACACATTGCCCAGGTGAAGTAAGCAATTGAATAATTGAGTAATTCAAACTGAAACTCTCAATTAATTGACGTTGAGAATCTTTATGTCTAAATTAACCAGCTCATTGCTTTAGATTTTCTCTGTGTATGTCCACAGTGTCTCAATAACTATTAGAGACCCTAAAATTATCAATTTGAAGTATTTTGGATATCTGCAGTATTCTAAGCATTTACATATTAACCAAAATAATTTTATGTGATTTGATTAATGGCCTCCATTGGAGGATTTGGAAGCTCTCTTTTGGGACCAATAGCAACTTTTTTTGATAAAATAAAATCTTTGGTTATTAAATATTAAGTTAGATGTTTTCAATTGGTTATTTGGACTAAAGAATTGACACTATTAATAGAAGACATGTAAGATGTCAAAAGGAATATAAAATCCAGTTATGACTAATACTATTTCAGAGGAAACTTTAACAAAAAGAGATTTTCCATTTATTTCAAGCAACAGTCAGTTTAATAAAGATTCTAAGCAAATTTGTTGTAATGAGATTGAAGGAACTGAATAGAATTTTCCAAGAAATGTCACTCATAATGTTCACCATTATAATAATATCTCAGCAGTGCTCTCCCTTGTCTGCCTTCTTTGGCTGAAGTCCCTTGTAGAAAACCCTTTCAGCTCCTGACATAGATGTGAGAAGCCATGACATCATCATCCTCATCATTGCTAATATTTTTGAGGACTTACTATGAGCCAGACTTTACTGCATACTGCACTTGATTATCTCATTTTAATGTTCAGTATCCAATAAAGTAGGCATTATATCCGTTTTATAGATAAAGAAACTGAGGCATAAAAGTATTAAGTAACTTGTTGAAGAAACAGTATTTGAAAATAAAAGAGAAGATCTGTTTTACTGGTTATTTTGCCTTCTCTGTGATCTGAGAGAATAACATTTTTAAAAGGAATGTCAAGTGTGACTTTACAGCTTTTACGTTAAAAGGAAGAGTGAAAGGCTTGTTTTGAATTGCTGTGGCTGTTATGCCAGTGATTAATTCCATTGGAGAAGTGGTTCAGCGAGAGTTGAAATTTTAGATCTAAAAGTCTGAGAGAGTGTGTTTTCCTTGGATAGTCTGTGCTTCCCTTACAACTCTTTCCCCCATCAGCCTGTGCTGAAAATGCCCCTTCACTATAAGAATGTTTTCATCTCTGAGGTTTTTTACTGGTGGAGCTGTCCTTGGTCTGAAAGATCAGAGAAGAAATATTTTGCCCGGGGTCTCTGACTTCTCACAAAGTTCCTGGGCTTCTCAGTTGATTTGTAGAAACCTGCCAACCCATCATGTAGAACAGATTGGGAGAATTCTTAGGAGAGACCATGAAAACTCTAAAGTACTTCATTATAGTACATTTTTATTTTTCTCTCCACTTAAGCAGAGCTTTCCCACCTTAGGTCAGGAAATGGGGAACCTAAAGTTCACTTACCTCAAGAAAATCGTTTTGAATACCTACATAATACAGTTCTAAACACCACAAAAGATGAAGGTAAGTTCCTTCCCTCAAAGACTTTACATTCCAGTGATAAGACTTACATTTAATAAATATAGTTTAAAAACCCAGTGTCATAAAGAGACGTATCAGAAGAGTGCCATGGATACCAAGAGTTAAAAGTTCAAAACAGGGTAATGAGGGATGGGGGAGGATGCTAAAGCAGTGAGGGGGGCTCCAGTGGAGAGAGGAAACTTAATATAGTTCTTGAAGAGGAGGAAGCTAGCCACCAGAGTATGTAGTTTAACTGCACTTACCTAAAAATGAAATAAACAAAAACTATATGTGTATTAAATGCAGAGAGAAATTGTTGGAAAGATACCAGCAAATTGGGAGGTGGGAGTGCAGTCAGCAGGTGATGGGGGAGGCAAAGGGAGGGCTAGAATTCATAGGGACTTTCAGTTTTTGCTGTATGTATACTTCTATATTGTTTGAATATTTTCCTAAAAAGAATGTTGCCATGCATTATTTTGTTTAATTAAAATGCACAAAATTTACAAAGCAAATGAGTAGTCATGGGTTTGTAGAGCAAAAGGAAGAAGATATTCCAGATGAGAAGAACAGCTTGAGTTAATGCCTGAAGGTGGAAAGGTACAGGATACATTTGGCGAACGGTGAGTAGGCAAGTGGAGAAAGGCTATGAATGCAAGACCTAGGAGTATGAGCCTTTCACCTTTGACCAGAAGCAATGAAGAACCTTTGAAGGATTTGGTTTGGGGTCGATTAATATAGCTGTACAAGGATTAATTTAACATAACAGTAAGCATAATTGATGACAGAAAGTTAGGTAGTATGAATTCAAGTCTGCCTATCTTGCACGCCATGAATGGCCATGAAAATGTCTCCTACAGTAACTGTAGCGAGAAAGGCTCTGACTTCCGCAAACCTGTTGTTAGACTTTTCAGGAACCATTGAAAGATAGAAATGCTGTCAAATGCAACTGGGGAGCAGCCACTTATACTTGATCCACAGTATTAATTTCACCATAAATCTTTGTGTAATGTTTGACATCTATGATGAATAATTCAAATGTATGAGGGAGATTTCGATCCCTAGCATATGAGAAATGACTGAGTCAGATTTGTAAAATTTGAGTAAAAATTACTTGATTTTTAAAATGAAAGTCAGGGGCTTCCCTGGTGGCGCAGTGGTTGAGAGTACGCCTGCCGATGCAGGGGACACGGCTTCGTGCCCCTATCCGGGAAGATCCCACATGCCACGGAGCAGCTAGGCCCGTGAGCCATGGCCGCTGAGCCTGCACGTCCGGAGCCTGTGCTTCACAGCGGGAGAGGCCACAACAGTGAGAGGCCCGCATACCGCAAAAAAAAAAAAAGAAAGTCAGATGTATTCTATAATATGGCATTTGTTTTATTTAGTTTGTCCTTTCCTTGGGTGAATTGGAGAAATCAATATTTTCTGTAAACATGTGTTTATAATTATAATACTATTCAAACACTATATATGTACACATTCTATTTTATTCATACACACACACACACACACACACACGAACGTATTTATACAACAGACACAGTGTAACAAAAATCTATAGCTACCTGGGAGTGTAGAATAAACTAACCTACAAGTCAATCTTTAAGGAAACATTAAATCTAATATGAGGAAAAATACTGTTGCTAGTTGAATCTTGAGTCATGCATTGTGACTTACTTTAAATGATTGGATTCTGGGTGAGATGAATTTCTTTATTGACCAATAAATGGAAGAGAGATATATCAGAGACTAGAATGATGATGTGAGTTAGGTTTGTAAAAACATGGTCTTAATCTACTGCAAATTATCCTGTAACCAGAAGTGATGTTTGAAGAAGAAACTGACAATTAAATTTAGTTTTTTCAATTTTCACTTTCCTCCTTCTTCAAACTTTATAGACTTTTAATCCCTCATCTTTCCCCTCACCATCTCCACCCCACTCAGTCTGTCCTTTTTTAGAGAAGCAGATGGCATTCTTTTTTTTTTAAATAACTTTATTTATTAATTTTTGGCTGTGTTGGGTCTTCGTTGCTGTGCGCGGGCTTTCTCTAGTTGCGGTTAGTGGGGGCTACTCTTCGTTGCGGTGCGCAGGCTTCTCACTGTCCTGCCTTCTCTTGTTGCGGAGCACAGGCTCTAGGCGTGCAGGCTTCAGTAGTTGTGGCATGTAGGCTCAGTAGTTGTGGCTTGCAGGCTCTAGAGCTCAGGCTCAGTAGTTGTGGCGCACAGGCTTAGTTGCTCTGTGGCATGTGGGATCTTCCTGGGCCACGGCTCAAACCTGTGTCCCTTGCATTGGCAGGCAGATTCTTAACCACTGCGCCACCAGGGAAGCCCACAGATGGCATTCTTAATAGGCAAATTTGAGTTTCCCTGTCTGGTGAAGGGAAAACAAGTACCAGGGGACAAGAATGGTCCAAAGAAGCTTTATAAATTCCGTGGAAAGAAAGATTCCTGATTTCATATGTTGGCTGCATTTTTGTCAGAACCTCTTCTCTGTTTTTTCTTAATCCTTCTTTATCCTTTAAAATTATTTTGTGGCATCTCTTCCCATCATGAGGATGAGGGCAGCACAAGGTATCTGGCCTCTGTGTGTTGGGAGCAGGCAGAAATGCAAGATGATCCCGTGCCTTTCATGATTAGATAGACTCATACAAATTTTAGGAAGACAATTTTTGGAATTAAATAAAAATCCTTACAAAATATCTTCTAGACTAGAAAAAAAATCTTCCCATCATTTTGATGTAGTTCTTAACATTGATTTTATCAATTTAATCTGGTAAATATGTACTACTATCTGCCAAGTTGAATTTTTAAAAATTCATGTAGTCCTGATAGAATTGTGCTAATCAACAGGGTTACAGAAGGAGTACAGAATCTCAGCCTCTAGTACAATTCAGACAGAGGAAGTCTGTTCTCTGCCTCTCTCCTCTCTGTTTCGATTTCTCTCTGTCTCTCCTCCCCAATCTGTCTTCCTCCCTGATAGATGGGCACCCTATATGTATCTTCATCTGGGAAGCAATGCACTGTTTGAATTGTATATGAGTAAGTCTGAAACCCCATAGGTGGAAGGAATTGCTTCCTGAGTTTGATGTTCTCTTACACATGGAAAGAAGATGGAGCTTCTGTGAATGACAAAAGCTTAAGCAGAGGCGGAGAAAGGATATTTATGAGTGCGAGAGTTGGCGAGAAGGTCATTCTAAGCAGAAAAATGGGAGCTGATTTTGTAATCACACAAAACCTTTGTTAAAGAGAGGAAGGAGTGGGGATTGGTGAAGAACTGATACACTAAGATAATGCTGAGAGAAATTAGCACCAGCCAGAGAGTTAGGAAATACTTTGGACCAAAAAATTAACCACCCTCAGTTTATCTATTTATACATCAACATATTTGAGAGGAAACATGGAAAATATGCAAAAACATAAACACCACTCTGATGATGGTATTACAGGTCCCCAAAAGCAAAGGAACAGATGCCCCATTCATTCCCAGTTGACATCAGTTTATCAGTGGTTTGAGACCTAAAATAAACTTACTATCTGCAGTTCATTTTTGCTTTCCCTCTAAGTTCAGGGATGAAACTTTGAAGTTTCTTATTTATATAATATTTTTCATTAAATTTAATTTTATTAAAAATATATAAACATATTCAACACTTATCATTTATAACATAGCCTATATGTTTATATTTACTTCTATGAAATAATTATTATAATATACAATTAATAGTATTTTCTCTGTTGTATTTATAATAGTGTTCTTATTTTCATATATTACTGTACTTGCTCATGAAAATACTATATTTTCTTGATCAATTTTAAAATATTATAAATACTTCAATATCTTGCTTTTGTGATTTAAAAATGTTTTATTTGGTGGGTTTAAAAAAAAAAGATTGATATGTGTTTTTTCTTTTTGTATCTAGTAGCTAAATTTAGAGATTCTGCCTTATGTCACAAATGATCCTTGTTGGTACAAAAAGTTTATGTATTGGGGGCCATAGATAATTCTTGTCTTTTAAGCTTTATTTACGAAGTTTTTGTCGATTGTTTCCTAATGTCCTCCATATTAGCTTGCCAGTAATAGGCAAAAATAAAGCTGGGACTGTGTCAAAAAAATTCACTGGACCACATTCATCCTTTTTCAGTAGAGTTTACTCAATAGTGTTCCCCATTCAGCTACTGTGCCAGCCAATGGAAACAGCTAGTTGTTGTCTGAAATGAAGAATAATTGGAAACATGGTGCCTGTTTCTTTTCCTGCAAGTAACAATTCATCCATTTAACATTCTTTTGGTGCTCTTGAATTCTGTGCTAGACAGCATTGTGTTCACTGTTCAGTTGAGGCCAAATGGAGAAATGTTAACCTTCTATCCTGCCCTGACCCTCCCAGTGGAAACTGTGACCAATGACAGCCATCTGATGGCCTGGCACCCCTACCAAAAGTTGGTTATAAACAACACTAGCAGCTTTATGTAGGTAAATGGACATCAACCTGGAAAATGCTAGGCCAGGAGGGATAATAATAATTATAGAAGATAACATTTCTAGCTATTAAGAGTCTTACTCTATAGATAAAGACAGAAAGCCCAGCAAGGTTAAGTATCTTGCCCAAGGTCACTCTGCCGGCAAGCTGTAGGACAGACTGTCTGGTTCTAACATCTTCTGCACCCAAACCACAATATGCTTTCACCTTTTATGGCCAAATACATGATTGATTTTGTAAGCGTTCCATACACATATGAAAAGATTGCATATTCTCTTTTTGTAAAGTAAAAATTTATAGTTTTTTACTGTATACCAACCACACACATATACTCATCTATACATGCATGTATGATAAACTTATAGGTTATAGTCTTCTACATTCTCACTTGTTTTTGACTTCATATTACATCAAATTTTGAAAGAGGTATCTACTTCTATGGTTGTCATCTCATCAAATAATGCTTGTCTTTCTAGCAGTTTTGATTTTTTTAAAATTTTGTACTTTTTTTAGTTCTTCATAGCCAAAACTATTATATTTTTTTCATGTTTATATCTGTACTGCAGGAAATTGAGCTGGCTGCATATAAAATGATACCCAAATAATAGTGGCTTAAATAAATAGAAATGTGTTTTTCTCAAATATGGAAGATACCTGATGGTAAAAAGAAGTCCAGGGCTGGTAGCAGGGCTTCGTGGTCATCTGGAATGCAAGCTCTGTGTGTCTTTCTGCTCTGCCACCTTTAGTAAGTGGTGCTCGTCTCCAAGTCATCATTGCAAGATGGTTCCTGAAGCTCCAGCCATCACGTACATATTCCAGTCAAGAAGGAGGAAAAAGAAGAAGGCAGAAAGGAATAGCTTCCAGCTGAGTTAGACTTCAACAGGCCCCATCCATTAACCTCAGCTTACAACTTATTGCCCACGCTCAGTTGTAAAAGAGGATGGGAAAAATAATTTGTATTCAAGACAGATTGCTGTAACAAATTAAAATGAGGTTTTGTTAGCAAGGGTGACAAGGAATGGACATAGGCATCTAGCAATCTCTGCCATAGTGCCTTTGATCATTCCATCCTCTTGTTCCTACTTAATGCTTTTGGCCTTGAATTTGTTATTAATATTGCCATTCATGCTTTTGGATTTGCCCAACCATTTATTTTCAAACCTCCTTTGTCCCTTTATTTGAAGTGAATTTCTTATACATAGTTTAATTTTGGGTTTTTTTGAGCCCAATCTGAAAGTTTGTCTTTTGAAAGGGAAAGGCAACTCATTCAAATTTTTAGTGGTAATTGATATATTTATTTTCTTCCATTTCTTTTTATTTTTATTACTTATTATACCTCGTTGTTTCTCCCTCACTCCCTTTGCTTTAAGTTTACCGGCATGACCCTTTTTATAAAGTTTTTTTCTCCCTCTGTTAAGTTGAAAGTTTTCCTTTGAATTGCTTATTTCTCTTAAATAAATAAATGCTCGTTTCTGACTAAGTAAACATATCTCCCTGTATCTCAGATATTCACTGAGAATATGCTGAGGAAGAAATGCAATTTATTTCTTCCATAGTGAAGTAAGGTCATTGGTACCATACACTAATTAAGGAAGTTTGTTTTCCTCATTCCCTTCAATGTCACATGTAGACAGCAATGAACTCTCTTAAGCAGAGCTGGAGATGAGCCCAGTTTCGACTGAGAGCCACTCCTGTGAGCAGCACTTTCCAGATTCCTTTCAGAGTCTAACTATTGAAACAGAAAGGAAAGCTGTCTTCCTGGATTCTAAAAGTCCACATGGGAATGCATTATGATAAGTATTCATCCTTACATTTTTCTGGGTCCTTGCTAGATGCAAAACAAGTTACCGTGGGTGATAAAGCAAACAATAATAAGTAACATTGCACTACACTTTGTGACTTGCTATCCCCATTGCATTTGTTTGTTTGTTTGTTTGTTTTTTTGAGGACATGGGGAGGGGGAAGGGTAAGCTGGGACAAAGTGAGAGAGTGGTATGGACATGCATACACTACCAAATGTAAAACTGATAGCTAGTGGGAAGCAGCTGCATAGCACAGGGAGATCAGCTTGGTGCTTTGTGACCATCTAGAGGGGTGGGATAGGGAGAGTGGGAGGGAGGGAGACACAAGAGGTAAGAGATATGCGGATGTATGTATATGTATAGCTGATTTACTTTGTTATAAAGCAGAAACTAACACAACATTGTAAAGCAATTATACTCCAATAAAGATGTTTAAAAAAAAAGCATTAAAAATAAATAAAATAAAACCAAAACAGATTAAACCCATTGCATTTGTTTTAAAAGAAGTTTTAAAACCTTTTACCATGGAAAGCTTGAGTTCTACAAAGTTTGTGGTAGTTCTATAAGGAACTTGTCTATGAAATTTAGCTTTAGATTACTTGGTAAGATTATTAAGTCTTTTTTGATAACTTTTACGTTTACATGAATATATTACCTCTGAAAGGAGTCTTCTTTCTCTCATCTGGCTCCAAATTATACCTTCCACTTCATGCCACAGCAGTATACTTGTTCCCAAGAGCAATCGAGGATCTTAAAATTGAACGAATGGTATGTGTTACCATCTAGGTAGGAATTTTGCTGTTTTTACCATGGGAACAGTATAAAAGAAGAAATCAAAAAAAAAAAATCAAAAAAAAAAAAGAAATCAAAGTTTTGTTAAAACCATATAACTTCTACCTAACTTCATCATTATAATTTATGTCTTTTTTCTTTGAAATTTATTTTTTTATACAGCAGGTTCTTATTAGTTATCTATTTTATACATATTAGTGTATATATGTCAATCCCACTCTCCCAATTCATCCCACCACCACCACCACCACCCCCGGCAGTTTCCCCCCTTGGTGTCCATACGTTTGTTCTCTACATCTGTGTCTATTTCTGCCCTGCAAACTGGTTCATTTGTACCATTTTTCTAGGTTCTACATATATGTGTTACTATACGATATTTGTTTTTCTCTTTCTGACTTACTTCACTTTGTATGTCAGTCTCTAGATCCAACCATGTCTCTACAAATGACGCAATTTCGTTCCTTTTTATGGTTGAGTAATATTCCATTGTATATATGTACCACTCTTCTTTATCCATTCGTCTGTCGATGGGCATTTAGGTTGCTTCCATGACCTGGCTATTGTAAATAGTGCTGCAATGAACATTGGGGTGCATGTGTCTTTTTGAATTATGGTTTTCTCTGGGTATATGCTCAGTTGTGGGGTTGCTGGGTCGTATGGTAATTCTAGTTTTAGTTTTTTAAGGAACCTCCATACTGTTCTCCATAGTGGCTGTATCAATTTACATTCCCACTAACAGTGCAAGAGGGTTCCCTTTTCTCCACACCCTCTCCAGCATTTGTTGTTTGTAGATTTTCTGATGATGCCCATTCTAACTGGTGTGAGGTGATACCTCATGGTAGTTTTGATTTGCATTTCTCTAATAATTAGTGATGTTGAGCAGCTTTTCATGTGCTTCTTGGCCATTTGTATGACTTCTTTGGAAGACATTTATGTTTTCTGCCCATTTTTTGATTGGGTTGTTTGTTTTTTTAATATTGAGCTGCACGAGCTGTTTATATATTTTGGAGATTAATCCTTTGTCCGTTGATTCATTTGCAAATATTTTCTCCCATTCTGAGGGTTGTCTTTTCATCTTGTTTATAGTTTCCTTTGTTGTGCAAAAGAAGTTTCATTAGGTCCCATTTGCTTATTTTTGTTTCTATTTCCATTACCCTAGGAGGTGGGTCAAAAAATCTTGCTGTAATTTATGTCAAAGAGTGTTTAGAGTTGCTTGTAGTAGTCTCTTATGTTGCTTTGTATTTCTGCGGTGTCTGTTGTAATGTCTCATTTTTCATTTCTAATTTCATTGATTTGAGTCCTCTCCCTCTTTTTCTTGATGAGTCTGGCTAAAGGTTTATCACTTTTGTTTATCTTCTCAAAGAACCAGCTTTTAGTTTTATTGATCTTTGCTATCGTTTTCTTTGTTTCTATTTCATTTGTTTCTGCTCTGATCTTTATGATTTCTTTCCTTCTACTAACTTTGGGTTTTGTTTGTTCTTCTTTCTCTAGTTCCTTTAAGTGTAAGGTTAGATTGTTTATTTGAGATTTTTCTTGTTTCTTGAGGTAAGCTTGTATTGCTATAAACTTCCCTCTTAGAACTGCTTTTGCTACATCCCATAGGTTTTTGATCATCGTGTTTTCATTGTCATTTGTCTCTAGGTATTTTTTTATTTCCTCTTTGATTTCTTCAGTGATCTCTTTGTTCTTTAGTAACTTATGGTTTAGCCTCCATGTGTTTGTGTTTTTTACATTTTTTTCCCTGTAGTTGACTTCTAATCTCATAGCATTTTGGTCGGAAAAGATGCTTGATATGATTTCAGTTTTCTTATATTTACTGAGGCTTGATTTGTGACCCAAGATGTGATCTATCCTGGAGAATGTTCTGTGTGCACTTGAGAAGGAAGTGTAATCTGCTGTTTTTGGATGGAATGTCCTATAAATATCAATTAAATCTATCTGTTCTATTGTGTCATTTAAAGCTTGTGTTTCCTTATTAATTTTCTGCCTGGATGATCTGTCAATTGGTGTAAGTGAGGCGTTAAAGCCCCCCACTATTATTGTGTTACTGTCGATTTCCTCTTTTATAGCTGTTAGTGGTTGCCTTATGTGTTGAAGTGCTCCTATATTGGGTGCATATATATTTATATCCATTCTGTTCCAGGTCACTTATCTGTTCTTCTGCCTCAGTTATTCTGCTATTGATTCCATTTAGTGTATTTTTCATTTCAGTTATTGTACTGTTCATCTCTCTTTGTTTGTTCTTTAATTCTTCTAGGTGTTTGTTCTTTAATTCTTCTAGGTCTTTGTTAAACTTTCTTGCAACTTCTCAATCTTTGCCTCCATTCTTTTTCCGAGGTCCTGGATCATTTTCACTATCATTATTCTGAATTCTTTTTCTGGAAGGTTGCCGATCTCCACTTCATTTAGTTGTTTTTCTGGGGCTTTATTTTGTTCCTTCATCTGGTACAAAGTCCTCTGCCTTTTCATTTTGTCTGTCTTCCTGTGCATGTGGTTTTCCTTCCACAGGCTGCAGAATTGTAATTCTTCTTGCTTCTGCTGTCTGCCCTCTCTAATTTATGTCTTTTTAAAAAAATTATTATTTTAGTTTCCCTATGGATATGATTTGGCTACAAATTGTATACATTTTGATAAATCTTAGAATAATAATTCTATACAGCAAACTATTTGTATTCTGCAAAAATTTATTTATACATATAATCAAATAAATAAGTAACCTGTTAGGTACAGCAAACTCTCCACCTTGAAACACTTGGGTTGTAATATTTGCCCCCGAGGCTCTCACTCCCTTCAGTATCAAGAATGGAATGACCCCCTCATTCTGCCACTTGTTATATAGTGATGGAGCAAAGTGACAAAGTATCAGTTCTGTTGTTGGAAGTGCTTCCTTTCCATCATCACTATTTTCCTGTAACATTTTAGGCAAGGGGAGCAAGGTGTGGTGTCACAGGAAGAGAATAAGTAACAGATTAATACACTTAAAATCTACCACTTCTTTCTCTTCTTAAGTATTTTTCCTCCAGTATTGACTATGGAAGGGGCTGGCCTCCTTTCAGCCCTGGGGAAGTGAGAGAAACTTAAGAGTGAGAAAGAAAATTGTGTGATGAAAATAAAATTATTTTAGGAAAATATATGTAAATAAACATGTTATTGTATCTGAGCATTAATATTTATTGGCATATAAAGTGAGTTTAATTTTACTGGCTACTAATGTTGAGTGAACATCAGGCTTCACAAGATTGATCATATGTTGAAGCTGGATGATGGGTTCAGAAGAATGGAAGTTGGGTGCATTTTTACTCTTCTTTCTACCTTGTTTATGTTTGAAACTTTCCATAATAAAAACACTTGGAAAGAAGATAAGGTTTCAGAAAACTGTTCTAGATTGGTTAGTTCTGAAAAAGAGATTCCTCTTTTTATGCTGCATAAAAAGAGCATCATAAATATCTTCATCATTGGAGTTCAGAACTGGTCTGGATTCAATATGCCAATAAAATGCTTCAACCCTGTATGTAAGTCCTACAGTTGACACTCCATGACTGAACCTGGAAAAAAACAGGCTTGCATAGCTTTCATGAATTAATTGAAGATAATAAAATTTTAAAATGTCAGTAAGAGATGACAACACTTACCAGAAACAAGTCATCAGTTCTCTAGTTATTTTTACTTTCACATTATGTGGATCCAGAGTACTAGATAGGGAATCAGAAATCTATATAAGCTATTCCCTAGAATATACAACTTATTTTCTGTCTTAGCATCTCCGTTTTTCCCTCGGTTCTCATTTAGAGAAGAAACCCCACAACTAAACTCTATATCTTCCAGAAGCATTTGAGGAATAACGATGTTTAAAAAAAAAGATTTTTCTAATGTATCATATAGAATTCTATTACTACAAGGAGATTGTTTCCTCTGCTAAGAATAAATAGAAAATAAAGACTATAAATGAGTGAATAATTCTAAAAGTCTGTTTCATAGTGTCATCTCTTTGTAAAATTTCTCATACAAGGTGTCATGTTTTTCATTTTCTTCTGAGCTGCCCTGGGCTTAGAGCAATGATCTGCCAGTCACCTGTATCAAGTATGTGCGAGAATATAGAAATATACATAATCCTTGCCTTGAGTACAATCTGAGTGAGCCGATATAGCACAAGGAAGTCTTTGAAACCCTAGTAGGTTACAAATGCATTGATCTCCCAGAGCCCTGTGTGATAGTTGTGACCATGGCATGCTTTGTGACTTTTTTGGTTGGTTTGCTTAGACTTCAATCAAATTTTAAGGTAACTATGGGGTGAGATGCAGTAAGGGACATTTCACACAGCTTCAGGAGGATGTGGAGTGGCTTTGCCACTCAAATAAAAATAAATCCTGAGAAATAACCCCCTAAAGGAACAGAATGTAGGGGAGAAGGGAAGACAATGCCTTATCGTTAAAAATTAATCAGATATTTACTAAGTGCCTCTTCTGAAGATTTCTTACATTTCTGTAGCTAGCAAATCTTGGTTTACAAAATACTTTCACATACGTTATCTTATTTGATCCTCCCAACAAACCGGTAAGGTAAGCAGGGCAATCTTAAGATGAGGAAATTACATCTCAGAGGCTTATGTGCTTCCTGCAGCCCTTATTCCCAGCTGAAATGTGCAGGGGCAGAGAAGCTACCCAGGCCTCCAAACATGGTCCTGTAGTCATTTTCCACTGACCACCAGTATTGCACTCCTGCATCCTGTGTTTGGTCCTGTGGGGGATTCAAAAGAAGTAAAGATCCCTGCCCTCAGTGAGTTTATGATCGAGATTGGAAAAATGCAAGTTTTACATAATGAAACAAACAAAGAACTAAGTGTTAAATTGTATGAAATAGGCTATAAATACAGTAAAATTTGGATTCTATTTTTTTTTAATATTTTTTATTTATTATTTATGGCTGCGTTGGGTCTTGGTTGCTGCGCACGGGCTTTCTCTAGTTGTGGTGAGTGGGGGCTACTCTTCGTTGCAGTGTGCAGGCTTCTCATTGCAGTGGCTTCTCTTGTTGTGGAGCGCGGGCTCTAGATGTGTGGACTTCAGTAGTTGTGGCGCACGGGCTCAGTAGTTGTGGCTCATGGGCTCTAGAACGCAGGCTCAGTAGCTGTGACGCACAGGCTTAGTTGTTCTGTGGCATATGGGATATTCCCGGACCAGGACTTGAAGCCATGTCCTTCACGGGCCCAGCCACTCTGCAGCATGTGGGATCTTCCCGGACCGGGGCACGAACCTGTGTCCCCTGCTTCGGCAGGCGGACTCTCAACCACTGCGCCACCAGGGAAGACCTGTGTAGCCACTTTAATATTGAAGATGGAAAAAGAAAAGCAACATTTTCGGCATATTATGCTTTATTATTTCAAGAAGGTAAAAATGCAACTGAAACGCAGAAAAAGATTTGTGCAGTGTATGGAGAAGGTGCTGTGACCGATTGAATGTGTCAGAAGTGGTTTGTGAAGCTTCCTGCTGGAGATTTCTCACTGGACGATGCTCCACGGTCAGGTAGACCAGTTGAAGTTGATAGCAATCAAATCGAGACATTAACTGAGAACAATCAACATTACACCACGTGGGAGATAGCCAACATATTCAAAATATCCAAATCAAGCATTGAAAAATCATTTGTACCATCTTGGTTATGTTAATCGCTTTGATATTTGGGTTCCACATAAGTTAAGCGAAAAAAACCTTCTTGACCGTATTTCCGTATGTGATTCTCTACTGAAATGTAACGAAAACGTTCCATTTTTAAAACAAATTGTGATGGGCGATGAGAAGTGGATACTGTACAATAATGTGGAATGGAAGAGATTGTGGGGTAAGCGAAATGAACCACCACCAACCACACCAAAGGCCAGTCTTCATCCAAAGAAGGTGATGTGTATATGGTGGGGTTGGAAGGAAGTCCTCTATCATAAGCCCCTCCTGGAAAACGAAACGACTAATTCCAACAAGTACTGCTCCCAATTAGACCAACTGAAAGCAGCACTCGACAAAAAGCATCCGGAATTAGTCAACAGAAAATGCATAATCTTCCATCAGGTAATGCAAGACCACATGTTTCTTTGATGACCGGGCAAAAACTGTTACAGCTTGGCTGGGAAGTTCTGATTCATCCACCGATTCAGCAGACATTGCACCTTCGGATTTCCGTTTGTTTCTGTCTTTACAAAATTCTCTTAATGGAAAAAATTTCAATTCCCTAGAAGACTGTAAAAGGCACCTGGAACAGTTCTTTGCTCAAAAAGATAAAAAGTTTTGGGAAGATGGAATTATGAAGTTGCCTGAAAAATGGCAGAAGGTAGTGGAACAAAGGGGTGAATATATTGGTCAATAAAGTTCTTGGTGAAAATGAAAAATGTGTCTTTGCTTTTACTTAAAATCTGAAGGGACTTTTTGGCCCACCCTATACTTTATAATCCTGCTTGCCACAGGGAAAGTCAAAACAGCAGTCACGTGCTGGCAGAGCTGTACTGGAGTCATCCCTCAAGCATCAACGCTTGCCCATCCAGAGGAGGAGAGGCGGTGGGAGAAATCAGCTTGGAGTTCGGGATGTAGCTGTAACGTTTTGTGTGTGAATGTGAGGGTGTGCTTTGGAGGCACCACCAGCACCTCCAACAGCACTGGTCACTTACACTGAGCACCTGGGGGCAAATGTGAACACAATTCTATCTGACTGCTAGGTCCAAGCACGTAACTGCTACCACCAGACCATCCATGTCATCAAACACGTACCCTTTGAATTCCTTTTCCAGGAATGGCAATGGATTTATGCTGAGTCACTCAAGCTTTCACTTCATCCAGTGGTTGTGAGCGTGGACTCTGGAACCAGCTCTGTCACGTGCTAGCTGTGTGACCTTGGGCAAGTTACTTAAAAATTCTCTATGACTCCAATTCCCCATGTGTGAAAGGGTGGTAATTATACTAGCCACCCCATAAGTCGTTATAAAAATTAAATGAGTTTAGACATGTAAAGAGCCTAGAACATTGCCTGGCACATATTAGCTACTGCATAAGTGCTAGCTATTTTCATTCGTTCATCTAATATTAATTTAAAATCTCTGCTCTGGACACTGTTAGGTGTTGAGAAGTAAAAACAAAGAAGACACAGTGTGCTTTCAGTGGGATTCTACTCTATAGTATAGGCTTGTGTTTTATTTATCTTTTTGTGCCTAGCACAAGAACCGTGAGGTACTCAATATGTTTTTGAATGTGTGATTGGATTGGGGAAACAGGCAAGTATACCACTAATTTCAGTTAAATGACTTTAACAGTGTCTGGCACATAGAAACTGCCTGGTAACATATATGCATTATAAACTATTTTAATTATTAATTTAGTAGAATAAATGCTGAGACTGAGTGTGCGGACTGGAGGCTGAGGGTGAGGAGGTGGAGGTGCGCTCAGGGAAGTCTTCCAAGAGGCAGTATCACTGAGCTGAGTTTTGATCAGTGAGTGGGCGTTAGCCAGTAAGAGAAGAGGGCTAAGTGTGTTCCCGGCAGAAGGAACATTGTGTGCAGAGCTAGAGAGGCGTGAAATAGCACAATACATTCAGGGAGCTCCGAGTAGGCAAGTACGACTGGAGCCCCATACAGTGTGCATTTGTTAAATGAGTATTTGAGATTAGAGGCTGGGAAATGAAACAAAACAAGTGAGACATCACTTGTGTCACCCTGGCCTTTAGCATTAGCTAAATAACCAGTTATGGACTAAGTGGCTAGGGGATTTTAAGTTGTTCAGTATAGTCCTTCCCCTGGTACAAATGCTGTTAGTCTATACAGCATTGCTTTATTGTCAGCCCCTTCTTGTCTTCTGATAGAGGAAGTAAAGTCACTTAATTTACCTGTTGTTTTCAAAGTAGTTGAGATGAATTACAATAAAGTTGATGGGATCATGGTGTAGGTGAAGATGTTTTTGCATAGTAACATAGATTGCTCTAGATCAGGGGTTAACAAGCTGTGGCCTAAGGGTCAAATCCTATCCACTGCCTGTTTTTATAATTAAGCTTTTTTGGAACACAGCCATGCCCATTTGTTTACACGTAGCCTAGAGCTGCTTTAGCACTACACGGCAGAGTTGAGCTGTTGTGAAAGAGACTACATGGCCTGCAAAGCCTAAAATATTTACTGGTTGGCTCTTTACAGAAAATGTTTGCCAGCCCTGCTCTAGAGTCATCTCTTCTAATCTGATAAATAAAAACCACCTAAATATTTAAAACAGGGGATTGATTTGGATTTAGAACCAACATGGCAAACAACAGGTTATTAAATTTTTTAAATTCACTACCAAGGAGAGAGAAGATTGCATTTAGCCATAAAGGGTACGATAAACATGAATAAATCAATGAACATAGATTCTGTGACTGGTCTTCAAATTTGACTCTGAGCTTCCTGGCAGTCAGGAAAAAAAAAAAAGAATGGAATTGGTTATCTGTATTAGTTACTTACTGCTTCGTAACTTATTGCTTAAGACTTAGTGGCTTAAAATAGCCACCATTTACTCTTTCTCATGAGACTGTGGGTTGGCTGAATGGCTCTGTTAATCTAGCAGGGGCCTGGCTGATCCTGGTGGGCTTGCTCATGCATTTGTGATCAGCTGGTGTTAGCTCTGGACTGGCTGGTCTGGGATGGTCTCAGGTAGGATGACTCCTCTCTACCCCATATGATCTCTCATCCTCCAGCAGCCTAGCCGGGGCTTGCTCACACAGCAGTGGCAGTTTCCAAGAAAGAAAGAAAATAGTACTGCACACTTGAGGCTTAGCCAGGAACTGGCACATTGTAACTGGTTTTGCATTCCAGTGGCCAAAGCAAGTCAAATGGCCCAGATTCAAGGGGTGGGGAAATAGACTCTAACTCTTGAAGGGAGGGGCTGCAAAGTCACGTTGCAAGGGGGAGGGGAACAGAAGGGAGAGAACTGAGGCCATGATTAAAATCGATCGGCATCTTAGGCCGCATGTATTCCAACCATAAATTAAAAAAAGACAAAGTTGTCTCTGTGGTCTAAAGTGGAAAGGAGTATTCATCATATGTCTATTCAGCCCCACCCACAGATATGAATCATCATTGTCTTTAACTAAGCGGACCAATATCTTCTTGCTAATGACAGATGCAGAGGAGTGGAAAGAAGCCTGTCAGAAATGTGGCACATACCATGTGAGACCCAGGCCCATATTAAAATACCATCTTGATGAATTTCACCAGGGAATCAGACTCAGTTTTAATAAGTTAAGGGGGTAAGGAAAATCGTTATCACAGAAGTAACCAATGGCTAAACCAAACAGCCTTTGAGACTACAGACCTACAGTATTCTTGCTGACCATTCGTATGCCCCTCCACTTCCATTATCAGGTGGTTTTAAAATTGGTCACTGTCAAAGACAACATTGCTATCTATGGATATGGATATGATTGAAAAGATGGAATAAACAGTCTTTTAAAAACTCACTAGCCTGGAAGCTGCTGCATAGCACAGGGAGATCAGCTTCATGCTTTGTGACAACCTAGAGGGGTGGGATAGGAAGGGTGGGAGGGGATATGGGGATATATGTAGACATATAGCTGATTCACTTTGTTGTACAGCAGAAACTAACACAACATTGTAAAGCAATTACACTCCAATAAAGATATAAAAACTTTTTTTTAATTTCAAAAAAAGGAAAAAATATCTCACTAGCCATGTGTTGATTTTTAAAAATTTATTGCTGGAATATCTTCATTATTACCAAAGTTGCCTTAATAAATAATGTTAAATATAAATAGCAACAGTGATGTCAGGAATGTGCCTTAATATTTCTTTTCCTGGTACCATGGGCTGTCAGTAAGAAGAGAACAGAGGTAACCCTAAATCCTTAGAGTCTATTTGGACTCTACTCATAATATCCCAAAGCTCCAAAAAACATAAAAGGCAAAGCCTTAAAAACAAAACTCAAACTCCCAAACCCTTTCAGACAAAGCCACACAACCTAGGTTTGGGAATATTCTCTCTGGCCTAGAGCCAGTCAGCGTGCTTAAGCCTTGTTCACAAGAAGCTGACACCTTTACACGTGGCCTTCCATGGAGCTGCCACCATCAGACTTCTGTTGTAGCAACAGTAGTGCATGGGGAGGTACATGACAGAATTTAGGGAGCTATTAGATGCCTGTTGACTCAGACATCAGGACCAGCTGTGACGGGAAATCTATTTCAACTTAGATACAGTGAAAAAGAACCGAGCTGTTGACATTATTGAAGAGATGGGGACGAAACTTTCAGCATGCTTGAAGATAACCAGCCTCTGGGCGGGTCTGGGAGAGGTAAGGCTGTCTCAGGAAGGACAGATGAAGCTTTCAAAATTTGGTGTGCAGAAAGTCAGAAGTTAACCTTGGGCGGGCCACAGAAAGGTTAAGTGATATAACATATTAAATACCTGGCAGGGTACTTAGAAAAGTAGATCTCAACAAATGTTGGTTCCTTTGCTCTCTCTGTATCTCCCCTCCACCTGAGAGATTTCTTAAAAAACGACCTGCCAGCCAGCTGCCATTGGAACGATAGGATAAGCTGCGGATAGGCGGTTAACAATCAACAAAATTCACACTCAGGTAGACGGAGCAGGGCATGTCACCTTTCCTACCCCTCTCCTCATCACAGCCTGGAGGCAGCACAAAGACATTCCTTCCTTCCTGCAGAGGAAGTGTGTGTGTTCTCTCAGACCTACCTTGGCATTCCTTGATGTCTTAGAGAAACAGATGACCCCGACTGAGCAAGACAGTCAGCAGAACAGCAGCCCTTGATGCTGCAATTGGAAATTTCCATTCTTTGCTTGCAGCTCTGAAAAAAAAAAAAAAAAAAAAAATCTAAAGAGCCCAGTAGCTGGGAAATTTCCACAATGGAAAATTTTAACATATTCTTTAGCTCTAAACTATGCAGGTTTATAGAGACAGTTTTTTTCTTTTGGTAATTTCCTTCTTTAACAATAATTTATGAACATGGTAACACTACAGCTGTGGGAATAGGGAGGGCAAGATGACTTGGAGGGGAATGGATATGGTTTGGTTAGTGGGAGGCTGTGCTATATAGGCGTTTGACCACCTGAACCATAGAAATGCAGATTGCTACAAGACCCACTGGTTGGGAACTCATCCAAAATAGAGATAGCTTGCCCAGTAGCACTGCAGAGAAATGTGTTTAGAGACTTGAAGTGGAAAGTGAATGGAGAGAGCTTTGAACAGGAGATGGTGAGTCCTGTTGCTGAAAAAAACAATCTCAGGCAGATCTCTTCGACCACTGCTTCTTAAACCTAAAAGTGCATATGAATCACCTGGAAATCTCGTTAAGCTGTAGATTCTGATTCAGTAGATCTGGGATGGGACCTGAGACTCTATGGTTCTAACTGGTTCCCAAGTGATGCTGTTGCTGCCCTTCAGTGGTGCCCTTCTAAGGACCACTCTGTGAGTAGCCAGACCATAGACAACAGGTCCTCATCAGTGTGAGGCCAACTTGCCTTCTGTAGCAAAACACAGTCAAAGGACAGCTGGAAGTGAGCTCCCTTGGGGTTGTTTTCTCAGATTACAAAGCTACGGTCTAAGAGAAGAACTGAATGTCTTCTGGAAAGATGCTTCATGCAAGTCTGGATAAAGTGGATCTTTTGAAAGTGTGGGGATGCAAGCAGTTACCAGAAACCTACTTACTCCAGCAGGTTCAAGTTGGTGGTTTCTGGAACTCAGTGCCTTTCCAGAGAAATCCCTATAAGAAGGTGGTTAAGATCCCTAAGCTGGTCCTGTCTCCTGAGTGATTCTCCAGCATCGTGGCATATGGGGTGAAACATAGATGAACTAGCTGCAATTACTGAGGGAATACTGTTGGCCAGAAGGGTATAATGCGGGAAAGGAATCTGTAAAATAAATTATATCCATCCCAGCCAGAGTAATTGTCTCACTTTTAATTGAAATAAAATAAAGTGGGAATAGGAGAATTTTCACCTTTGTGCTACCTATTTTCCTGAAAGAGACAGAGAAAGAGAGACCGAGAGAGAGACTGAGAGAGAGAGAGATCTGGAATCTTTATTCCAGGGTGTTACCTCCAGTTGAGCTGTAATGTATCTGCTGTGTGTATCTTTAAAGCAACATTTGTCCTATTTTTCATTTTCCATTCAATTGAGTTTTGGATGGGTTATTACTACTTACTTTTCAAATAAAGTACACAGGAGCATATGGGGAAAAAAGAGGAGGGAGATTACTATCATGAAAACGTAGTGTTGAAATCAGAGTGTAACAGGCATGAAATGAATTTGATATTAAAAATTATTAAAATATATATTAAAAGTAAATACCTATGCTAGTATCCTATCATTACATAATATTTATATATTCTAAATGGCTTATAGGATTATTTAGGGATTTGGACTTTTAGAATTTCTAGGAGATTCAAAAAAATCTTCACTGTGGGGTTAAGGTATGATGATTCAGCATTGAAATCAATTTCCTAATTAAGCAAAAGAGATCAGTTTTGATTTTTTTCTTACTATTGGTCTCAATGAGCAATTATTCACCTAAGAGTCATCTTACAACCTATAGCCAATCAAATAGAACTTGCTTGATCCACCTAAAGTCACATCTACTTAACAAACACAATAATTATAATAAAATTTAATATTATGGAGTACTTACGACAAGTGAGGCATTTGATCCTTACAACAAGCTTATAAGATGGGTACCATTGTTATATAGATGAGAAACTGGGATTTAGAGAGCTTAAATGAATTGCTTGGGATCCATACGTTATGGCCAAACAGGGTCTCTGGCCAAACCCAGTTACTCTAGTGCTTTTTCCAAATGCCACAGCTACATCTCAGCTTCATTTCCCTTATCACAGACAGATGGATAGATACTCCTTCTCAAGTTTAACAACTTCACAGAGCTTGATTCAGATACTGAATGTGTTGTTAGTTGCTTACAGCTGCTATTTCTCTAGCAGTGCAGTAAGTCCAGGCAAATTCTTTTGAAGAGCTCATTAAAACTGCTAAAATAAAGTCTTAGAAGCAGGTGCATTCATTAGCTGAAATGCAGACGATTATGTTAATATCGCATTCAGGTGACAAATTTAAAGCCATCGAAATCATGGAGGATAAACGGATTTTTAAAGCTAAAGTTAACTTTTCCCTTGCAGGGCTCTTCTCTCTGTTAAACATGTGACTGCCTTTGCAGCTGTCAACCTGGGGACCTCCAATGTTACCTCACAAAAATAAAATCATTTTTGCAGTATCATATTTCCTTTACAATTTCTTGGGTCTCTATTCAGGAAAAGAAAGGTAAGGAGTTGCCTACAAGCCTACTGCTATTTTCTAAATAGGAAATCTGGCGCTTGATTTAAATCTAATGTCAGATTGAGCCCAAGGGTAGAGGAGACATGATCAAGAAGATGGTTAGAATATGTGGATGATAATTTCAGGTTAGGATCAGATGGACAAACAGCTCTTTCACCTTGCCTTTTCTTTTTTCTCTTAAAGAAATACTGAGCATGAAATATGTATATGACCATACATGTGTATTTAGGAGGCTGTACATCAGAATCTGAATAGTTACGCCAGGATGATTTTGATTTTCTTTTTTTGTTTTGTATTTCTCAAATCTTCTACAATGAATATGTATTACTCTGTAAATTTAAAAATTATTACAAATTATTACGGAACAGTTAGCCTCTCCACATTCAGTTATTTTACCTATAAAATTGGTTTTTTTTTTTTTGCGGTACGCGGGCCTCTCACTGTTGTGGCCTCTCCCGCCGCGGAGCACAGGCTCCGGGCGCGCAGGCCCAGCGGCCATGGCTCACGGGCCCAGCCGCTCCGCAGCACGTGGGATCTTCACAGACCGGGGCACGAACCCGTGTCCCCTGCATCGGCAGGCGGACTCCCAACCACTGCGCCACCAGGGAAGTCCCCAAATTGGGTTACTTTTTAATTGCCTAACATATGGGAATCGGATGAGATGTTTTCCCAACACCCTTTCTTCTCAAATCTGGGATGTCTGTGGAGACACTGATTCCTCCTTTCAGAAGAAAATATAAAAGAGGAATAGTATCCAGCCACTTATAAGAAAATTATAAACATGCTTAAAGATTTTTTTTAATAAGTCTTCAAAACCTCCATCAAGTGGGAATTCATCAAAGTGAATGCATCTGCCACTTGCAAAGAGAAAAAGAAGGCAACCTTTGTAGGCCAAATTTACGTTATTTAAGATTCTTTTAAAGTTATACACTCTGGAAAGTCTTTGTAAGCTAAAACTCGACATATTTTTTTTTAATGGTGTGATACAATGACTGTATTACTGATTGCAAAATATAAATAATGAAGCTGCTATAGAATTGAACCCATCTATTGGGTTCAATACTATAAGGCATGTTTACATATTGTGTGTGTGTCTAAAGAGCTTAAATTAACAGCTGAAAGACTGCTTGTACAGCGTAATAGTCCTATTTTTGCCTGCCTTCCTCTTCAACACTTCTTCTATCTTGCCCTGTACATTATTACTTTCCTTTTTCCTACACAATTTAAAAGACAACCGACCTCATCTAAAATGAAAAGCAGGGCTTCCCTGGTGGCGCAGTGGTTGAGAGTCTGCCTGCCGATGCAGGGGACACGGGTTCGTGCCCCGGTCCGGGAAGATCCCACATGCCGCATAGCGGCTGGGCCCGTGAGCCATGGCCGTTGAGCCTGCACGTCCGGAGTCTGTGCTCCGCAATGGGAGAGGCCACAACACTGAGAGCCCCGTGTACCGCAAAAAAAAAAAAAAAAAAAAAATGAAAAGCAATATAGAAAGCGGGAAAAATCTCCTCAGGATGGGGCTGGGTAGGCATATACTTCTATATACATGTAAGCATACTGAATACATGTACACATAGCTGAATCTCTGCTCCAAATTGCCGTTAAGCCTCATTAGTTAGTCCTTTGACTGCTGGACAGCTCCGAGTCTCCTAGGAATATTTTCCCACCCACTTCATCTCCTGTTTAATTCTCAGAGCTGCCACCTTCTGAGAAGCTGCTGGTTCAAGACAAAGTGAGGAAGGTGGCCGGAAGAGACTCCTGTCCTTTCCATATGGCACATCAACACCCTAAGTTTAAAGGGTGAACTTCAGAGCACAGAATTTAAAGATGAAAGGAACTTAAGAGGACACATTAATCAAGTTTTCTTTAAATGTATGTGTCTCTTGCAGAGCATAACTGATAGTCATCCAGCCTGACCTTGAAATTTTCCAATATCAAAAATGTCTTACTTTTTTCATTTTTATACCAATAGATGAGTAGTTAGGGCACAAAAAGCGTTCAACCACAAGGCCAAAAAAGGAAAAAAAGAAAAAGAATTATTCCTAATCCTGCCACCCTTTAAAATATCAACTATTTTAAAATTTCTGTTTCTGATCCAGGACCCCCCCAGTCTCAAGTAAATATAACCCTTTAGGGTCCACGAGGAATGTAAAGAGAGGCTGAACCATTTGGCTTAAAGACATTTTGGAGATTTTATTTGTCTACAGTATCAATCACACCATAAGAGTTAGACCTTGAAAAGGAAAATTGTGTAAAGAATTTATAAGCCTCACAACTATACCCCAATTAAAAAAAAAAAATGTATAAGCCTCAGTAGCACAATCTTTCCCGAGTCTCTTCCTAATTCATCCCCTTTTGTCACTCTGACACCCATACAACAAAAGAAAGTTCCTCAGATTACCTTACTGAGGGATCTTTCCAAAATTTACAAATACTATCCAAATTGAGAAATGTGTTCCCAAGTTGCCTAAATTGTACCATATAATGGTATTCTTTTCAAAGGAAATTGGAGAGTTCAGCAGTATTCTGAAACAACTAGGTGTGACAACACAAAGAACAAAAATAACAAAAGAAAATCCTTCAAAGATAGTGTGCCCTCCAGAAACAGATATCCTGCCTTTTTACATTGGCCATATGCGAGAGTCTTTTAAGCTGAATTGCAATGGTGAAAATGTTGTTGAGTTTTAGGGAAGCAAATTTAGAAAATCAATTAGCTAATAGGATAGAAGACTGTGAACTATAATTTTGGCTAAGTAAATAGAATGGAGAGGTTTCTGTTAATGATTATTATTTTAATGAATTGTAAAGAAAAACTATGAAAAATTTCAAACCACACAAAAAAATACAAGAAAGAAAACAAAAACCACCCCACATCCCACCACCTAAAAATAACTGTCACAAATGTTACAGGAATATTATTCCAGATATGGGAATAAGAGATATCTTAGAATTTTAAAAAGCAACTTGCACTCAGGCAGCTAATCATGGTCTTATTGATGATGGTCTAAAAAGACCCCAAACCTGATTTTTAAAAATGTCTAGTTCATCTGAAAAGTGATGAGAAGTGAAGTGAGGAAGAATGATCTGTCCATAAGCAATTATAAGAATGTGAGTTCAATAGAAATAAGCAGATACTTTTATTTCATCTATATATCTGTGATCTGACCCTCAATCTGGCTGCATCTAAAACATATTACAACAAGATATGTCTCCATAATGCTTTCAGTTTACAAATCAACATTACGCTGACTCTCATGACCATATAAAATAATCAGAGTTGATACTAAGCTGGTACGTATTAGTTTGGCCATTCCAGTTGTTTATGGCAAAGTGTCCATTCTGCTTAATTGGACATCTATTTTGATTGTCCAGTGCTGGCGGTCTACCAGTTATTAAAAATTTTGAACATCACCTTTGGAATAGGAAATGATAGGCAAACCTAAAATCTTGTTTAGCACTTTATAGTTTGAAAAACACTTCTACTTATTTATCATCTGATGCCTACACTCTCACCATTCTTTCCCTTGTAGCAAATACTCCAGCAAAACCATCTACTTGTGGTTCTTTGAATACACAAATATATTTCCATATCTTGGCAATATATTTCATTCCCATGAAAACAGCTTTCCATGGGGCAGGGGTGGGTAAAAGAAAAGGCAGATGCACAGCATCTTGGACTTCCCAGGTGAGGGACCAGTCATTTTGCCTTTGCTTCAGGCCAGAAAGGCTGTAGCAGGAGCTCAATCCAGCAGGTGCCAGGATTTATGGAAATCACATTATTCCTGGCACAGGAGATTCTGCCTGCTCTTATAGTTAAGTTCCTGCTCATCAGTAAAGGCAAATACACATACACACTCTTCAGTCCAAACCCACCACTTCAATATTCACCTGAGAATATTTTTTTTTAACTGAAATACAGTTGACAAACAATATTATATTAGTTTCAGGTATACAACACAGGGGTTCAACATTTATAAACATTGCGAATTGATCACCACGATAAGCCTAGTTAACCACCTGTCACCATGCAAAGTTCCTACAATATTATTGACTATATTCCCTATGTTGTACATTACATCCCCATGACTCTTTTTTTTGGCTGTGTTACGTCTTCATTGCTGCTCGCGGACTTTCTCTAGTTGTGGTGAGCAGGGGCTAGTCTTCGTTGTGGTGCACAGGCTTCTCTTCTCATTGTGGTGGCTTCTCTTGTTGCGGAGCACGGGCTCCAGACGTGTGGGCTTCAGTAGTTGTGGCACGCGGGCTCTAGAGCACAGGCTAAGTAGTTGTGGCGCACGGGCTTGGTTGCTCTGCGGCATGTGGGATCTTCCCAGACCAGGGCTCGAACCCTTGTCCCTTTCATTGGCAGGCGGATTCCCAATCACTGTGCCACCAGGGATTCCCAATCACTCCACCCCTCATTTGTTTTTTAACTGGAAGTCTGTACCTTTTAATCCCCTTCACCTTTTTCACCCAACCCCCTACCTGCCTGCCCTCTGACAACTACCAGTTTGTTGTCTGTATCTATAAGTCTGTTTCTCTTTTGTTTTGTTTGTTCATTTGTTTTGTTTTTTAGATTCCACATATAAGTGAAATCAAATGGTATTTGCCTTTCTCTGTCTGACTTGCTTCACTTAGTAAAATACTCTCTAGGTCCATTCAAGTTGTTGCAGATGGCAAGATTTCATTCTTTTTTTTATAGCTGGATAATAATAATAGTCATGTATTAGAGAGCCACAGCCCTCTGCCTCTCCCAGATTAAGCCCCGCTGGTTTTCAAAGCCAGACATTATGGGGGCCCATCTTCCTGGTGGAGGTCCCCTGGGGGCTTGGCTCCCTCCCTCCTTAGGGAGGGAGCTCTGTGACTTGTGATTTCCCTCCTGATGGTGGGTCGCCATACGAGGGGAGTGGGTTCTGACTAGAGTGCACCTCTGTCCCTCCTACCCATCTTAGTGTGGCCTTTTCTTTATATCCTTAGTTGTAGAAAATCTGTTCTTCTAGTTTTCAGGTCATTTTCAGAGATAGTTGGTCTTTGTGTAGTTGTAGTTTTGGTGTGTCCAAGGGAGAAGGTGAGCTCAATATCCTCCTACTCTACTTAGAACTCCTTAGAAGGGTTCTGATCTAGAACCCTTCTAAGAATATTATTCTTGCTTAGCCAACCCTCCTTCCCCTACAGGAAGAATAAAGAATGGATTGCTTTTCATTATAAGTAAAACTATTCAATAATGGGGAGACCTTTATATGTCACATCAAGGCCCATTTTTACTGATTATGCCTCTTTCTCTGAGCATACTAAATATTTCCCTGAGCCAAGGTTTGTTTATTTATTTCTTTATTTATTTTGCGGTACGCGGGCCTCTCACTGTTGTGGCCTCTCCCGTTGCGGAGCACAGGCTCCAGACGCGCAGGCTCAGTGGCCATGGTTCACGGGGCCCAGCTGCTCCGTGGCATGTGGGATCTTCCCAGACCGGGGCACAAACCCGTGTCCCCTACATCAGTAGGCAGACTCTCAACCACTGCACCACCAGGGAAGCCCCAAGGTTTATTCTTTTAATTGCTTCATCTTTGATTCTTTTTGTCACTGTTAACTTCATCTATTAGTGAGCGTATCCCATAAGATTCCTTCTCTTGCAGAGGTGAAGTAATTTTTATTTGTTTCTTTATGGAAAGGGAGGAGTAAAATTCCTCCTCCCCTACTCCTAAACTACCTCATTAAACTCACATTTGGGCAAAGACTTAGCTGGAAATTTTCAAATTTGAAGGAAATTTTGTTCCTTTATGTTGCAAAAAGCAGGGACATTGTGGTCTCCATTATGTGTGTTAAATTCAGGGAACATTGATGCTGATTATCCAAATGGCAGATTATCCCAGTTATTTTTATTTAAAATTTTTATGCTAGCACTGCCCTCCTACTTACATTTGACTAATGCTAATACAAAATTAGATGCCATTTCCTGACTTACCAACTTACATTGAGAAAATGCAGGTCAAATAGGTGGAAGAGGAAAGCCAATATATTTCCTTGGTAACCTGCATATCACAATTGAAGGTAATTGCTTAATCAAAAGTACAGATTTTTTCATCTAGTAATAGCTCTGTTTATCTCATAAACACTAGAATATAAGACTACCTGATCCATTTTCCAGAAAAAAAAGTGTCAACAGTTTTAGTACATTAAATATTTTTTTCACTGACATATTCTAATTTAAAGATATAATTTCATTTTAATTGAGAGTGGCACTTCACCATTCTTTTACTATGGATACTTGTGTAAATCAAGCAGTAGGCTCAAAGTCCGTGCCTATGCCATTTGTTTTTACTTTTACTGTATAGAAAGAGCAGGAGCCACATTCTATGTAGGAGTTAAGGCCATATTTCAAAACTCTTCCTCCTTCCCTAAATTCATTAAGTGGTCTCCTCAGTGTTTGGATGTTTGAAATTTCATACTTCATTAACATTAGCTGACTAGGCACATTAGGGAAAGGACCAATTTGAATTAGTGAAAAATTTGAATGCTGCATTATAAAAATACATAGTTTTATCCTTTTATGGTACAATATGCCACTCAAGCCATCTGTAGTGAAGTATTTCCAAGAAGAAAAGCTACTGCTAGGACTGCTTTAAAGATAAGATTCCTCAATATTATGCACTTTAAGCTTTAAGCAAATGAGTGTTTCTAGGTTATCTGAATACGTTCAGTTCACATTCACTGAGCAGTTACTATATGCTTGGCGTCATGCTAGAAAACTTTTGTCCTCTTGAGTTAACAGTTCACTCTAAATTATCATTCATTTTGCCTAGTGACACTGTATCTCATGCTTTATTCACCACCTGTCTAAATTTACTCATTCATTCAAAAGACATTGAACAGTTATAATGGGTTAGGCACAGGCACAAATTCAAAATGACTGGGGTTGTTAGGGTGAAAGTCAGTTACCATGTGGACCAACACCAACAATCATCAATCAATCAATCAGTCAGTCAGTCAACCAGCCCTTTGTTCTAGGTAATTTAGCTAGTTGAGAGTTTCTCAAGCTTGGCACTGTTAGCATTTTGGATCAGATAATTCTTGTGGTGTGAGGTTGTCCTGTACATTGTAGGATGTTTAGCAGCACCCTTCGCCTCTTTTCATTAGATGCCAGTAGCACCCCCATTTCTAGTTCTGGTCATCAAAAACGTCTCCAGACATTGCCACATGTCCCAGGGGTGGGTTTGGGGGTGGAGGGGGGAGGCAACATTGTCCCTGGTTGAGAACCACCGAGCTAGTATGTACTTTATACCTTCTTTACTAGATTATAAAGACCTTGAGGGCAGAGACCCAGTCTGATTCATCACTCTACCGCCCTCTCCCCACCAACTAACTTTAGTTTCTGGCATAGAAATGCTTCCTGATGAATGTTCTGTAAAGAACAAAATATCTCCGGAGTACCTATACTGTTGTCAGCCCTGCACAAACCACTTTGGTAAACCCAGAAGATGAATAGGTAACCAGTGCAAATCATCTAACGAATTTTTATTATTTGAATAATCACTCCCTATTCACATCATATCCCCACTTTGGTGCCAAATGCCTACATTTGTATAGGGCTTTAATGTGTATGAAGCACATTTTACATAATGGCATTTGATCCAGATACAAAAATAATCACCTCTGTTTATAATTCAAGCTTCCAAGTCCCAGAACATATTCTCAGGCAGGAGTGGGAGGTATTTTGATTTCAGTGGCATCGCTTTGGTTATTAAAACCAAAAAAAAAAAAAGACAAAACTCTTAATTTAAGATTGGTTTAATAATGTTAAATTTAAAGTTCAGGAATTTTTTTTTTTTTCTATGTTGGAAGTAGAACATCTCAAAGGCTCTCTTGTGATCTAAGTGATTCTGGTTTACTTAGATTCCTGGAAATTGCCAGAGGGCTTTAAGGGAGGAGAGAAAAAAAGAGTGAGGAAATTTTCCCTGTGGGCAAATGGGGAAAACAAAAATATTTTTGTGCTGTGGAGACTTCTCAGGAAAGAAGGATTGGCCAGCAGCGGCATCTGTACAAGGGGAATTTCCACATTGGGGAAAACATGGTCATAATTACTGACCTAGGAAAGCCAAGAGAATGGACCATGTTGGAAAAATATGATCTTCAATGGCCAAGTCATTGTCAACTGATTGGCCAGAAAATTGTTTTAGAAAAAGATTTTTATTTGTGGATATTTGCCTACCAGTCCTTCCTTCTGTGGCTCTAATAAATACCCTGCCCTTGCCCGGGGAATCAGCTTCCCCTAGCCAGACCCACTGTCTCTGTCCCTCCCTGCCCTAAGGGAGTGTTTGCATTAGCCTTCTGGTCTGGACACTGGCCTATAGTCTTTCCCTTTGAACGTGATGCTTCGGACTAGCCAGCAGGGCTATTAGCGTCCATTAGAATAGAGATGATTATCCAGGATTTTTGGACAAGGGCGGAAAGATGAGATTGCATGATCTTAATGCAGCCATCATTTATTGAGGACTCCATGTCCTAGGCCAGGTGCTAAGAACATTGAAAAACTATCCTGACCTAGACATGAGGAACCTGAGGCTCAGGGAATTTAAGTAACTTGCCTAGGGCTGTGCAGCTTTTAATTATCAAGCTATCCTGGCTTTTAGTTACCAAGCTATACTTCTCGTTTTGTATATAAAGTCTCCCCCACAAACTGGAATGTCCTTACCCTGTACACAGCCTCTCACTTACTTAACTATGACCCCCTTCCTCTTCCTCTTCTCCAGATCACTTTGTTTAAATTAGATCTGGTCGTGGGGTTGTGCTCATCAGAGAACTCCACGGTTACCTATGATTCTCAAGAGGAGAAATCTGGGTTAGCAGGCTTAGCACCATTCGTATCTCTGTTTACTTAGGGCATGATTATGTGGTCAGAATGTTCTTGCCCCACTTTTTGGTTTTCTTTCATCTCAGTGATCAATTTTATTAAAACAAGTATGATCATCATTTGCCTCTTCTCTTATAATTTTCTCAGGATCAGAATATAGCTTGCTGAATTTCATCGTATTTGTCAAGGTGGAGGTCAAGATTTTTAGAAAGGGAACTACAGCTAAAAAAAAAAAAAAATCCCTATATTTGACATGTAGATGTGGTATCCAGTAGAGCATCTATAAAATGCAGCACTTTGTTCTGTGAAATGAAAACACTGCAGGTTCAATCTTGTCACCCTGAAGCTACAGTTCCACGCTC
Source organism: Neophocaena asiaeorientalis asiaeorientalis (assembly GCF_003031525.2). Classification (NCBI taxonomy): domain Eukaryota; kingdom Metazoa; phylum Chordata; class Mammalia; order Artiodactyla; family Phocoenidae; genus Neophocaena; species Neophocaena asiaeorientalis. The sequence goes on along the minus strand of NW_020172457.1, from coordinate 4,642,947 downwards.
TAAACCCATATGACATGGCTTCTAAAGTTAGCCCTGTCCTGCAACTGCAATGAATATGAGAAAACAAACCTAACTACTATGAAAGAGTCCAACTGCCCTGGATTGAACCTCAATGGGTATTGTACTTAGTTAAAAAATCATAGCCTCTTGGAAATAATTCAATATATTTCTTTTCAACTTAAAACATATTAATTAATCTTATTAATATTTGTTTTCTGAGTGCTTCTTGGACTAGCCAGACGTTATTACTTTTATTTAGAGATGTGAAAACCAAAGAGATGTGTTAGTTTTCTACTGCTCTATAGAAAATTACCAGAAACTTCAGGGTTGGAGCAACAGCTGTAGGTCAGAAGACCCGGTAGGTTTGGCTGGGTTCTCTGCCTGGGGTCCCACTGGGCGGAAATCAAGGTGTTAGTCAGGCTGGACTCTTATCTGGAGGCTCTGGGGAAGAGTCTGATTTCAAGCTCACTCAGACTGCTGGCAGAACCCAGTTCCTTATGCCTGGAGCACTGAGGTCCCTGTTTCCTCTGGCCCCTAGAGGCCCCACACATTCCTTGTCACTGGTTTGCTCTGTCTTCAAAGCCAGCAATCACCTTGGAATCTTTCTCATGTTTCAGATCTCTTTGACTTCCTCTTCTGCTACCAACTGAGGAAAAGAGTTCTCTTAAAGGGCTCCCCTCATTGGGCCAGGCCCACTTGGATTATCATATTTTAAAGTAAACTGACTTGGGACTTTACATTTGCAAAATCTCTTCACAGCAGTATTTAGATTAGTGTTTGACTGAATAACCAGGCCTGGTAATCTTGGGAAGATATCTTTAGAATTCAGATAACCATGAGGAAATAGAGTTTCCCAGTTAACCTGAGATATGATCTGGATATAGGTTCCCGACAGTATCGAATCAAATAATTTATTTTTTATTTTATTCCTTCCTTAAAAATATATATATATATGAATATGGTTTATTTTTTAATGTACATATTTTGGTGCTACACATCCCCACATTTTTTACTGATGCATGATCAAAAATGTTGCAAGGCTGTTTGGGGACATGTGTTTCAGGAGCCTGTCAATGTTCAAGAGATTGTAATGTGTAGACGTAGGGCTGGACATGGGTGTGGGGTGGAGGATGGTGATGGAAGGTGAGGAAGCGGGAGGGGCTGAGGCTGCAGTGAATATAGAGGACCAGTTTATTCCTGTTTTTTTTTTTTTTAAATATTTATTTATTTTTTTTTGGCTGCATCAGGTCTTAGTTGCGGCACTCGGGATCTTTTGTTGCAGTGTGCGGGCTTCCCTCTAATTGTGGTGCACAGGGTCATTAGTTGCGGCCCACAGGCTCTCTGGTTGTGGCATGTGGGCTCCAGAGCACGTGGGCTCTGTAGTTGCAGTGCATGGGCTTAGTTGCCCCACAGCATATGGGATCTTAGTTCCCCCACCAGGGATCCAACTGGTGTCCCATGAGTTGCAGGACCGATTCTTAACCACTGGACCACCAGGGAAGTCCCTATTCCTGTTTTTAATATATTCACTGAAGAACTTTGAAGATGAGAATCCTTTTGTTACTTTCTGTTGACAAGTCTGGAAGTTCAAAAACCCAGGGATTCTTTGTGTGTAATTTATGAGCAGTATTTGAAGATATTTCTAAACACAGGGGCATTTTGGAATATACTGGATCAGCCTCACTAAGATGCTGTGTCCCTAGTGTAAATGTGAATGTCCCAAAGTTTTTGTTGCACAATTTCAATGTGCCATGGCCTGCCAGATGCACAGGAGGCCTAGAATGCAGGCTGAGCCTTGGGCCCAGCCAGCTGCTGATCCAGAAGCCTACACCTGCAAAGGGTCACCTCAGGATTGAGATGGTGTGGAAAGGGCTGAGTGGATCATAGAAAGGGAGATGAAGGAGGATTGCATATTAATTTCTCTGACTTTAGCATTTTACCTGGAGGACAGCCTGATGAAAAATCTGGTCTTCTGGTGAAAGGAGTGGAAATGATTTTAGCCTTTAGAAAGAACACATATAGAAATGTAAAAACATCAGAAGAAGGCAGAAATTTCAGATGCTAAGTATTTCTCTCTTTTTCCAAGAACATTTGGGTTTTTCCCTTCTTGAAATCTTGGCCAAAATTAAAGGAGAGAAGGATGTTCCCCAAATGTTTCTTTTAAATTGTCCCAGACCTTCAGAAAATAGTGAGAAAATGTAACCATATTATTAGGCAAAAGGAAAGAAGTCAGGGGAGAAGGTATTCAATAACTGCATTGATAGAGTGCTAAGTTAAGAGTACATGTGGTGTGTTTAGCTTTCGAAAGGAAGACACAGGAGGAAAGAGGCTGGGTGGGAGAAATTAGTGTTGCTTATTAATTGTGATCTCTTTAAAGCATAACACATTTTATATTCTTTAACTAACAAAGTGATTTTGCTCTATAAAGAATAACTCTCAGGATGTTGATAATATGTTACAGATGTTGTTTTTATTGCTAAAGTTTCCACTTATAAATCTTTCCCTTCATTTATTCATTCATTCAGAAATAGTCAGTGAGAGTCTACCATGTACTTTGATCTAGGTGCTAGGACTATAGCAGTGAACACAATAGACAAGGTGTCTGCTCTCATAAAGCTTATATTCTAGTGTGGAGGTGTTGGAAAATAAAGAAATAGTTGTATTTCATGACATGATACATAAAGAGATAAACAAGATAATGTTAGACAGTGATAGGTGCATTACAGAGAAACAAAATAGGATGAAGTGATGGATGCCTAGAGGACTATTTTAGTTTTCATGTCCAGGGAAGACTTCTCTGAAAAGATGACATTTGAACAGTGATTAAATGACAAGGAGGAGGACTTCCCTGGTGGTCCAGTGGTTAAGATTCCGTGCTTCCAATGCAGTGGGCACAGGTTCCATCCCTGGTTGAGGAAGTTTCACATACTGCATGGCCAAAAAAACAATAAAAATAATAAATAATAAATGACAAGGAGGAACTGGTGGTGAAAAGATCAGAATGAAGAGCATCCTAGAGGGAGAGAATAGTTGGTTCAGAAGTCCCCAAGATGGTAATGAATTTGAGTTTGAGGAAGAGAAAGAAAGCTTAAGTGGCTGGAACTTAGTGGCAGACAGATAAGTGGTTACAAGATGCAGTTGGGGGCTTCCCTGGTGGCACAGTGGTTGAGAATCCGCCTGCCAATGCAGGGGACACGGGTTTGAGCGCTGGTCCGGGAAGATCCCACATGCTGTGGAGCAATTAAGCCCATGTGCCACGACCACTGAGCCTGTGCTCTAGAGCCCATGAGCCACAACTACTGAGCCCGCGTGCCACAACTACTGAGTCTGCGCTCTAGAACCTGCAAGCCACAACTACCAAAGACTGTGTACCAAGAGTCTGTGCTCCGTAGCAAGAGAAGCTGCCTGGGCATGGCAAGGAAGAGTAGCCCCCTCTCACTGCAACTAGAGAAAGACCCGCATGCAGCAATGAAGACCCAATGCAGCCAAAAATAAAATAAGATAAATAAATTTTTAAAAAAAAGATGCAGTTGGACAGATAGAGCTTAGACCTTTTAGGCATGGAAGATCAAAGGAAGGAATGTGGATTTTAGGTGAGATGGGAAGCCAATAGGAAGTTTCAAGCAAGGCAGTGTTTTTCTGTATGAGCAATGAATTGTACAGGGCAAGAATGAAAGCACAGAGATCTTTAGGAGGAAACTGCACTAATTCAGGTGAACAGTGGTGACTTGGACTAGGATGGTAGCAGTGAACGGGAGAATACAGTGGATTGGGGGTATATATGGGAGGTGGAGTCAACAGAGCTTTCTGGTGGTTTGTACGTGGCACATCAAAGAAAGAAAGGAATCAAAGTTCTCTCCTCCATTATTGGCTTGGGCACTGGGTAGATGGTGATGCTATTTAGTGAGAAAGGTAGGCTGGGAATGAGAAGTGTGGCAAACTGTTAATTCCCTCCCCAATAGCCATTCCTCTCTTCCTCTTTGCTAACAGAGCCCTGACGTGGTTGAGGAGACAAGATGTCAAGCCCCGAGTGATGGATCATGAGTGGTGTAACTCAATCATAATAATCACATTTTCTTTTGCTAGATATTCAATTCCCCCATCTTCTTTGCAGCTAGGGGTGATTCACTTCTGGCTAATGAGACCTAAGTGAAAGCCTTCTGGGAATAGATATGGCTATCTTGAACACCATCACAATGCCTGGAGTCACAGCAGGCTTCTTATGAGTACAAGACAAAAGACCTGATGATGTTAAAGATGGTGAAGCAGGATAAAAATAGAAATTGCCTGGGTCCTTGATGGTAGCGTTGAGCAGCTGAACCAACACCAGCAACCATCTAGTACCAGACATCTTGTTTATGAGAAAAGTAAAATTCTGTTTAAGCCTCTTGTTATTTGATATAAGAAGATTAAGGGGAAAAAATCAAGAGTTCTCTTCTGGCTATTTTCAGTTTGAGATGTCTATTAGATATCCATGTGGATGTGACTGTGTAATTTCTTGCCTAATACAAGGGATAAAAATTTCTAGACATTTTTATCTTTTCATATTACTGTAATACTAGAAAATGTGAAAGGATAAGTATAAAAGTGAACAAAGTTGCAGTGACCATGTGGGAGCTCAAATCAAAAGCTGACTATCAATATATAAAACTGACTCTTAGCATTAATAGGTTAACAAGGTAGAAGTTGTTAAAACAGGAAAGCTGGGGTGGTGGAGAAAGTTCAGTTTCAGGACCAGTTAGGTCCCTGCATTTCCAAGTACCTTCCATCACTTTGGTGGAGAAACGTCCTAGACTAGAGTACATATTTCTATTAAGATACTTTCTTACCTCTATATCACAGTGTTCATGTATTTCTTTATTCCCTCTACTGAATATAACACATAGCCTCATGAAAATTTCCCCACTCACTTAGCCAGGGAATGTAAAGTAGGCCAAATTGAGCTTTTAGCACAGTTTCTGGTTGCTGCTAAAAATCAGCATCTACAAACCCAATTGCACGTATTTCCATTAGTGCTATCATCCACCACTAGACATATAGTTTTGTAGATTAAAAGTTTACCAACCCACATATTTTTTTTCCTAAACATTTTACTGTATGCTGGATGGTTTGGACTCCCATCTATAGAAGAGAAGAGTACATATTTTTTTGCCAGTGGCCCATCAAAAACAGCTATTGATTTTGTGTGTATGGACAAGTAACCAAGTCTGCAAAATGGACTTCACAGGGTATCTTCTATTCTGCCCATATTGGGAGTCTATGTTTTCCTGAGGTTAGTTGGCCCATCGTATTCTGCTTTCACGTTCCCTAGTTTATCACTGTGCTTGGGATTTTTGCCCCTACACCTTTCATTATGTTTTTCCATAATTTATTACAACAAACCCTTGTATTTTTTAACGGTTTTGGATCTGCATTAATTTTTAAGTCCCCGGAGGAACATTATGTTCCCAAACATTATGTTCTGCACTCTCACGCTCATATCACTTTGTGTAGTGCCAGACACCTCCTGGGATCTCAAGAAATGTTGTTTCTTTTTAAAAGATAGGTGATTACTCTGGGATGCCCATAAAATATCTTTCTCAGTTGAGTTACTCTCACTGTTTATTTACCCCTAGTGGCTTAGGTAAAAATATTGGTTACTAGAAAGAACCTAAGTCTTTGGAGAAGCTTTTCTAGTCTCTCCCCATCTCTGTAAAAGCAAGAGGTGGATATCGACTGGTCTTACAGTAGTATTGGAAAGAAATTACGAAAAGCGTTAGGAATAAGAAACTTTCTTTAAAAATATGAAATGCTAGGGAGATGACAGTATCATCCTTATTGAGCAGACCTCAGCGTGAGTGGAGCTCACTCCTCTGATAGATGCTTTTCATCATTGTTACAAAGAATGGCTGTCTAGCAGGATCCCCTCTGCTGGTAGCATCTATGGCAGACTGTCAGAACTTTTCCCCAAATACTCAAGATCTGCTGTACCCACAATATTTCCTCTTCTCTCAGCTTCTTAGCTTTATCTAGAACACTTTAATGTCTTCCTACAAGGCAAATTTGAACCTCCCTCTAAATTCTTCTAAGGTTGTTTGAGGGAGAGGAATAGGACCATGGACAGAGGTATAGCCTACCAATCACTGGCGCAGCAGGAAAGCCAGCTCTCATCCTGCCAAGAATCCCTGGGAGGGGTCTTTAGATGAATAGACTCTTTTTTATTCAAGGGTCACTTTCCCCTTCTCTAATTTTCCTTTGGAGCGACACAGTTTCTTCTGGAAACACTGGCTCCCTCTACCATCTCCATGCTCCTGAGACACACAAAGAATACTCATTCTTGCAAATGCAGCTCATAAAATACTTTAAAATGTTGTCATTATAAAATATTTCAAACAAATAGAAAAATAGTGAACATAGTTTAACAAACATCTGAGTATACAACACTCAACAAATCAATATTTGATTTATTTGCTTTAGGGTTTTTTGTTTGTATTTTTGTAAAAGGTTTAAGTACAACTTGAAGCCTGATCCCGTTCATTTCTCTGTTTTTCTCCGTTTTTTTCTCCTTTCCTCTTTTCCCCAAAGTAATCACTATCATGAAGTTACTATAAATCATTCCTATACATGTTTTTATACTTTTCTGTTATATGTATATATTCATAAACAAACATGGTATTGCTTTGTATTTGTAAAATGTAAAGGAACACTATATCATGCTGTACATAACATTCTGCAATGCTTTTTTAGTTATCATTATTTTTTAGATTTACTCATGTTGCAACCTGAAGAACTAACTCATTAATTATAACTGTTGTACATTATTCTCTTGTTAGGATATGCACAAGTTCCTTATCCATCCTCCTGCATTATTGACATGTAGGTTGTTTTTAGTTTGTTATTGTTGTTTGCTGTAACAAACAATGCTGGTGTTAATGCTTAAATAGCAGCCTGCTGGTGTACAAACACCATATGAATGTTTTTCTAGGCCAGGATTTTTCAACCTTGGCATTATTGAACTCTTAGGCTGAATAATTCTATGTTGTGGAGTAGGATATTAAGCAGCTTCCCTCACCTCTACCCACTAGTTACTAGTAGCACCCCCCCCACACACACACAGGTGTGAAAACCAGAAACGTCCTCAAACACTGCAAAATCGCTGCTGGCTGAGAAGCACTAATCTAGGCAATATACCTAAGAGGAACAGCTGGGTCTTACGATTTCTACTAACATATATCATCATTTTGCTTTCTAAGAGTATTGTTTTCCCACATGACGCTAACTTTTGGTTTTTTCAGAATTAAAATTTTTGCCTACTTATGGATATGAAATAGTAACTTTTTATTATTTTATTTCATTTTCCCTTAATTTCTACTGAGATTTCACATCTTCTTGTATGTCTGTTGACCATTAGGGTTTTTCTTCTGTTAATTGGCCTATTCATATCCTTTGCCAATTTTTCTTTCTAGGTGTTTCTTTTTCTTTTTGCTCTGTAGGAGTTCTTTATAATTTTTGAATACTAATACCTTGATTGTTTTATGTCTGGGAAAATATGTTTTCCCAGTCTAAGACTGTCTTTTCACTTTGCTGATGAATTCTTCTTATTTTAAATCAGTAAAATGTATCAATCTTTTCCTTTATATTTTATGCTTTATTTAATAAATTTTTCTATCCCAAGGGTGTAAAGATAATCTCTTATATTTTTTCTAGAAGTATAAAAATGGACAATTCACATTTAGGTCTTTAAACCAACTTAAACTTCTTGTGATATGAAAGAGAAAATACATGTATAATTATTCCAACACATATTTCCTAAACAGTTCATCTTTTCACTCCTAGTTTGTTATACCACCTCTGGTTTTAAATTTTGATATTTGAGGGGGAAGGGGACTTGAACTGGGAGATTGGGATTGACATATAGAGAGTACTATGTATAAAATAGATAACTAATGAGAACCTACTGTATAGCACAGGGAGCTCTACTCAATGCTCTGTGGTGACCTAAATGGGAAGGAAATCTAAAAAAGAAGGGAGGGGATATATGTATACATATAACTGATTCACTTTTCTGTAAAGCAGAAACTAACACAACGTTTAAAGTAACTATATTCCAATAAAAAAATTTTCTTAAAAATTTGATATTTGGTAAGGCAACCCCCCTGACTTATTCCTTTTCAAAATTGCCTTGGGTATTGCGGTTGGTTATCTGACCAAAGAATATTGTCTTTCTCCTTTCTAACTTGAACCTAAATTGTTTTCAGGTGTCCATGAACCTTATCTTATAGTACTCAGTCTAAGCCCATTAAAGTAATTTCATTCCATTGGGATTGGTTTGGCCATAAGCATATGTTGCATCTCTTGCCAATGAGACCTAAGTGGAATTGCACTAGAGTGGAGATGGGATGGGATAGGTAAGTTTTCTTCTCACTTAAAAATGTACATAAGGGGACTTCCCTGGTGGCACAGTGGTTAAGAATCCGTCTGCCCGGGCTTCCCTGGGGGTGCAGTGGTTGAGAGTCTGCCTGTGGATGCAGGGGACACGGTTCGCTCCCTGGTCTGGGAAGATCCCACATGCCACGGAGCGGCTGGGCCCATGAGCCATGGCCGCTGAGCCTGCGCGTCCGGAGCCTGTGCTCCGCAACGGCAGAGGCCACAACAGTGAGAGGCCCGTGTACCGCAAAAAAAAAAAAAAACGCGGCCGGCCAATGCAGGGGACATGGTTCGATCCCTGGTCTGGGAAGATCCCACATGCTGTTGGGCAACTAAGCTCATGCACCACAATTACTGAGCCTGTGCTCTAGGGCCTGTGAGCCACAACTACTGAGCCCGTGAGCCACAACTACTGAAGCCTGCTCACCTAGAGCCCGTGCTCCACAACAAGAGAAACCACCGCAATGAGAAGCCCGCGCACCACAACGAAGAGGAGCCCCCGCTCACCGCAACTAGAGAGAGCCCGCATATGGCAACGAAGACCCAACGCAGCCAAAAGTAAGTAAGTAAATAAATAAATATTTTTAAAATGTACATAAGGAACAGACTTGCCCTGCCTCTCTTTTTATAGATTTGTAGGAAAATGTAATGTCTGCAACTGTGGCAGCCATCTTGCCACTCTGAAGGGAGGAGTGTAGTCCAGCACACCAAGAATGGCTAAGCAGACAGATGAAAAGGTCACAGATTCCCATGATGTCATTGTGCTGCTGAATTATCCAATACTGAAACCACTTATCAGTGGACATCCTGAGATGTAAAATAATAAACCTTATTATTTAAGCCACTTTAAGTTTTACATTCTTTTACTTGCAGCCAAAGGAATCCCCAACTACTATAATAAGTTTGACCCTTTACTCTTCCACATGAATTTTGTGATCATTGTTCCATGTTACTAAAGCAGGTTGGGATTTTATTTTTATAAATTTATTTATTTTATTTTATTTATTTATTTTTGGCTGCGCTGGGTCTTCGTTGCTGTGTACAGGCTTTCTCTAGCTGTGGCGAACGGGGGCTACTCTTCATTGCGGTGCACGGGCTTCTCATTGTGGTGGCTTCTCTTGTTGCAGAGCATGGGCTGTAGGCACGCGGGCTTCAGTAGTTGTGGCTCACAGGCTCTAGAGTGTAGACTCAGTAGTTGTGGCGCACAGGCTTAGTTGCTCCGCAGCATGTGGTATCTTCCTGGACCAGGGCTTGAACCTGTGTCCCCTGCCTTGGCAGGTGGATGCTTAACCACTGTGCCACCAGGGAAGTCCCTGGGATTTTTTAAATTGGGTTTGCATTGAAATTAAATGTTAACTTTAGGAGAACTGACATCTTCATTATAATGAATATTTGAATTCATGAATATGATACATATCTACTTATTTAAATCTTAGTTAACTTTTTCCACAAACGTTTTTTATATATAAATCCACATTTTATGTTTTTGTTATTCCTAAGCACTTTATTGTTTATTAGTATTAAGAATAGTGTCCTTTTTTGCTATTAAATATTGTCTTGGATAAATACTGAGGTATAGGATTGCAATTGAATTTTGTATGTTGATCTTATACCCAGACACCTTGCTGAATTGTCTTTTTAGTTATAATATTTTTTTCAGTATAGTCTGTTTGATTTTCTTTATAGACAATCATATTATCTATAAAGAGAGTTTATCTATTTTCTCCCTTACTGTGTTGACGGAGATGTCATAAGTCAGTCATGGAGGTCTGTGGTTGCTTGATCCAGTTTCCTATCATGTGTCCTGTCTTCCTGCCTCATCATTCCCTCATGAAAGGCCCATCATTAGGCAGTGGTCAGCTCTTTAACAAGCTAGTTTGTGAGTATGGGAATGAGGGTTCACAGTGTAGTCCATAGTTTCAAGCAGTGAATCTGGTCTGGTTCCCATCCACTTCCCTCGCCCCATGCAGATCACTTTTAGTGTCCCTTCCCCTGCAGAAGCCTCTTTAGAGCATTTTCTACCTCCTTTCATACCTGGAGGCCAACAGGCCCAAGTCTTCCCTCTCATTCGTTGCTTTGCATTTCTGGCCCATAGAAAAGTTTATACTTGGGGCCAACTGTGTCTTTTGTTTTTCTCTTTTACATTTTAAAAACCATTGCTTTATGTTTGGAGCTGAATAAGTACCCCAAGGATTTGTACAACAATGCTACCTTGACTAGAAATCATAGTTCTAAATGTCTATTTTGTAAAGGCTTTACAGAGCTAGCTTCTAAAACTGATGATACTATTTATAGTAATTATCATCAAATACAGTGCTACTCAGAATTTTCACAATGTCTTTCAGCTCCTTGTGTTTTGTAAATGTTAGAGTTGTGTCTGTGTTTGTCACGTGGGTAATGGGGAATGGAGGTAAATACTATTTTCTACACCCGAGAAAACTGAGGCCTCTTACTTAATTGTGGCCAAGAATAAGATAGATTCCTCCAGAGGTAGGGCTGTGCTTTGTTCATGCTGTGCCTTGTAGAAAATGACCCTCAATGCAAGGTTTTGAGCTGAGAAAACCAAACTCTAGGCCCATGCCTAGCTCTATTCATCAGGATGTCCCCTGAATTAAGGAGACCCATAATGAAGTCCTCAAGATCTATGCAATGCTATGACTTGAGGAAAAGAAAGAAAAGGAAGGAGAAAAATAAGAGCAGCAAGAGATGATTTTAACCAAAGTGAGTGGGAAGGAATTGTCAGTAGCATTTCATCTAAAAAGTGAATTTTGATTGAGATTTAGATTTTTAAATACTAATCCCCTTACATAAACTAGCTTAGTATGTAAATATAATCAAAATAGCATTCATTAAAATTGCAAAACTTAGGGCTTCCCTGGTGGCACAGTAGTTGAGAGTCCGCCTGCCGATGCAGGGGACATGGGTTTGTGCCCCGGTCCGGGAAGATCCCACATGCCACAGAGCGGCTAGGCCCATGAGCCATGGCCACTGAGCCTGCATGTCCGGAGGCTGTTCTCCGCAACGGAAGAGACCACAGCAGGGAGAGGCCCGCGTACCAAAAAAATAAAAATAAAAATTGATTTATTAAGATATGTAAAACAGCCAGCTGCCGCAGTAGTGACTAAGAAGTGTAAAAATAAATTATTTTGTTCAAGAAATATTTATTGAGTTCCTACTATGTGCCAGCACTATACAGGAAGTTGGAATGCAAAGATAAATAACATAGGTCCTTGTGCAGCTACCCATCTAGTTGGCCCAACTAATGGGCAAATAAATAATCCAAATATGATGGGATACGCTCCTTAAAAGAGTGAGACATATTTTACACCCATGTTCATAGCAGCATTATTCACAATAGCCAAGAGGTGGAAGCAATCCCAGTGTCCGTCAACAGATGAATGAATACACAAAATGTGGTCTATACATACAATGGAATATTATTCAGCCTTAGAAAGGAATGAAATTTCAACACATGCTAAACATGGATGAACCCTGAGGATATTATGAAATAAGCCAGTCACAAAAAGGCAAATGTTATATGATTCCACTTCTATGAGGAATCTAGGTTAATCAAATTCATAGAAACAGAAAGTAGAATGTTGGTCACCGCAGCCTAGGGAGAAGGGGAAATGGGATTGTTTAATGGGCATAGAGTCTTAGTTTTGCAAGATGGAAAAATTCTAGAGAGCATTTGCACCACAGTGTAAACATACTTAACACTATTGAACTATACACTTAAAAAGAGTTAAGATGGTAAATTTCATGTTATGTGTAATTTACTACGATTAAAAAAAAAGTGTTAGCTTTATGAGGACAGGGGCCTGCCTGTTTTGTTCACTCTTGAATTTCTAGCTTCTAGCAGAATGCCTGATACATAGTAGGCACTTGACAAATATTTGACCTTCCTCTGGTTTCTCCTCCCCATTCAACATCCTACACAACACACAAAAGCCAAGTCATCTGTGAGCCAATTCAGCAAACAAAGGCACCTCTCTGCTTAGGGCCCAGAAGGGGAAGAATTTAAAATATTTGTGATTTGGTATTTGTCCTAGTCACACCAACTATCCAACTATTCTTTACTTCTTAATTATGCTTATCCGAGCTTTTTTGGCAGTTAAGTTTCCTAAAGATAGATACTGTTTCTACTTCCCAAAACAGAGTTGTGATGGACTTTGTTAAGAAAAAAAGTGGAAGCAAGTCCGTGAAATGAAATCATTATTAGGCTGTGGTACAAATGGCTCTGGGGCCACGCTTGCAGGTCCCTGAGGAAGGGTGAGGTAATTAGCATGTATTTGCAATTCTGCTGCCTCTTCCCACCCTTCACTGGCTCAGTCTGATTCTAGTTGCTCAGTTTATTCTCTTGTGTTTGTGTTTTTTACTTGATCAAAAATAGACCAAAAAAGTTTCCTTGCACTTACTAGAGCTTTTCTATTTTTTTCCGTGTGTGTTAGGTCTCCTCTTGCCCTGATCCTTCTTCCTGACACCTGCTCGTTTCTCTGCTTTTCTACCTTTCTCAGTTAGGGCTTTTCCTTGTGTTCTGTAACCCTGGCTTGGGGCAGCATTTAGTGACAGCACAAGCAAGGAGCCTGCCAAGGGCTTGAGGGGTTTGCAATGAGGAACTCCCATTTCTGGCCCAGGCACCAGACAGAGCTCCCCGTTGGTGGTTCTGGCTTGGCCTCAGCCCTGGGCACGCACATTGCGAGGCTTCAGAGTAGGACACAAGTGCCTTGCCTAGTGCTTGAGGGGAAGCCTGGAGGTGAAAGGTTCCAGGGTATCTTTCTTCTGTCTCCTCATGCTGGTATGGTGGGAGGTTAAGTGCAGGCCAGAGCCAACCAAAGGCCTTCTTGGAGACAGGGTCAATCATAGAACCAAGTGAGGTTTCCAGGCCTGGAGATTTGATTTGTTAATTTTCACATGTAACACTTAAATAGTTCTTGCTATGACAAACACTGTTCTAAGTGCTTTTAAATATTAACTCATTTAACCCTTTAAATATTAACTTATTTAATCCTTATAACAACCCTGTGAACTGAGAACTACTATTATCTGAATTTTATGGATAAGAAAACTAAGGCCCACAGAGGTTAAGTGACTTGTCCAAGGTCACAGAGCTAAGTGGTACTGGCAGGATCTGAACCCAGCCAGCCTGGCTCCTGAATCTGTGTTTTTTACCACTATACTATGTTTTCTGTCTGGTTTTATGTACGGTCCCCCAGGATTTCCCTTGAAAATCTCATGTGTGATTTTACAAAATATCTTCTCCAAGGTATAACACCCTCTGGTAGGTGCTGGGCAATGTATATCCCTTTGAAATTTCTGTGCAGCTCTTGGGATATCTGCTAGCAGTCGTTCACAGGCTACCTCCTGAACACGACATCAGAAGCAGACTTTCTGTCTCTAGGGATAAGGGTGCAAAAAAGCAATTTCTACTCATACAAATTTTAAGAAATAAAATTTCAGTGTATGTTTAATACAATAAAATATCAATAGTCCTCTTATGAAGTCTCCCCTCATACCCACACACACATAAGCAAGAATCTTACCCTGGGATCTGTCTGTCCTGAATCAGAGTGAACTTGCAGGGAGCCATCCCCACATTCTCCACCCAGGCCCTTACAAACAGCATCATGATATTTTTAGATGGTTGGCTGGCCTTGGGGGTACAGCTCAGAGCTGTAGGACAGATCTTCTTATGAGAGTAGCAAGCTAGTCTGGAGAGAAGCCCACGACCTTGGCCTCTGTGCCCTGGGAGACCCTGCCCTGGCCCTGAATATCTGCAAATCCTCTGACCTTCCCTGTCATCCTCTGGCTGTGCCCCAAATGGCTTTCCCTGCTAAGACCTGGGTTAGCAGAGAAGAGAGTTTCACAAAACATTAAGATGAGCTTGGCTTTCAGCTGCTGACTTATGTTGAGGTGCTGGTCTCAGTTGTCTCTGGCATCTTCTGTGATGCCTGCCAGCTTCCCTGCTTATAATTTCCGAGGCCTCTGCCCATTCTCCATCTCCATGATGCTTGTCTGGATCTTCCTCCCACAGAGCCCTAGTTCTAATCTGGATGGAATTGATAGAAAGTGAATTCCTGCTAAAAAATTAGCTGATTACATCTCAGACAAGGGCTCTCTTCTGTGTACTGCGTTTGCATGTTAATAAGGACATTCAAAACCAAAAAGTTAGGAAACTCAAAGGAGTGACTATCTAGGGGTAGAATGTCAGGCTCCTCTACACAGAGAGCTTGATGGGGTGGTGGTGGGGTGCTTGTGTCTTGTAGATCTCCCCATATTTGTGTATGCATCTAAAACTGGCCCTAGCCAGTCAGGTCCACAGACATCCTCAAATCCAGAATAAAAACCTTCACTTTGGAGCAACAGCTATTTCTCTCTGAGTTTGTTCTTCGGGCTCACCAAATCTTAGGGCCCAGATCAGGGCATGCTAATGAGTTCAGTTTATTGGCAGCTGGAGCAGGGTCCTTTGTCAAGTGGGGTATTTCCTCTGACGTCACTGGACTGCTCATCAACTCCAAGGTGGGTCTTTGCCAGGAAAACCTGAATCGAAGAGGAGGCTTGGCCTTCGGGGAAGAGAGCCTGTGTCCTGGCAGCCGGGCATGTCTGCTCCAGGCAGGCCTCTCAGACCCACTGATGCCCTGGGTTAATGAACTTTTGACCCAACAGGGAAAAAAAGGTATAAAGAGTAGGAGCTACAGCAGTCAGCTCTTATAGCGTGGCACTTGTGAACTGGTGGGATCGTGACAACCTTAGCCCTACCCACCTACCTGTCTTCCCTGCCCACTCTCCTGCCTTCTTCCCTCCCCTCGCCCACTACTTCTCTCCCTATTCTCCTGAAAAGCAGCTTCCTAGGTGATACCTTTTGTTTCCAAAACCTTCTTTGTAGTTCTTCCTTGACTCCTTTCTCAAAATATTCCCTCTCTTTCCTCCTTCAATGCCAGTCTGTTGGCATCTGTCTCCCCATCTTGTGCAGGCTGCCCATCTCCGGCTCATCAAGGTTTTATTTTTATTTTTTAATTAATTAATTAATTTTTTGGCTGCGTTGGGTCTTCGTTGCTGCGCGTGGGCTTTCTCTAGTTGCGGCAAGCGGGGGCTACTCTTCGTTGCGGTGCGCGGGCATCTCATTGCGGTGGCTTCTCTTGTCGCAGAACACGGGCTCTAGGCACGCAGGCTTCAGTAGTTGTGGCACACGGGCTCAGTAGTTGTGGCTCTCAGGCTCTAGAGTGCAGGCTCAGTACTTTTGGCGCACGGGCTTCGTTGCTCTGTGGCATGTGGGATCTTCCCGGACCAGGGCTCGAACCCATGTCCCCTGCATTGGCAGGCGGATTCTTAACCACTGCACCACCAGGGAAATAGTCCCTCACCACGGTTTTATAATTGCCTCTAGTCAAAGTTTAAATAGATGGGTTTCAGCCCAAGAGAAAAATGTAAACAAGACCTTTCTGCAGTCTTTCAGAACTGCTGACTTCCAGTGCTTTTGAATTCTGTGCTAGGAAATTCATTCACTCTTGCTGAGGAACTGAGAACCACCACTGGGCTTTCAGAGACGTGAGAGGCACTCTGAAACCATTGAGAGGCTTTTAGAAGATCTACCCTTTTCCTTTTAACTCAATTAAGCCATCAGGATCCAGTTCCCATTCTAGGATGTTTGTCTGGTGTATTGAGGTGACAGAACAGTTAAGCAATCTTCACGGGCTGACTTCTGAAGAAAGGAAGGAAGTGAGGGGAATTTTCATTTCCCTGTGGGAATTTTTCCTTTTGGGGGGAGGAAGGGATTGTATTTGTTGCCCCAGGTCTTCTTGTTGATGAGGTAGTCTTAGGAATCAAGAGAACGGGACCACCTTTGGCCAAAGCAGAAGGAAGAGGGCAGGTGGGGTTTGAGCTGGTGATTCGGTCACATAGCCCTTCATTTGCTGTTTCCGCAGAAGTAAGCAGGCCACTTTGTTGAGTCTTGATTAAGAATATTGATTTTCTATATTTATCTGTTTTGTGTACTTTTTGTACTTGTGATTTGGTGTCAGGATGGATTCAGCAATACTTTCGGATGTTTTAGTCAAGGATTTGGTTGGATCCTTGGCTTCCCCTATTTCAAAACCTTCAGTAACTCTTCATTTCAAGTTCAGACTCCTATTCAAAGCCTTCCACGGTCTGGGTCCAACCAACCTTCACCCTCCACTATTCCAACCATACACCCCTGTATGCCGACCTCACTGAACTTGTCACTCCACTCCTGTTATATGTTCCCTTCCTTACTCTGCAGCACCCCAATGCTTGCTGAGTCCTCCCTGTCCTCCTCAAAATGCCATCTTCCCGTGTTTTGTAGAACATTCCTCGCCCTCCACGCATGACCAGGACCAACCACTCCTTCCCCCAGTTCTCAAGCAGCTCGTGACACCTCCCTTCACAGTAGCCCTGATTTCATCATCTATTGTTCAGCCCATGTTTATGTGTCAGCTTCCTGCACTAGCTACTCAGCTTCTTGAGCAGAGGATGGTTTATTATACCCTCATGCTGCCCTGCCTTGTGTGTGGCCTATTGTCAGTGCTCAATACATATATTTTTCAACCTCTCTGAAAACTTAAAGTCAACTCTAGAGCCCAAGTGCTACAACTACTGAAGCCTGCGCACCTAGAGCCCGTAGTCTGCCGCAAGAGAAGCCACCACAATGAGAAGGCCGTGCACTGCAACGAGGAGTAGCCCCCGCTCTCCGCAACTAGAGAAAAAGCCCACACACAGCAGCGAAGACCCAACGCAGCCAAAAATAAATAAATAAATAATTTTAAAAAATTTAGTTAGAAAAAAAAAAATTTTTTTTAATTTAAAAAAAGAAAAAATAATTTTAAAAAAATAGCTCTTGAGAGGAACCAACAGTAAGACGGATTTTGGAGTCAGACAAATTTGGGTTCTAATCTGAGCTCTGCTAAGTATTAGTACTGAGGTGGCTTCCCAATTTTAATCCATTCCAAGCCTCACTTTCTTCACTTATAAAACAAAGACAATAAGATCTCTTTGTGAGGATTAAAATGAGATCAGGCAAGTAAAGAACCCAACACAGTTCTGTCTTATCCTTACCCTTCCTTGATGTTAAAACATTTAAAATGTTCCAACACTTTATTCTGGAACATGAATCATATTCATCAATTTAACATATAGGGGCCATATTTTCCCATTCCTAATACAACCTTCCTTGATACAACACTTTCCTCTCATTCACACTTGCAAGGTTTTCAAAGGCTTACCTTGTAATTAGGATTGGACTTATCTATTGGTCACCTGAAGAAATCCCAGTGATAGGGACAATGATGAGACAGCTGCTCTGCTCGTTTCTCAGTTATTTTCACATGTGGAGGGTCATCCTCACAGCATCACGCTGCCCTCTTTACTTCCAATGTTAACTTTAAAGAGGAGAAAACACACCATTAGGACAACCTTTTCTTTCCCCCTCCACCAAAAGTCAGTTGCTACTTTCACCCATGGGAGGGGAGCAGTGGACTCTGTTCACCCATACAACATTTATTGAATGCCTGCTATGTGTCACGTACTGAGACGAATCAGCCAAGGTCCATACCTTTAAAAGTTTCAATCTAATGGGTTTTGGGGGAATAGGGGAGAAGATAAGCATCTAACCAAACAAGGATTGTATGGGAACAGAGGAAAGGACAGTCAACCAGTCAGGAAAAGCTTCAGAAAGAGGTGATACTTGAGCCGAGTCTTGAAAAATCAGTACATGGCTGTCAACAATGAAGGCAGAGCACTTCAGGTAGAGGAACCCCAACTCTTGTTCCTCTCCCTCTGATCACTGTGTGCAGCCTGACGCATCTGGCTCTACCATCTTTACCTTATACAGTTGTCTTCTCCTTGGTCTAGGGGACTTAAGTTCTTCCTTGGCAGCAACAACATTATTATTACTGGTTCTGATCAGAGAACTGACATTAGAAGCTTTGCTGCTGCTTTTGTTGCCAAGGCCAAAAAACAGCTAGAGTAGTTTGAGCTCCCTGGGGGAGGGTGGAGGAGTTGAGCACGCATGCGTATACCTGTGTCTGTCTATGTATGAATTTGAGAGTGTGGAGGTGTGTGTCCACCTGGATGGCCGGCTAGATGTTTATCTGCAGGTGTTGCCACAGAAAACAGAAGTGGATATTCAGGAAGCAAAGTGACAGCTTGGGATCTCACAGACAGCTGAAAGACCGCTCAGAGAAGGGAGAGGTTGAAATAACCCCGACCAAAACAAAATGAAACAGAGAAGGAAGTTACATCAGAAGAGGGAAAATGCCAGCTTCATGCTGAAGAGCCACAAATGTCACAAAATAAAAATAAAATGTGGGATTCTTATTTTACTTAGTCAAATACTATTACAATGTTTTCTTCTTTATAGAGCATTGTTAAAATTACAGAAATAGTAATATTTAGTATTACTGATATTAGTAATATTTAGTGCAGCAAACATGGAGAACACAGGAAAACACAAATTGCTGTAATTTTTAAAAGTTATATTCATAGTATCTTATTTATTTGGATCAGTGATTGCTTATAACTTTGCCTTCTACTTCCATATATGAGTTGGTTTTTTTCCTTTAGCACTTAAAAAATATTAAAAACAAGTTCTGAGATTGACTTACTGAAGAACATTTTAAAAGTCTCATTATTAGCACAAATCACACTATTTTGATAAAGATACTCTAATAATAGTTAAGTGACTAAAGGTGTCAGAGCAAGAAATGTAGATCCCAGAGATGTTAAGTTTTTCGTTTCCATTCATGTTAGTCTCTTTACCAAAAAGAAGTGAAAGAGTAGTTTTCCTTTTGATTAGATTCTTGTAACCATACAAATGAAAAATTTATAGAATTGGCTTTAGGTGAGGAGGTTTTATAAGAAGTTAATATAATACTGAAATAAGCTTGGCATCAGATCTCATATGAATCTTTTGAATTTATTACTTTATAAATAAAGGAACTGGCTTTCCATCACCTTCTTAGAATTATAATGGCTTCAAATGATTAACTGATTTTCCAGTCTCACAAAGGGTTAAAAGCATATGGAGAGAAACAAACTACTATATATAAAATAAATAAGCTACAAGGACATATTGTATAACACAGAGAATATAGCCAACATTTTATAATAACTATAAATGGAATATAATCTTTAAAAATTGTGAACACTATGTTGTACACCTGAAACTTGGATAATATCAAACATCAACCATACCTCAACCTCAAAAAAAAAAAAAAGGCATGTGCAGTTTTGGCAGTGAACTAGGGAAATTGTGTGTGCTTTGGTTATAGTGCAAAACAGTACTTCCCAACTGGATGAACTATTAGTCCATATGCTATTTTACCAGGTAACTAGTGAATGGATTTGGGGCGGACAGAGTTGAGAAGAATTGACTAGGGAAAGAAAAGTACCTGGTGAAGAAGAAGCAAAGCAAGTAAGACTGATGCTCACTCTGTTTGCACATAGTAGGTAGTCAGTAAATAATTGTTGAAGGAAAGAAAGAATGAAATGAGTGAATGAATAGTAAGTATAAAGTAAGTGGCATAAACACCTAATTCAAAATGAAATTTAAATTTTGCTTTGTGACAGGGTTATAACATATTTCCACTATGATACCTGCCTTGGTGATATATAAAGATGTATAATTTTTAGAAGTTCTGAGACCCTTGAGAAAGAAAACATCTAAAAATTAGATGTGGGGGAAATAGAAATCAATGCATATCTAAACTTTTAGATTTTCTGAATTTTTTTTACAAGTCTAAATTCAGTGTTACTTTAGGAACATAATAATGTATTATGTATAAATTGGTTTATTTACAAAGCAATATTGCTTCTGTCTTACGCTTTTAGGATTTTTTTTTTTTTTTTTGGCTTCAAGGCATGTGGGATCTGAGCTCCCCGACCAGTGATGGAACCCACACACCCCCCCACCCCGCATTGGAAGGCAAATTCCCAACCACTGGACTACCAGGGAAGTCCCTCATTT
Source organism: Neophocaena asiaeorientalis asiaeorientalis (assembly GCF_003031525.2). Lineage (NCBI taxonomy): Eukaryota > Metazoa > Chordata > Mammalia > Artiodactyla > Phocoenidae > Neophocaena > Neophocaena asiaeorientalis. The sequence goes on along the minus strand of NW_020172457.1, from coordinate 4,622,561 downwards.
GGCTTTTTCAGTTGAGAAGAAACCAGCAAATATTTAGAAAGTGAAGAAACCATAAACATCACAGAAACTTATATTTTTTTCTAGACCCACTTCTTTCCATAAGGAGTTTATTTTCAGGAAATAATCTAAGGGTTGTGGGCAAAGGAAGAATAAAATAAACAAAACTCACTGACTGCAACTTTTTTTTAAGTGAAGTATAGTTGATTTACAATATTATATTAGTTTCAGGTATACTGCATTATGATTCAGTGTACAGATTATACTCCTTTAAAAGTTATTACAAGATAATGGCCATTGACTGCAACTTTTTTCCAGGCATCTACATTTTTGTTTAGTAAGTGAATGCCTCCATATCTGACAGTTTCCCTGCTTTCTGGGCTTCCACATCTCCAGGGACCCCTCCAACTGGATGCATTTTCTGACTCAGAACTTGCTGAGGCTCTCAAATCCCCATCTGAAGTAGTCTCATAAACTCCCTACCCCAGCTTATGTTCTGGGAAACATGTCCTTTCTGATGGTCTGCCTAAGGAATGGTGGATTTTTTTTTTTTTTTTTGGCTTCAAGGCATGTGGGATCTGAGCTCCCCGACCAGTGATGGAACCCACACACCCCCCCACCCCGCATTGGAAGGCAAATTCCCAACCACTGGACTACCAGGGAAGTCCCTCATTTGGCTTTTTCAGTTGAGAAGAAACCAGCAAATATTTAGAAAGTGAAGAAACCATAAACATCACAGAAACTTATATTTTTTTCTAGACCCACTTCTTTCCATAAGGAGTTTATTTTCAGGAAATAATCTAAGGGTTGTGGGCAAAGGAAGAATAAAATAAACAAAACTCACTGACTGCAACTTTTTTTTAAGTGAAGTATAGTTGATTTACAATATTATATTAGTTTCAGGTATACTGCATTATGATTCAGTGTACAGATTATACTCCTTTAAAAGTTATTACAAGATAATGGCCATTGACTGCAACTTTTTTCCAGGCATCTACATTTTTGTTTAGTAAGTGAATGCCTCCATATCTGACAGTTTCCCTGCTTTCTGGGCTTCCACATCTCCAGGGACCCCTCCAACTGGATGCATTTTCTGACTCAGAACTTGCTGAGGCTCTCAAATCCCCATCTGAAGTAGTCTCATAAACTCCCTACCCCAGCTTATGTTCTGGGAAACATGTCCTTTCTGATGGTCTGCCTAAGGAATGGGAAAGAGGGAAGAGGATGCCAAGTTCTGTTTTACATTTTAAATCCATAGATCTTTCCTTCAACAAGTGGCAAGCCATTCTTAATTCCTTTTCCTCTGTATGGAAGAATTTAGCATCACTTCCCATGGTGATCGAAGGAACTTTGCTCTTTGCCCGAAATATCTCTCTCCAAAAGCAATTTCCCCTCCTCTGAGAAATGCTGTCCTGTCAGGCTGCACTGCCCTTGAACCAGACGACTTTCTCTGCTTGTCTTTATCTGTCTAAATAAAGCTAACCTACATTTGCTGTCTTAATTCATTCGGATGCTTGCTGATGCTATTTAAAGCATCCCTTAAGGCTCCGTGGAAAACAAGAGGCATTATTCCAGGTAGGGAAACTTTAGGTTTGTTGGTCATTTAAGGAATTCAAGAATCGAAAGAATCCATTCAGTCTTCAGTAGTTCGGTTGTGAAGGACAAAGGAGCTCTTTGTGTTTTTTATCCCAGGCAGTCTTCTTTGACTTGTACGTTGCTGGGATCAGTTGATAGCAAAAGAGGTAACTAGAAAGTTAATCTCTGTATGTGTGTGCGTGTGTGTCTGTGTGCATGCGCATGCGTGTCTCTCCTTGTCTCTAGGCTTCATGAAATTTGCCCAACAGAACGTGTTTTTTATTCTGGACTCTGATAATTTGTTAGTTCATTGTGAGTTTACTTCCCCTCTCAGGGAACAAATGTGAAAGATCAAAAGGAGATGTCACCTTAGTAAACAGGCTTCTGGTGAGTTTTTGGCTTGTCTCCACCTCCCCCTCTTCAGCCTCCATCAGACATTTCATTAGAGAATCCTGGTACTTACACATTCCAGAAAAGAAGAGGAAATTCTAAACAGGGAAAGGAACAAAACATTGGGGTTGTAAATAGGTCTCCACTGTGCACTTCTATAGGACTGGGAGTTCAGAGAGGTTCCAAATCTGTTGACTGTTTTTTCACATCTGGTATTTATGTCAGTCTGTCGGCTTGCTTAGTGGGAGGGAGAGCTGGTACAATGGGATGGTTTTTAACCACCAGTGCCCCGCTTAAGCACATGCTTTTATCAGCATCCACTTGTTCAGCCACGATTCTGTGACGTCCATTGCAGCGAGTGAGTCAGAAGCCACAAGCTAACAGGTCTGTTCCTTCCTGCCGTCACCTAGGAAACCAATGCATCACCCACAGGAAATGCAGGCCCCAATGGGGAGTATGCCCAGATCAGGTTATAAAGCTGGCAATGAGTTTTTCAAAAGAGGTCAAATAATAATGGGTAGAATCTTAGTCTAGGGTAGGAAGTGGATCCAACCTCTTAGGCATGGATCGAGGACTGTCAGGCAGAAATACCAGGAGGAATTAGTCAGCTAAAATCATGAAAAATGTCTGCTTTATAAGAAATTGGCCAAGGGCAAGGGGTATGGAAATATAGTTTGATTACCCCAAACAGCAAACACATTTATTTGCCAGTTGGCCGAGAGTAATTTTTTTTTTTTTGTACGTTAGGACAGTGTGTGAAGTGAGATGAGGAAACTGACAAGACATCACACCAGGCTTTCAGCTGAGTGAAATGTATATCCTCTTTTTCATGGTCTCTCTCCCTTAAAATAGTTATGGAGAGTTCCATCAGAGAAAACCACACCTTGTTTGCCCTCATGCTCTCAGTTTTTTTTCTGCCTGAGCCTTATTTTCTCCCTCCCTCACTACTACAGTTCAGCACAGTCCATTGCCTTAGTGTATAAATACAATCTACCACACACTGTCCACATATCTTATATAAGCATATGAATATAAGCTTAATGCAGCTGAGAAAAAGTACCTGTGGAGCTTCAAGTTGTTTGACAAGCTTAACGTTTCCAGGCAGATTCACACTCTCATGCTGCTATGGGTGAAAGAGTCTACGTAAAAGTACAACGTGAGCTCTCCTGGAACTTCCTGTTTTAGACTCAAAGAATATTAGAACAGGAAAGAAAAACAACTCAGAAATCACCTGGTCCAACCCCCTCATTTTTCACATGAGAAATGAGTCCCAGAGAGGTGATTTGTTTAAGGTCATCTAGTGAATTAGTGTGTATGCTGGGGGCCAGGAAGAGGAGAGAAGAGAGGTGGGAAGCTTGACCGCAAGCTCAAAATGAGTCAATAGGTGATATGGCCACCCAAGAGACTGTTATGATATTAAGCTGCATTAATTGAGGTACGGAGTCCTGACTAAAAGGGGCAATTGGTACCCACACAGGCTGGTCAGTTTTGCCAAGAATATGACATTCTGTCCTGAGTACCCATTGAACAGGGAAGAATGACAAACCCAAATGTGCCCAGAGGAGGGTAAAGATGGTATTAAGAGCTTTAGTAACTACTGTATAACCTAAGAAGAAAAACTTAAAACATTAAGTTCCTCAGCTTGGAGACCAGAGGATGTGTCACAGAGAGCATAGAAGTAGGTATTGTCAAATAGCTGAAAGGCTGTTTTGAAGAGGGCTCAGACTTATTTTGTGTGATTGCGAAGGGCAGTTACAAATTGGTACAAGTTAGAAGCTGATAGGTTTTAGCTTCATATAAGTAATTTTCCAATCATTCAAGCTGATCCAAATGTATTAAACTGACCAATGGGATAGTGAATTAACTCTCTATCTCCAGAGGTGTTCAAATGTTCATTCATGCATCCAAATACATTTATTGAGTGCCTGCTATATGCCAGTCATTGGACTAGAAGGACTTTGAGGTCGTCATCCGGGTTAATTAAGGCAATACTAGCTGCTGTATTAAATCTGTGTATCAAACCTAAAACTGTCTCATGGCTCAGACATGACAGGAAATTTATTTCTCACTCATATAACATCCAAAATGGGTGATCCTGATGGTGGGTGGCTCTCCTCCAAGTGGTAGTTCAAAGAACCAGGCCCTTCCATCTCATAATTCTGCCATCTTCAACATGCTGTTATAAGGTTGCTTTAGGCGTTGACATCCTGCTGACAGACAGGGAAAGATTGTGGAGGATTGTGTGGGGAGGTTTTTAGGGGATGGACCTAGAAGTGGTACCTGTCAGCTCTGCTCGCATTCTTTCTATCCAGTAGAATTCAGTCACATGGCCACACCTAACTGCAGGGGAGGCAGTCCTGTGCCCAGGAAAATGAGGAAAATGGTTTGATGACTGACTAGCAAATCTTCCAGCACACTGTCCAACTCTGAGCTTATATAATTATGGTGACAGAACCAAGACAGGAATTTAAAATTTTTCTTGTTTAATGCCAAAATCATGTTTACATTAAATGTCTTCCTATTGAGGGCTCCTATTCAAAATATATTAAAAAGCAAGGTAGACAGCAATGTATATGGTATGCTACTTTTGTGAATGAAAAGAGGAATTATAATGACAATATTTATTTGTATTTGCTTGCATATGTATACAGAAACACTGGCAGGATACACAAGAAGCCATCAGGACGAGGGTGTGGGCAGAGGGAGGATGGTGACATCACTGGGAGAGAGCTTCTCCATGTATGCCTTTAAATATTGTTTACTTCATTAATTATAAAACTATATAGTTTTTAAAAATCTTTCTGTTGGAGAAGAGTTTTTCTCTGATTAATCTCTTTTTGTTTTCACGTTAAAAAAAAAACTTGAGGGACTTCCCTGGTGGTGCAGTGGTTAAGCCTCTGCATTCCCAATGCCAGGGGACCCGAGTTCTATCCTTGGTCAGGGAACTAGATCCCACGTGCGTGCCACAACTAAGAGTTCGCATGCCACAACTAATGAGCCCTCAAGCTACATGCTAAAAAGCCCACCTACCGCAACTAAGGAGCCCATGTGCCACAACTAAGGAGCCCACCTTCTGCAACTAACACCCGGTGCAACCAAATAAATAAATATTAAAAAAAAAAAAAAAACAACTTGAGAAAAGGACCGTTTGGAAAGGTGAGCAGGCATAACTTATGAACCTGAGGTAACAATAGTGATGACTATGGTGTCTTTCCTGTTACAATGGGCCTATACTGGATTAATTAACTTTTTCAAAAGAAAGTAAAATAGTGCAACAGCTTGGTTTTATGGATTCATCTAAAAGTCTCAGAGTGTTGTTGTTCTTTTTTTAAAAGATTACTTTATTTATTTTTGGCTGCATTGGGTCTTTGTTGCTGCAAGTGGGTTTCTCTAGTTGCTGCAAGTGGGGGCTACTCTTTGTTGCGGTGTGCAGGCTTCTCATTGTGGTGGGTGGGCTTCTCGTTGCAGTGGCTTCTCTTGTTGTGGAGCATGGGCTCTAGGCACACAGGCTTCAGTAGTTGTGGCACGTGGGCTCAGTAGTTGTGGCTTGCAGGCTCTAGAGCGCAGGCTCAGTAGTTGTGGGCATGGGCTTAGTTGCTCTGCGGCATGTGGGATCTTCCCAGACCAGGGCTCGAACCCATGTCCCCTGCGTTGGCAGGAGGATTCTTAACCACTGCGCCACCAGGGAAGTCCCTCAGAGTGTTTTGATAGCTGATATCTTTGTTTATTTTCATGGCATTCCTAATAACTATGCTACAAAACATATACTTCTTATTTCGTAAGATACTGTCAGAGTCAAGAATAGGAGTTTGTCTACAAATTCATGTTAGACTGTCTACAAATTCATGTTAGACTTGTAGTTTGTCTACAAATTCATGTTAGATTTGTAGTCCAGTCCTCTTGATTTCTGGATAGCATCAACACTAGAAGTATGTGATTAAAATCCTTTATGTTTTATAGCATTTTCACAAATATTTTCTCATTCAGTTTTCCCATCAGCCATGTGAATTAACTGCAACTGGTATTACCTTTAGAGATGAAAAACAATGGTGGTGACTATTATAAAGTTAAAAGGCAAATAAAAAATTGGTTAATATATAAAGAACGATTACAAATCAATAATTAAAAGGAAAGTGTTCCCGTAGAAAAATTGGCAAAGGACATGCATTAAAAATCATAGAAAGAGGTCTCAATAACAAATAAATAAACATTAAAAAATGTTTTCTCCTCAGAATGAGTAGAGGCAAAAGAAAAATAGTATCTAATACTGACAAAGGTACATGGAAACAGGAACATTGATATTTTTCTTGAAGGGATATCAGTTGGCAAAATCTTTTTGAAGGAAAATTTAGAAATATATTAAAACTTTAAACATATTCATAACACTATGACCTAGTAACTTTATTATACTAATTTATCCTCATGAAATAATCAGAGAAACGTAACAATTTATGCCAAATGATATTAATATCATAGCATTCTTATGAACTCAGCAAAAGGTGGATCAAATGACAGTAAGGAAGTGGAATACCAAGCTTCCATTGAAAGACCATGTTAAACAATTAGCTAAAAGCTAAAGGAAAATCCCACTGTCCAATGTTAAATAAAGAAGCAAGATCCAAAAAGTGTACAGAGGAATGTATACACACATTTATATATCTTATAAACAGGTGAATTCTGAAAAACTGTAGTAAGACAAAACTGGCTGTTAGTGATTTAAGCTTAGGAAGACATGTCTCTGCCAAAAAGGGGCTTGATGGTCCTTCAAAGCTTTAAGACTAGAGAGCATTCTAATCTCCTTGCTGATAGCCATCCTACTGGGCTTCTTTATCCAAAATAGACCAGTCCATATAAATTGAAAGGCAGTCAAGGCAGGCTTTGGTGGGCTTTGCCAAGTGTCATAAAACTCCTTCTCAGCTTCCATAGGGAATTTAATGTTGTGTAGAACTAACAGATCTTGAATCTATGGAACTATCACTGGTTTTCAGCAAAGGATCCAGAATGAGAACTTTTTTTTTTTTTTTTTTTTTGTGGTACGCGGGCCTCTCGCTGTTGTGGCCTCTCCCATTGCGGAGCACAGGCTCCGGACGTGCAGGCTCAGCGGCCACAGCTCACGGGTCCAGCCGCTCCGTGGCATGTGGGATCTTCCCGGACCGGGGCACGAACCTGTGTCCCCTGCATCGGCAGGCGGACTCTCAACCACTGTGCCACCAGGGAAGCCCCAGAATGAGAACTTTTACCACACCTGGGTTTTAAATGCTTGAACATATTTTTTAGCCCTTACCTGAATTAATATTTGGATTATAGGCATTCAAAGCTGATGCCAGGTCTCTAATCACAAACTCCAAATTGTTTCCATTGCTTGGATTACTTTTCCTCATTTCTTGCTGATTGTGATGTTCATTGCATTGACCCAGCCAGCGTTTTTCACACGTTTTGAAGCTCTCTTTGTCTTTCATAATCACCCCTATTGACTAATGATCTATCTCTTACCCACATGCAACACTGGTGATTTTCCTTACCACTCCTAATATTCATTTTGTTAATCTCTTTCATTTTCATTTTGATTTTCATCATAATCATAAGCCTCTTAATAGCACATTCAACATTCTCATTGCTTTTGCAATTGTCAGACATACTGGGCTTAATAATGTTGCAAAACACCCCAAATTAAATACAGTAAACCTGCTGATAGTAGAAAACTAGTTGGCCAAGACTAAAACAACCGCGTCCAACTGCCATTGCTGCCTGTTGGGGGCAGGCAAAGTTGAAAAGTTTTGCGTTTGGAGCAACTTATTTTTCACCTTAGTGAAAGTTCACGGGTGGCCAAGCTGGCAAAGAACCCCTGTCTATTCCACCATCGTGCCATTCTGGTGAAGTACATTTGAGACAATAGTCATCAAATCATATATAAATATGTAATCGACCAAAATTATTTTTAGATAGCTCAGTTGGTTTGCATTGTCTTAATGAGGCTGAGGTCATGGGTTTGATCTCTGTGTGGGTTTTTCAGTACACAGAGAAAAACCATGTCACCCAAGTAGTCTATACCTCCATCTAGCTACCTCACAAATGCATGGTCTTGAGGACAATGGTCCCAAACATTTTTGGCACCAGACTGGTTTTGTGGAAGACAATTTTTTGACAGACGGGGGCGGGGGGGGTGGCGGATGTTTCAGGTGGTAATGCGAGTGATGGGGAGCAATGGGGAGCGGCAGATGAAACTTTGCCCGCCGCTTACCTCCCGCTGTGTGGCCCAGTTCCTAGCAGGCTGCAGACCAGTACTGGCAGGGTTGGGGACGCCTGCTTTAGGGGACCTAGATATAGTGTGTGGTGGGACATATCATTTCAGTACAGTGCATATAGGAAAATGCAGTTGTGAACCTTCATAACAGTATCTAACTTTGGAATCTTCAAACTGAAACCTCAATTAGCCATTAATCAGAGAGAAGATGCTTAGTCATATGTTCAAGTTTTTAAAAAATCTATCATCTATAAGCACAGGTCGGATCACAGTGTTCTCCAAATGTAAAATACTAAAGAAAGAGGCTTATTTTTCTCACTGAGATCATTAGAAAAATGAGAGTGGAACCTGATTTACCTCTACTCCCCAGGAAACTGATGACAATTAATTCCTATTGAGTTAATATTTAAGATTTACCAAGGAGCAGGTCAATGTCACCAGAGAATGTTACACATTTGTCAAAGCAAAGAAAGCTACAGATTCACAACTCAGTTTTTGGCCTCAAATGCAATTTTCTCCCTCTGTTTTCAGATCCGCTCCTCCCTTCAACACCAGAGCTGCAGGCTGCTCTCTAAATAACACCGTGTCCCTGGCCTCCTAGCTCCCATTTGAACATTTTGGCAGGGCTCCTTTGAGGTCTGCCCCCCACCGTCTCCCCTCTCCAGGCTTGTCTTCGTTTGTCTGAGTCAGCCGTGAGTCACCTCACTCATTAATGGAACTCAGAATGCCTCTCCATTCTCTGGATCCCTTTCGTCTCCCTTCTTGTAACTGGTTTTCTGGCAGCATCAGGTCTGTGGACAACCTTGAAGGTATGGGCTGGGTCACTATTAAAATGGTCTGCTCTGTGAAGATGTTGGCAGACAGCAAGTAGAACTAACAATGATGATAATGACAATAATAGTGATGGTGCACACAGTTTCTTCAGATGCACTTTAACGGCCAGATTTGGTACCTTTGCCTGTGTCAGCTCATTGGACACAGCACGGGGATCCTTAATTCTTGGTCTCTTCTTTCTCTTCCTTGTCTCTTCTTTCCCTCCTCACCACCACTTCCTCCACACACATGCCCATATGGTACAAGGTGAAAGCTTAGAGACTCCACTCACTGGAAAGGCAGATAAAAGAGCAATGTCTTTACATTGGTGGGCATTCTTTTCTCCAGCATTTTCAGACTTGCTCTCATTTCTACTCATTCTGTTACATTCCCACTTCTTTCCTTTTTGTGAGAGGTAGACCAGAGAGGACAAAAGAGAAGGATTTATGCCTTGCTGGTGCCTCCTGGGCATATAAAGAAGCCTAGTGAAATGATACTGATAATAAACTCTGAATTCACTGTAGAAAACTTCAACACCAAAACACCAGTATTAATTCATTAATCTTACTTAAAGCCCTTTGTAAAATGGTTGATACTTCACTCAACTGGATAGTGACTAGTTTTCAGTAAATCAGATGATTTACTTTTTTTTTTTTTTTTTTGCGGTACGCGGGCCTCTCACTGTTGTGGCCTCTCCCGTTGCGGAGCACAGGCTCCGGACGCGCAGGCTCAGCGGCCATGGCTCACGGACCTAGCCGCTCCGCGGCATGTGGGATCTTCCCGGACTTGGGCACGAACCCGTGTCCCCTGCATCGGCAGGCGGACTCTCAACCACCGCGCCACCAGTGAAGCCCAGATGATTTACTTTTGAAAGGGACTGCAGAGATCACCCTGTCCAGTCTTTCATTCAGTGGGCATGCATTTACTGAGCACCTGCAATGAGCATACCCTGAGCCACGTCCCCCAGGGCAATGCTTTTCAAGCTTCACTATGTGTGTTTGTTACCTGGGAAACTTGCTAAAATGCAGATTCTGATTCAAGATGCCTGGAGTCAGGGCTCGAGGTTCGGCATTTCCGTAAGCTCCCTGGAGATATCCCTGCTGCTGCCCACAAACCACAGTTTGAGGAGCAAGACTACAGGGCTCTTCATAGAGCCAGACAAGGCTTGACTCTGTCCCTGAGGAACACCGGGGGCCCACAGGCTCTGGGATGCTGCCCTATGAATTCCTTCTCCTCAGCTGCTGATAATTATCTGTGAGGCCCAGACAATGCTGATCTGTTCTTCCCAATGCTTTTGGCTTTCTCATGTCTTCACTCCCTGTGGAAGGTATTAAAATTGCAAAACTCAAATTGGGATTAGGGCAAGGAAAAGGCTCATTTATTTATTATAAATTTATTTATTTTATTTATTTATTTTTGGCTGTGTTGAGTCTTTGTTGCTACGTGTGGGCTTTCTCTACTTGCAGCAAGCGGGGGCTACTCTTCATTGCGGTGCCTGGGCTTTTCATCGTGGTGGCTTCTCTTGTTGTGGAGCATGGGCTCTCGCGGGCTCTAGAGCGCAGGCTCAGTAGTTGTAGTGCACTGGCTTAGTTGCTCTGCAGCACGTGGGATCTTCCCAGACCAGGGCTCGAACCCATGTCCCCTGCGTTGGCAGGCAGGTTCTTAACCACTGCACCACCAGGGAAGCCCCAAGGCCCATTTATCTTTAACCTTTGTTCTGAAATCTATTCTAGGCCATTTTACCAGCGATCTCTGAACTCACATTTTAAGCAGAGCCTGATTAACAATAAAGTATTTCTTTGATTACTACAGAGATCTCCTTTTATGATTTGTTAGTTTGTATACTTTGCCAATTTTTCTATTAGGGTCTTTGTCTTTTAATTATTGAGTTGTGATAGCTCTTTATTAAAATATTAAGGAGGATCTCTTTGCCCCTAATAAAGGATTTTTTTGTCTTTTAATTTTGTCTATTCATTTTGGAGTTAAGAATCTTAAAAAAAAAAAAGAATCTTAGACTCTAGGTTAACATTAATTTTCTTGCTTATCTGAGCAAGCCTCTTTACCTGTTATGACATGGTTCCTTTACCTGTAAATGGAGACAACAAAGACTACATATTGAGTATATGTTGAGTATAGAACTGTTGAGTATGAAAAGGAAATACATGTGGGATGATGCTATACAATCACAGGACATGGTTACTTTGGTTTCAGAGTTTTTATTAATCTGATAGTATTATGAACCTAGAGTGGGACATAGCTGACTGATGTTAACAAGTACCAGTTTTGTTTGTTTCATTTTGTTTTTCTTTTAGTTTCGTTTTGGTTAAACAAACAGTTGTTGAGCACTTACAAGTACTCTGAGTGCTGTTCTAGGTTTTAGTAATACGAACATACATAGAGTTAGAAGCTGCCTATTAACAACTTCATATGTGTAAAAGTGCTTATGATTTCTGTTTTCCTTTTGCCTCCTCAACTGCAACTTTCTAAGTTGTCAACAGATGAGATCTTCTACCACTCTTAACACATCCAATTAAGAAACTACCTCAGTACTGAGGCAAATGACCCAGTTGTTCCTTGGTCTCTACATTAACTGTCTCATGTCTACTAGGACGTTATACTTGTTAAAATTATTTATTTATATAGTAGAAATTATGAGTGATAGTATTCCAATTCAGACTGTTAGGTTTTTGTCTAGCTTAAAGAACAGAAAACGTGTACTTCCACCCTCATCTATGATGTTTAATGCCTTTAAGTTCTCTCCATTACTGCCTGAAAAAAAAAAAAAAGACAGACAAGAGAGAAAGAATATAATGAACCATTAATAGTAAAATAGAAATAGAAATGTCTGAAGACAATGTCTTTTGCCTCTAGTTGGTGTTTGTTTTTTGATACAGTCAAAGGAAAGAAACTCTAACAGCAAAATTTTAACTATCATCCAGGTAGAGCATACTCCCTCACTCCCACTGGTTCCCCCTATATTCTTCCTACACATAATCTGCCTTATGAGTCTCTACACTGAGCACAGATAAAACAGAGAGTCAATATTATTGAATCCCATCCATTCGCCAAGCACTGTACTAAGTGCTTTCACATACATTTTCTCATCTAATGGATCTTTTACTTTCTTACTGCAGGGGAGAAGGTGAGATTGTGCCTTTGCTTTGCTACTTCCTCTTTCTAGTGTCCTTACTCTTCTGTGTAAGCCTTACACTGCAAGCAAGGGAACGCAGTTTGAAGCAAAATCCATTCTTTTTTTTCATTTCATCCAGGTCCACAGCAAAATGTTGACTGGTTTCTCATTTCTGGGAGATGAGAGAGGTGTTGATTTAGGAAAAAATGAATGGAACAGGGCTGAGGTCTAAATGCTCTTTTACATACATGGGTGGGCACCTACCTCTGATGAGAAGTCTCTTTTTCTGGCTTCTTTCCCAGATAATCCATTGAACTCTCCGAGCAAAAGCATCGTATACATCCAACTCCTCCTTTGATTTATTTCTTTATATATGAACACAGGTTCCTTACCACTTCCTTCACCCACCCATGATCCACCAAAAACAAAAAGAGAAAAAAAGAAAATCTCTCCTGCAGAAACATGACAGATCTTATCTATTCCTGAGATTAACTGCCATTTTCTCCTCTTACCACGATTCCAAAGTTTGGACTCCACTAATGAAAACATAGCCTGTGACATTGCATAACCAGTGAGAAAGGAATCTTCCCTCGGTAATGAGAGAAGGGCTGAGTCACTATCTCAGCTCTTAGGAATGGCTCTCCAGCTGCTGACTGAGGCCACAAGGGTTCAGCCACAAGGCTGGCAGGGACCTCCCCAGTGACTAACAAAAAAGAGGCAACCAGAACTAGCCAGAGTGAACTGGGGCAACTGACCCATTTGTAGATGTACCCCCAAGGACAGTGGCCAGCAGTCCAAGTCGCAGTGTCCTGGCAGTGTAGCAAATGCCTGATCCGATCTGATGGATGAATGATGCCCAACAACAGAAGATTCTGGAAAAGGATACTTGTAATTAGCATGGGGTGGCATTTTTATTCCAGAGGCTTAGTCTTTATTCTTTCACATATACAACAGACATCTGAGTGAATATATTAGGCACTGAACTAGAGGTTGGCATATTCCTTGCCCTCAGGGAGTTGACAGTTCAGCAGAAAGGGAGTAAACATAGGAGCTCTAAGAGAACATAGAAGAGGCACTTAAGATTTGACAGTTGGAAAAGCTTCCCCAAGAATGTGAACGGTTTATGGGGGGTGGGGTGGGCCATGGAGAATGGACACTCCAGGTGAAGGAGGAAACAGTGCAAAGTCACAGAGGCAAGAGAGAACAGGTGGTTCATTGGAGAAGGTAAGTGGTTTGGTGTGGCCAAGATCAGAATATGCAGGGGAAGGGGCAAGAGATGATCCTGGAGAGGTGAGCCGGGGTCAGATTAAAGGTGTAATCTTGTATGTATGTAAGAGGGTCTGAGTTCTATCCTGAGGGCAATGGGAACCACTGACTTTCTGTGGGAGAAGGACGTGTCAGATCTGTTTTTTTAGGAAGTTTTCTCACTGGTTGTAATATGGAGATTGGATGTAAGGAAAGCAAGCATAGAAGTAGGAGGACCAGGTTGGAGGATCTTGCAGTAATTGAAGAAGAAAATAATGTGGGCCTGAACTATAGCAGAGGCAATAGGGATGCAAGAAAGATGAGGTTGAGTGATACAAAAGTAGTTACCGACTTTGGTGATTAGCCACAGGTGGGGCCTGTAGAGCTCAGAATGACTTTCACCTTTAGTGGGTGGGGAGAGATGATGGGAGAAGAAGGCTTGCTAGGAGGAGATGATGAGTTCAGGTTGAAGCAGAAACCCAGGATGGAAACCCTGCCATTGACCTGAATATCAGTGTTGGAAGGTCAGGGCAACTCAGTAGCATTCAGGACTCCCCACGTATACTCCAAAGGAGACTTAAGGACAATTCCAGACCCCACCAGCTAGAGAGGATGGGTCTCCTAGTACAAGTTCCTCCTTAGAAGCCTGGCTTATTAAGACTGAATCTGAGCAGGACTGGGGCTGCAGATGAGAGGTCTTCAGAACCTGCAGCCAAACAGGGCCTGACAAGCTGTTTCCATGGAGACACGGTGTGTGCAGGAGGGAGTGAGTAGGAGGGCTGATCCATTCCAGAGCCTTGGGTCACAAGGCTGCAGTGGCCTGACAGATAAACAGGAAAAAGACATAGTCAATCAGAAAAGGATGTTCAAAACTATTGGCAGTTAGTTGGGGTTATATCATCATAATTCTAGATTAATTCTAACAATTTAGAAGGATTAGGGTAAGCCACTTAATGATCCTGCTAGTTATTTCAGGTACCACTTAATGAGGGTACACAGAAGTGGATGCCAACTCAGACTAACTCCAAATGTCGATACACCCTTCTTAAGCCTTTCTGCACCCCTGGACTCTAAGTAGCTACAGATTATTTCCAAGTTTCTGGGGAAACAGGCAGAGATATGGGAAGTTAATTTTTTTTCCATTTGCCATGCTGTTGGCAGTAATACTCAGGAAATCTTTGGAGCTCTTCAGGAACCTCAGGTGCTGGCAAACCCTCAGATTAGATGTTATTATTAAACAATTTGAGGAACATTCTGGACAGAGAGCCAGCAGCAGTGGGGCCCCAAGGGGTGTGTATGTGTGTGTGTGTGTGTGTGTGTGTGTGTGTGTGTGGGTGTGTGTATGTGTGGTAGAATATACATATGAAATTGACTATTGTGACCTTTTTTTTTTTGCGGTACGCAAAGTCTTTTTGACTATAGCTATCCTAGTGGGTATTAAGAGGTATCTCATTTTAGTTTTAGTTTAGTTTAGTTTAGTTTAGTTTAGTTTTTGCGGTACGTGGGCTTCTCACTGTTGTGGCCTCTCCCGTTGCGGAGCACAGGCTCCAGACGCGCAGGCTCAGCGGCCATGGCTCACAGGCCTAGCCGCTTCGTGGCATATGGGATCTTCCCAGACCGGGGCACGAACCCGTGTCCCCTGCATCGGCAGGCGGACTCTCAACCACTGTGCCACCAGGGAAGCCCTCATTTTAGTTTTGATTTGTATTTCCCTGACAGCTAATGATGTTAAGCACCTGTTCATGTGCTTATTGACTGGCCTTTTGTATATCTTCCTTGAAGGAATGTTTATTCAAATTCTTTGTCCATTTTATTTTTTAGGGTATCAAATGTGATTGGCTTTAATTGTTTTTATAAGCAATTTAGGGTCTTCAGGGTATATCCATTTTGGGAGGAAACCAGGTTGCTTTTGTAGGGCATGCCTGGTGTGGTCCTAAGATTGGTTCACATGGCTTTATTTACTTATTTGTTTTTTAAAATTTTTACTGGAGTATAGTTGATTTTCAATGTTGTGTTAGTTTCAGGGGTGTGTGTGTGTGTGTGTGTGTGTGTGTGTGTGTGTGTGTGTGTGTGTATATCTCCATTCTTTTTCAGATTCGTTTCCCATATAGGTTATTACAGAATATTGTGCTATACGGGTAGGTCCTTGTTAGTTATCTATTTTATATATAGTAGTGTGTATATGTTAATCCCAATCTCCTAATTTATCACTTCCCCCATGTTCCCCTTTTGGTAACCGTAAGTTTGATTTCAAGATGTGTGAGTCTGTTTTGTAAAAAAGTTCATTTATATCATTTTTTATTAGATTCCACATAGAAGTGATATCATATGATATTTGTCTTTCTGTCTGACTTACTTCACTTAGTATAGTAATCTCTAGGTCCATCCATGTTGCTGCAAATGGCATTATTTCGTTCTTTTTTATGGCTGAGTAATTCCATTGTATATATATGCCACATCTTCTTTATCCATTCATCTGTCGATGGACATGTAGGTTGCTTCCATGTCTTGGCTATTGTAAACAGCGCTGCAGTGAACACTGGGGTGCATGTATCTTTTTGAATTATAGTTTTCTCTGGATATATACCCAGGGGTGGGATTGCTGGATCATATGGTAGTCCTGTATTTAGTTTTTTAAGGAACTTCCATACTGTTCTCCATAATGGTTATACCAATTTACATTCCCATCAACAGGGTAGGAGTGTTCCCCGTCCATTTTAAAATTGGGTTATTTGTCTTATTATTGAGTTGTAAGTGTTCTTTCTATATTTCTAGACATAATCTATTTTTTCTTTCATTACCTATGCCTTTGGTATTATATCCAAGAGATCACTGCCAAATCCAATGTTGTAAAGCTCTGTCCTGTTTTCTTCTAAGTGTATAGTCACTTTTATATGTTGCTGGATTCAGTTTGCTAGTATAATGTTGACAATTTTTATTCATAAGAGATATTGTTCTGTACTTTTCCTGTGACGTCTGGCTTTGGAATCAGGGTAACACCAGCCTCAAAGAATGAGCTGGAAGTGTTACTTCCTCTTCTATTTTTTGGAAGAGTTTGTGAAAATTTTGTATTATTTCTTTAAATTTTGGTAAAATTCAACAGTGACCTCATCTGGGCCTAACCTATTCTTTGTGGGAAGTCTTAAATTCCTAACTCAATCAATTTATTTGTTACAGGTTTATTATGATTTTCTGTTCTTCTTGCATAGTTTGTGTAGTTTTTTTTTTTAATTAATTGATTTATTTTTGGCTGCATTGGGTCTTCGCTGCTGGCACAGGCTTTTCTCTAGTTGAGTGGAGCGGGGGCTACTCTTTGTTGCGGTGCACGGCTTCTCATTGTGGTGGCTTCTCTTGTTGCGGAGCACAGGCTCTAGGCATGCGGGCTTCAGTAGTTGTGGCTCATGTGGTCCAGAGCACAGGCTCAGTGGTTGTGGCGCATGGGCTTGGTTGCTCCGTGGCATGTGGAATCTTCTGGACCAGGGCTCAAACCCGTGTCCCCTACATTGGCAGGTGGATTCTTAACCACTGTGCCACCAGGGAAGTCTGTAGTTTCTGTCTTTCAAAGAATTGGTCCATTTTATCCAAGTTACCTAATTTATTGGCATACAATTATTGATAGTATTCGCTTTTTTATCCTTTTTATTTTTGTGGAGTTGGTAGTAGTGTCCTCTTTTATTTCTGATTTTAGTAATTTGAATCTTCTCTCTTTTGTTTCTTGGTCAGTCTAGCTAAAGGTGTCATTTTGTAGATCTTTTCAAAGAAGCAGCTTTTGGTTTTGTTCATTTTCTCTATTGTTTTTCCTATCCTTTGTTCCATTCATTTCCACTCTAATCTATTTCCTTCCATCTGCTTGATTTGGGTTTAGTTTGCTCTTCTTTTTCTAGTTTCTGAAAATGGAAGAATAGGTTATTGATTTGAGATCTTTTTCTTTTTTCTTCAATATAGGCATCTACAGCTATAAATTTCTTTCTAGATACTACTTTGGTACATTCCATAAATTTTGGTATGTTTTGCTTCCATTTTCATTCATCTCAAAGTATGTTCTAATTTCCTTTGTAATTTCTTTTTTGACCTATCAGTTATTTAGGAGTGAAGTGTTTAATATCCACATATTTGTGAATTTACCAAATTTCCTTGTCTTAACTGATTCTAATTTATTTCCATTGTGGTCAGAAGTCATGTTTTGTATAACTTCAAATCTTTTAAATTTATTAGGGCTTGTCTTATAATCTAGAATATAACCTGTCCTGGAGAATAGTCCATATTCATCTGAGAAGAATGTGTATTTTGCTGTTGGTGGTTGGAGCATTTTATAGATGTCTGTTAGGTCTAACTGGTTTATAGTTTTGTTACAAACTGAATAATACACTGTCATAATTATTCATTAATATAATCTTATGTCATTTTTTAAGGTTGAGAAAAGAAAGGAAAGCAAGTTACATTTAGAGTTTTTTATATCACCTTCTTATTTACCAATTATGGCTCTCTTCGTTTGTTCCTGCAGATTTGAGTTACCGTCTTGTAACTCATTTCTTATTTCACTACAGCTTTGTTCCCACCCACCTCCATTGTGCTGTCATTATCAAACATGTTCTTTTATAGAACTGCTTTCTAGATCATTTAAGAGAAAAAAGGGAGAAAAATATATATTGATATACTGTCTTTTATAATTGTATAATTATATTTACTAGTGCTCTTTGGTTTTTTGTGTGGATTTGAGTCAGCTTGAAGAACTTCCTTGTTTCTTGTAACTCTAGCTAGCAGTGAATTCTCTCAGAGTTTGTTTATCTGGGATTGTCTGTTTCACTTTTATTTTTGCGAAATAGTTTACTGGATAAAAGATTCCTATTTGACGGGGATTTTCCTCTCAGCATTTTGAATATGGCATCTCACTGCTTTCTAGCCTCCATTGTTTCTGGTGAGAAGTCAGTTATTAATCTTATTTGGGTTCCCTTGTTTGTGATGTGTTGGGGTTTTTTCTTGCTGTTTTCTAGATATTCACTTTGAACATTTTTACTATGATGTGTCTGAATGTGGATCTCTTTGTGTTTATTCTACTTGGGATTAGTTGAGCTTCTTGGATGTGTAGATTAATGTTTTTCATCAAATTTCAGAAGTTTTCAGCCATTATTTCTTTAAATATTTTTCTGCTCCTCTCTTTCTCTTTCTCCTTCTGGTATTCCCATTGTGCATGTGTTGATGTGCTTAATGATTCTCACATTCCTCTGAAGTTCTGTTCATATTTCTTCATCCTCTTTTCTCTCTGTTTTTGAGGTCAAATAATATCTATCTATCTATCATCTATCTTTCTATCTTCAAGTTTGCTGATTCTTTCTTCCACCAGTTCAAATATACTGCTGAGCCCCTCTAGTGAATTTTTTTTTCTATTATCACAGTTTTCAAGTTCAGGATATCCATTAGGTTCTTTTAAAAACAATAATTTCCATCTCTTTATTGATTATCTTATGAGAGATTGTTACCCTACCTTCTTTTGATTCTTTAAGCATGGTTTTCTTCAGTTCTTTCAATATATTTATGATAGCTGCTTTGAAGTCTTTGTCTGCTAAGTTGGATATCTGGGCCCTCTCACAGGGAGTTTCTGTTGATGGCTTTTTTCCTCCTGTGTATGGGTCACATCATACTTTCCTGTTTCTTTGAATGTCTCATAATTTTTTTGTTGAAAACTGGACATTTTAGATAATATATTGTAGCAGGTCTGGATACTGATCCCCTCATTCTTCTGAACTTCAGAATTTGGGTTCTGAACAAGTATGATATGAAGACTAAATTGGAGGTGAATTTGAGGTAAAGGTACTGATAGATCACCCCTGACCAGATGAAAACTTCATAGAGAATCTCTGAGAACCATCTCCCTTATGCACTCCAAGCACAGAATACCAACAGATACTGATAAAAATAAACCACTAAACCAGGTATCAGGAAACAAGGGTACCAAATCTTAGCTCTCTTCTTGGATTTCTAGGTGACGCAGCGTAAGCCAGTCAGCCTCTTCTGGGCTCCAGTTCCCTGGAATAGCATATTGTGTTCAAGTATTTGTCTCGTCGCTGGTCCCCAAATAGGGCATGTAGTTTAGATTGTATTTATGGTGGAGTGATTTTCACTAAATCTTCCCTATTCTTTTTCCATCCTGCTATTTCCTGTGACTGACGTCATGCATCTGGGAAGTATCTGCCTGGGCTTTGAGAGTTATTGCTACTTAGGATTTGTGAACTGCAGATTGAGTCTTGTCTAATAAGCATCATGTTCTAAACACCTTGAACTTGTTGGATGAAGAAAGGAAATCACAAAGTTTATCCCTACCCTCACTAAATGTTTTAATTTGTGAAAGAAAAGGCAGTAGGAAACTTGGAATTTCCGGCTCTGATCTTTTGGTCCTAGTCCACTGTTCCAAGCCAGAATCATGTCTCATCCTCCCCAGGCACTATTATTTTTGGTCACTAAAAATGAAGTTGTTCCTAGACAATTCATCTTCCAGCTATCTTTGGGACAAAGTTTGCCTCCAATAAGATCTTTGCAAGGGCCTGTGGCCCTGACTTACTTTTTACTGACTTCTTAATAAGCCTGCCACAAGCCATTTGAATACCTTGGAGATCAAGATTAGTAAGTCCCATCAGTCATTAAGGTGGTTAAAATTGGTCTCCCTCCAGATATTAGGTTTAACAAGCTCACCCACAGGGCAAGGACTCTTTGGCCAAAAAACCCCAGATCTAAATTGAAAGCGACTGACCAAACCAAGATAGAGCTAGTTTTCTTACTTGCAGCAGCCAAACTATTGTCTTGACTGGTAGGCAGAGTTTTCACAGCACAATAAAGTTGTTAAAAAACATTTGGGGCCCAATAGGGAATCATTGCTTAATGGTTATAGAGTTTTTGTTTTGGATGATGGTAAAGTTTTGGAAAGAGATAGTGGTAACGGTTACACAAAATTATGTATATACTTAATGCCACCGAATTGTACATTTAGAAATGTCAAAATAGGAGCTTTGTTTAGTATTAAGGGTTGGTGAAGATGTGGAGAAATTGGAATCTTCATACATTCCTCATAGGAATGTAAAATGATACACCACTTTGGAAATCTGTCTGGCAGCTCCTCAAAAGACTATAACATAGAGTTACTATACAACCCAGCAACCCCTCTCCTACATATACAACCAAAAGAAATGAAAATATATGTCCACACAAAAACTGCACATGAATGGTCATAGCAGCAGTAGCCATAATAGTCTAAAATTAGAAACAGTCTGGAGAAGTTGATTTGCAAACTATGTTCCTGCTTCTCCATTCTTTGGCCATTGAATAAAGATTGTGCTGTTCCAGTCTCAAAAAAAAAGAGAGAGAGAGAGAGAGAGAAAGAGAGAAAACAACCCAAATGTCTATCAGCTAATGACTGGTTAAATAAAATATGGTATATCCATACAATAGATGTTATTTGACAATGAAAAGGAATGAAGTACTGCAACATGGATATAAACCTTGAAAACATTATGCTATGTGAAAAAGACCTGATTCCATTTATATGAAATGTCCAGAAAAGCAAATCTATAGAGACAGAAAATAGAGTAGCAATTGCCTAATTGCTGAGGTGTGATAGAGGAGGTTAGGAGGAAATGGGGAGTGACTGCTAATGGGTACAAGGTTTCTTTTTGGGAGTGACAAAATATTCTAAAATTGATTGTGGTTATGTTTGCACAACTCTAAAAATACTAAAAAATTTTGAGCTGTATACTTTAAATGGGTGAATTGTATAGTATGTGCTGTATATCTCAATAAAGCTGTTAGATATATATAGAAAGATGGATGATAGATAGATGGATAAATGGATGGATCGATAGATAGATAAAGGCATTATTAGGACAAGGGATAAAAGAATGCCTAAACCCAGGCTTAGCCCAGGTACCACTGTTAGCCCTGACAGTTGAGTCAATAATAATGTAACATTTTGTTAATCGGGTTGCACCTAAAATGCTAATGCAGAGCTCTCTGTTAAACTGGCCTAGAGGTCATAGCCAAGATTGAAGATTTAGGGGGCATTTTTCCTTGCCCTAAGCCCAAACCTGCATCTTGCAATTTTATCACCCTCCACTGGGTGTGTAATAAGAGAGCAGTCAAGAGCATTTGAGAGAATGTAGGATAACCAAATAGCTGAACTTCATGGTGTGAGGGAGAATTGCCCTCCTAACACTGAGGGCACCACGAAGGAGGAAAGAGAGGGAAGGAAAGGGATGGGGGAGAAGAAGGGGGATGCGAAAGGCCCAGTGACCCTACTCACCGTAAATGTGGGTCTCCGCCTGCAATTAGAGTACTGTCTCCTCTTGCAGAATAGGAAGGAGAGGATAGAGAGAAGGTTGATGTTCCTGTCCTTGAAGCTTGTAGTCAGAGGAAGATTCCTGACAGAGATACCTATAGAGATGTAGGTAGTGGAGAAGACAGGGTCAAACCAAACCTGAGCAGAATGCCTTGGTGAGTAAGAATGTTTCACAGTTCCATGAAAATCAAAGACCCATTAGAAGAAGCTGAGTAAGATTTTAACCCATAAGGAAATTGTAGAGTTATTAAAGCAATTTGTGTTTTATGGCAAGGTTACAATTGTTGGTATAAACGAAGTGCTTTGCAGATGTTATCAGGTATTTTAGGCAGGGGAAGCCATGCATTTACTGTATTAGTGCCTTGTGTGGTTCTTTTTTCAAAGTCTTCTTCCCTTCTCTTCTGAATGCATTTCTAGTCAGGGTACACTAAAGTTCTGTTCACGAAGAAAAATGAGCATGGAGATGAACTTCAAAACTGTATAGAAGAGATACAACCTAGTGACTTGCTTTATGGTGCATAGTTTTGTAGAAGGAAAATGACCTGCAGTGTCTGTGAAAACAATCCTTTTCCTCTCTGTATAGCTCCCATAACTGCAACAGTTTGACCTTTCAGTGCAATTAAGCAGCCCAAACCCCAAGGAAGGACACAGGGGTAACAGGAAAGCCAGTTACAGCTGAGAGCAATGATTCTCTGTGCAGACTTCCTGCCCTCCCGTTTTGGGTTGAAACTTTTTCTTCATCCTTTTGAACTTTCTCTTCAGCTGCTTTTCATATGTAACACCTCTATTAGGGTTATGTGACTCTGACCACCAACACTCCTCCTGTGCCACCCACCTCCTTACCCTGGAAAGTCTGGCCTTCCAGAGAGCATCACCTTAGAGTAACTTTCATTTCCAATTCAGATCTCCAGTCATCGTTTGTGGTGTCTTATAGAAAGGTGATTTGTTCATGATTCCCTTCTCCTTTGCAAAATTCTAATACATAGAAAGAATCAGAATAATCAGTATAATGAACATCCAGTATCTACCATCTAGATCAAACAATTGCTAAAATTTTTCCATATATTCTCCATTTTTCCTTTTTCTTCTTTTTTTTTTTGCTGAAGTAATTTAAAGCAAGTTACAGAAACATATATGTTTCCCCCCTAAATATTTCAACATTTATCTCTAAATAATAAACACATCTTTATCAGGTAAATACAATTCCATTCTCACACTTCACATGATTCCTATAATTTCTCAATAGCATGTAATATCCACCCACATTCAAATATTCCCTACTTGTTCCCATAATCTCTTTTTAAAAAACATGTGGTAAAATATGCATATTGTAAAATTTTCCATTTTAAGTGTCCAGTTCAGTGGCATTGTCTATTCACAATATTGTGTAATCACCACCACTATTTCCAGAACCTTTTCGTTATGCCAAACAAACTCTATACCCTTTAAGAATAACTCTCCATTTCCCCCTCCTCCCAAATGACTTTTAAAGATGGTTAATTCAAACATATTTTATTTGGTTGTTATGTTTCTTAAGGCTCCTAATCTAGACCTGTCTCCTCACACCATACCCACATGCATTTTATTTTCATGACATTGACTTCTTTTTTTGGCGGGGGGCAGCTAGAATGCAAGCTTTATTTTTGAATCCCCATTGAAATAAATATGTTAATCTTTGAAAAATATTTGGTTATATGCCACTAAAATTATCCCTAGAGCCCCCGGTGATAGTCGTGCCCCATTCTGGAAAATACTACCATAGGGAATTACTGGAGGTACCCTGGGGAGGTAGGATGAGGCCACTGTTTGTTGAGCAAGGGTCATCTGTGTCCCAGGTAAGCTGCTTGCTGCTATTCATAATTCTCTGAGCCCCAGGCCTACCAGCATATTTGATCTTATCTTTCCTGGCTGGCAACACTTTGGTGGCTCCCTATTCTCTTCTAGATAGAAGAGTAAATGCCTTAACATAACCTACAAGGTCCTTGGGGATCCTGGGATAGGCCTACCATGGCCCCATCAGGCTGGTGAAGAGAGGGAGACAGGAGACAGGGAGGATCCCCTGGAGGAAGTGACATCTGAGCTGAAGTCTAACCGATTTATGGAGAGAACTAGGTGATGGTGGTGAAGAGCTTTTTTAGATAGAAGGAACAGCATGTGCAAATTTCCTGAGGCAGGAAGGAACAATGTGCATGTGAGCACCTGAAAGAGGCACTAGAGGAAGAGTCAGGGAGAGGAGTGTTTCAGGGACCAGACCCTGCCTGCAGTCCCTGGAGGCATCACGAGCAGTGTGATCTTAATGCTGTGCCTTACAAGGAGCCATTTAGAGCTTCAAGAACAGTGACTTCAGTTACTTGAATAACAAATACTTTTTGAACACCTACTTCAGGTGGAGCACGGGGGATTTTAATAGAACAAGACTCTCATGGTCCCTGCCATCAGGAAACTTATATTCTTTTAAAAACAAAAGTTATACATATGCATGGTTTAAAGAAATAACAAGTATTATAAGGTTTTCTATGAAAACAGAAGGCAGTCCACTACCTTTCCCCCATTTCCACTTTTGCAGAGGCATCCATTTTCAACTCTTTTAGCTGACTGTATTTTGGATTTATCTCCATTATCTCTAAGTAATCTTTTTTTTTTTTGGATTTTTGAATTTTATTTATTTTTTATACAGCAGGTTCTTATTAGTTATCTATTTTGTACATATTAGTGTATATACGTCAATCCCAATCTCCCAGTTCATCCCACCACCTCCCAACCCCCCCACCCCCCATTGACATTGACTTTTTGACGACTCTGGGCTAATTGTTCTGCAGAATGTCCCACCTGTGGGATTTGTCTGTTTTCTCATGGTGTTGTTAAACTTGTTCTTCTGTCCTCTGTATTTCTTTTTTTTTTTTTTTTTTTTTTTT